>NC_061517.1:17607500-17980000 GCF_022379125.1 Scophthalmus maximus | reverse complement strand
TGTTTAATGCTTTCATGTGAAAATAACTTATGGGTAATTATCAGAGCAGAGTATGGGTTTAAAGTAAATCTGTTTGAGAAAAGAAACTTAAAAGATGCCAAAATCTTCACACTGTCCTTGTCGTGCCAAAACTTTAATCCTACATTGTGACAGGGTTGCAACAATGAAGACTGCAAAAACTAAAACTTTTGAACTCGAAAGACACTAAATGCTAAACTGTGAAACATTGAGAATAATTAGCATAATTAATATCCTTTTCAAATATTCTTGGGTGTACTCTAATCTGTTGCAACACGTATGACATTGATCACTACTGCCATATGCAATCAAGCACAGTGCATTATATGTAAAGGTGGACAACACTGACTGGACAATATTGCACTTTTAATAAAGGACTAATATTTGTGCCACACGCTGTAAACGGAAACTAATATACTTTACCATCCTAAATCAATTGCTTTGCATAACTAATGGAAAATTACTGCCTGTGGTAAAAGCAGAACAAGCCACCTCTGCTTACAAGGTTGGATCGTTGGATCTGAAGTGGTCTGCCTACACGTGGCAGAGGCAAACGGCTTCTTCTGGCTCGTATCCAGACCTATTTATCACTCTGACATCCCGGTGGCACATTCCTTATGAGACAGGTCGAGAAAGTGTTCCTCAGGAAGATGGAGGGAGAGGAGATGGATCCGAGACATGGACGAGCACCATTGTTGTGACCTGCTTGGCCCTCTGTCTTGCCAGTAACCCTGTCAGAGATCTGGACGTCTGTTTCATCTACATTGCGAATGTCTTCCTGCAGCCGCTGTTTTGCTATCTCTTCCAAGTGAATTAAGAAACTTGAGTTGAAGCTCGTTACACCAGCCAAGTCTCTTGGCTCGGGGAGTACAAATCAATGGCTTATCTGGTCCTGCCATCCGGCCGGCTGTCGATGAGTCTTGCCAGTGGCAGCGTGGTCAACAGAGGGTGTTGGGACTTTTTTACAAAACAAAACTCGCGAAATATTTTTTATTATATTTATCCAGCATTATAGAGCTAGACGAAGCATAGAGTGCATTACCTCTGTGATGAATCTTTCAATTCAAAGTGCTTCACTAGATTTTTTTTGATTTTTTTCAGGCTGGCTCTGCTCTACTTTCCCAGACCTGCTGTCCTCTCTCTTTACACAGTCACGCTACATGGACTCTGGCATGTGTCCAGTAGTAATGAATCAAGGAAAGATTTTGGTTGGATGCTCTCCCAAAATCCTCACCGAGGCCAGACACTTCCAATTTTCAGAGACTGAAGATAAGAAAACTTTTGACTATGAAAAATACCAAGGGGACTTTTTGTTTGTGTGCTGGGTAGATAAAACGGTCAGCTGGTTCATCAACAATCCCATAATAAATGATGCCCTGGTTCCACCTGTGTTGGTTTACAATAACTATGGATTTAATGGTTGCTACAGCCCGCACAGCCACGGCAGTTACCCATGAATATCTACTGACAACATTTGCTATTGTTGAATGATTAAGCTGAAAACACTCTTTGCTACTGTAGCTGCAAAGGCAGTGGTGAAGCACCAAAGTGCCACACTGATATCAGTGTATGCCGTAGTCCTGCCGTGAGTCTTGAAGAGTTGCTCGAAAAAATGACAGGAAAATGGGCTATCTGTTTTTTTTCTGCAAAGGAAAGGGTCCAGGAGCCGAGTGAGATTATCACTTGAATCCACAGTATGAATAATAAACTATGGCCAGTGTGAGAAAGGCCTTATTTTTGGGCACATACAGTATATACTTCCAGTGTTACTCTTGGGTACATATTTTCAAGCTCTTTGCGAATGTATTAGAAGAAATGCAATTCCATAGAGAGTACTGGCCATTTCTGGAAAGTCAAAACGCTAATTTATTACCGAGGACCAAGGCCACGAGTCAAACCCACCCAACAACCAAATTTGAAGTCCTGCCACCACTTATGTACCTTTTGTTTTTGTGATGGTTCCACCCAACCCTCTCTCTCCCATCTGGCTTGGTACCCTCTTTATTCCACCCTTTTCATCTTGGCGCACTCAAAGCCCACTTAACATACAATCAAACTTTCAAAGCACACAGAAAAAAAAAACAACACAGTTACATTTGGCAACTGCTCATTGGGAAGAGTTTTACTTTTCCAAAGAATAGGCTTTTGTCATCAAAATATACAAGGGTATGGCAAAGTGCTATCACAGCTGGTGGGTAATGTAGTTGATAGGTTGGTGTATGAAAAGACTGTGCCTGTGGCACTTCGGAGTCTTTTTACAAAGTAACTTTGTTAAAGGATTGCTTTATATAACCTCATATAAGCATTAATATACTGCATCTAAAACTAAAGTAGTCCAACTCCGCTAAACCAAAGGTTTGTCCCATATGAAATGAACAGTTAATTACAGCTGCTGGTGAATCTCTTTCTAGTTTAAATGGCAAAATAAAAATATTGCTGAGCTGGGCTCGTTACTAGAGGATGAAGATGAATATATATTTCATGAACCAAGTATAAGCTTAGGTTGAAATGATTCAACCTTCATCCAGTGTTTACTGCTGGAACTTAGTGTATTTTTGCAGTGTAGACTAAGAAACATTACACTTTGTGAAACTATTGATATTCAGTCAAAAGAGTCAGACTCGGAGTCTACCAACTCTACAGTTTATTATGCCGTTCTTTCCTTGTTGTAGTGATTTTATGTATCAGCTGTTGAACTGCCCAGAGTTAAGAGGATTATGGGTAAATGTAAAAGATTTATTTCCATGCAAAACATTGGATATAAATTGATTGAGTCAATACTGAGATAACTTTTTTTGGGGGGGGGGGGGGGGTTGCTTACACTCACCACAGAATCAGGTAAAAGGCTGAATGTAACCCTTCTGCATCATGTTGAGCATTCATGCCCCAATCTGATCTCTATGTGTGTGACTCACCCCCTCGTTGTTATCTTTGAAAGAATGCAGACGGTTTTTTTTTATAGTTTGTCCATGTACTGAAAAAAATACCCCAAACAAACAACAACAAAAACATTTCGCAGACAAAGTCTCTGACACTCTTCTCCACTTCTAACGCAGTTTGAAGTAAAGGCTGCTGAGCACGTTCAGAAATGACAACAACAGAAGTTTGATTGATGTGTTTGGATTGTTGGTTTGTGTGTGTTTGTGTGTGTGTGTGTGTGTGTGTGTGTGTGTCTTTGGATTGTTGGTTTGTGTGTTTATGTGTGTGTGTGTGTGTGTGTGTGTGTACAGCCCTGAAATAAATTAGATACAAAACACGCCAATCATAAGATTAAAATACAGTGATAGTGCTCATATTGAATTTAAGGCTAAATGCTTTCAGTTAAACTGATGACATATAAAAATAACTAAAATCATCACAATGATAGTATAATGATTAGGTTGGCTCAACAATTAGTAGGCCAAAGTCCTCAACTCACAATGTCAACAAAGGATTGATTTGTAAAATTAAGTGTTGCTCTTGTGGCCCCTTCCCCCCCTTTAAAAAAAACCCTCTGGGACCTGAGGGCCTCCCTGGAGCCCACTTTGGGCCTCGCAAAGCCTGTGGAAGCCAAAGACAATCCCCATCCTGTCTGACCTGAACACACCCCGTTCCCCAATGATTTTTCTGTTAATGTTTAATACAGGGAGGCCAGTTCATTATTTACTCTGTATAAATCAAGGTCAGATAAAATTGATTAACCCTCCCCAGCTCAGAGTGCTGCCCTTTAGATGTGTATCTGCTTAGGACTAAGAGATATTGACACGGCAAGTCTCTGCTTGCTGACAAGCATGTGGCAGAAGGCAAAGTAGCTGCCACTCTGCCCGGGCAGAAAGTAAACAGATGACGTCGAGCGGAGGAGACAAAGTCAAATACCCAGCCAGCAGACCGTCGATGTGGATGATCTGCACTTCGTGATGCAATGAGGACGAGAGGGATAAAAAAGGGGTTGGAAAGGTGTCAAGAACACGTTTCTGTGCTGATGCCTCTTAAGACTCGATATTTGAGTTGAATTCATCCAGTGTTACGACCTAGGTGACCTATCAAGCTTTGAGAAGCCAGCAGAAGTGCTGCAAAAGTTCAGTTAGTATTAATATGATTTAAATGGGGGATTTCATGTAGGAATTCGACAATAATTAGCTCCACAAGGGCTCCTCACAGTGGAGGGGCACTCAACAATACAGGAGCCTAATCCAGGCATGCCTGCTATTCCGTTAAGGGCTTCATACCTAGGCAATAAAACACAATACAATAATGTGACAGCCTGGGACCCAGACAGATTCTGGGAGCTCATTTGATTTGCTCTGTCAGACTACAGTCTGGATCCCCTCCATTGTAAAGTGATTTCCCACAGCCGATTGTCTGATAATGGGCGGGGTTTATATCATGACGCGGAGAGAAGCGACTTTTGCAAACAACCAAGATGGCTGCCGCTGATGAACGAGCATTTGACTGAAAGTACCCGATATTTTTCAAATCTCTCTCTCTCACGGAAACGGCAACAGTCGTTCACAGACATTGTGGAATCATCATCACATGCATCTGCTCATCTGTTGACATGTGATTGAATTTCATTTGTGTTTCATTTAATATCATAAAAATCAATAACAGCAGTATCATAGGATCATTCTTCATGGCCTCTTCCCAACAAATCACTGTCTCCCTGTTTCTTTGAAGCTACACTTGCCACCCATGTTAATTTTGTGTCTCCGTGGCTCTACAGACAGAAGCATACTGCACAAGCCGAAGGAGAATGTCTGATGAGTGACTTTCAATATTGGAAAAAAGATCTTTACATTTTGACAGCACTTCCGAAATGTTTGTGACTTAACTGTGATTGAAGTTGAACGTTAAGCCGCTATTTCTCATCTGCAATCAGTGAAAGTTGAACAGAAAGAATCTTCCCCAATGAATCTTGTGCTGATGAGTACAGGAGAAATCATTTGTGATGCAGTTTACTGTACATAATATACAGCCCTTCTCCAAATCCCCGCAGTTAATTTAATCATTGCTGGCCTCCACGGCTGGCAGCTGGTGAAGCAGTTATTAGAAAAATGCTGTAGCGTGCGCTGACAGAACTGTGAACTGCCCCGGTCACAGTTGAAAACGCCCGTGAAAGGCACAGTCAGAGACCGAGGCCAGAGACTAACAGGGTTAATCACCACAGGGAACAGAGGTAGCCTACACACCAATACTGCTACACCTCAAACCAGGGCATTGAAAACATTTAAATGACGAGATGTTGACAGTTGAAATGTTCAAGTCATCGAGTTCATTTGCACGGAGAGGAAATGATATCATGGCACATGTCTTTGCTGTAAACGTATTCCTCCCGTGGAGGAGCGGGGGGTCAAGGATCTTCGAACTGGAAATGCGATTTTCTTGTGCTCTGAAAATAATGTCACGCAGGCTTTAAATTCACCATATTCTGCAGGGGCTCTATCTATTGCCATGGATACACTCCGGATAATTTGTTAGTGGAGGGGACTGGTTCAAAGGTCCGGCCTGCGATGTGTGCATTTCTGTCCATCAGGAGGGATTTCACATTTATATACCGAGAAGATTCTCCTATCAGTATCTTTACATGATCAATTGGTAAAATATTATGTATAATGTGAAGGAGTTGAGCTCAGACTCTGCAGTCCCCCCTGACGCCAACAGTTTGTTTTTTTTGTTACTCTTTTTAGCTCATTGTTTTGCTTTTATGTCCTGCAACTTTCAGGTTTGGTTCTCACTCATCGTTCTCTTCAGCGTCGTTTCATCGCACTGCAGGCAGCCGTTTTTCGCAAAAAGAAAAAGCAACCCCTCATTTGGTTGAGCCATTAGCATCAGAAGACACACGACTAAGTCAGCAACCAGCTTGTGAACATAGAGGAGCATTGAGCAACTAAACAGGAAGCTAAAAATGCTAAAAGAAGAGATTTACATTTGTCCATTTGATAATATTCTGCATGCATACAGTATATACATATGTATACATACATAAACACCTATTTGTGCCTATATATGTTTATATATATGTGTGTGTGTGTGTGTGTGTGTGTGTGTGTGTAAAGTTAAGTTTACACCAATTGTTTCAGCACTGATACCAGTGAGGATAAAGAAAATTTGAAAAAATATATACGTAGATGGTTTAAAAAACAAGCGCTAGCAATAGCAAGAGCAAAGGTGTCATGTAGAAGCAATCAATAATTTATGCCGTTACCTTATTTGTTCATAGCAAAAGGCATCATCATTAACCGTAAACCTTTGTTCTTCCAATACCTCACATGCAGCACTTTTCCTCCTGAAAGCTCACACTGTTTTGTGGCCACTGGCAGCTTTGTCTTCCTGTTCAGACACTAGTTTTGTATTTTCTTTCAGGTTCCAGTTGTCGCCCGCCTGCGCCTCTGAAGTCACATCCATGCTCTTATCTTCACTGCACGTCAGCCCCGCGCTCTCAGCCGACTTGAGAGCGCGGGGCTTCGACATCGTTCCCCAGGGTGCAGCCGTTGGCGATCTCCGTTAATGTTATCTGCTGTTCACGACAAGAGATCTGAGATGGGGATATGCTGATTAAAATGTCTGCGCTCACTGGTGCTGGGGATATTCACTCCGACCGACTGCAGAATTGTATTTCAAAGGCGAGACATGTTGACCCCCCCCCCCCCCCCTCTCACCGCTTTCGCTTTGAAGCCAGTCGTAATGACGTCCCCTGCCTGTCGGGCCTGACGGTGGCTGAATGGCACAGCAATGTCACATTTATAATAAATAACAGAGGCAACTTGATTACAGCGAGAGACACAAAGATATACTTTGATGTACCTTGAAAGCATGTATGACTCACGCAGTTAATAATGAAATAGACTCGAGTTCATTGGGTTTTACCCGTCCAACGCCTGGAAATGCACCAGTAAGCCCATTATATCATGTACATGTATATTTCTAGTGACAACACTCTTGTTGTGTCAAAGCCTAATAACACAACCAAACCTATATAAGTGGATCCCCCTGAGCCACCACTCTGCTCAATAACGCAGCCGGATACATTAATTCCCCCTCCTCCACTCGACCAAAATCTTCCTGGAAATTTTACCACTGTCAGCTCTATGCTTTGGTTTGAAAGTTCAACACTCAAAGTTAGTGAATACAAACATATTGAGCCTGATGTGGATGAAGTGATGCTCTGAAAAAACCTTATTAATATAAGTTCATCAATGAGATCATTGCTGAGGATTTAGTTTTTTATTGATTACATGGCGTTAAATGTAACCGTCTATACTGAATACAGTGGTACTTTTTATTAGTAGTGGTTGAGTCCACCATTCCCATGTTGGATTCAGGTTTCTTATCTCAAAATGAGGGATTCACAGGAAAATGATTAGTGTGAGTGATCCAGCATAATGTAATTAATTGATAAGAGCTTCACTCTTTACAGTGTGCTGCCTGCACATTGTGCCAGAGCGCTAAAAATGAGTCCCCGTACTTTATCGCCATAGATCCAGGTAGCGTGACTGCTGCCGATTGTGGATCATGATTAAACTAGATTGTTTAATCATACAATGTGCGTGCCATCATATACTTCTATTATTACTGGCCATACCCCTATCAATACAATCACTACTCAGCCTCCCAGCACCCCCCATATGTGTAAGACATTTTCTTGTTTTGAACCTCGTTATATCTCTCCATTTATGTTAGACGCGGTCTCATGGATAATATCAAACATTGCCATTTTGTTGATGTGCTCTGTAACATGCGACATCTATGGTTGAGGACAGAGGGTGTTGCACCTTGTACACACTGTTAAGCCCAATCAGGCAAATTGTGACTTGTGAGTATGCGCTATACGAGGAGAATTAAGTTATCGCTAACTTTTAACCAAACGGCTACATGCAAAGTGCCCTAATCGTTACAACCAACGTGACGCAGCCACAAGAAATGCAATGTGTTGGTCGTCATGGTTTAGTGCTCACCCCAACTGTTCATCGAAAATGTGTCCACAACAACATCTTTATTTTCTTGTTAGCCATGCCCATGATGAACTGTTCGCATAAGTGCCTCGGTCTGTTCCAACAGTCTTTAAAGCTGTCGATGAAAAGACTTTTACCACCTGCGCTGCATCATTAAAGTCCTGAATCGATGCTCCTGCCCCCGTAGAGCCCGCATCATTAATGCATCACATGTTCTCGTAAACCACCGTCTCCAGTTTAACCTCAGCTATCGTCATCAAATGTCAGAATCTATTCTGTGTTATACTTTATAGTGCTACACAGGCTCTCAATAAAGGATGTAATGAGACTGTAAACATGGAGAAACCAAAGATGCTTTCGGTGTCACTAAAAAGAAAGGAGAAACAAAACTGATTACACAGAAGTGACGAAGGCACCTTTCACTGGCCAGTTACAGATCGCTGAATAGAATCAGTAAAATTAACGTGCAACCCAAACAAACAATGTTTCATGATTACATTCTGTCGTTCACTTCATTTTGCCTCCATCTCATCACATCACCCTCTGATCACTGCACAGGCATGAGGTGAACACACTCTCATTGTGGCTGCTGCTTTTAGAAAACAACAGTTTACGTGTGGGGAGGGGGGGCATTTGCATGGTTTTCGTCAGCACACATTGTTTATTCATTTGGCCTCTGGAGCCGAATGACTCTGTGAACACACTCGCCGCCTGAAGAACACGGCAGGCGGAGGAGGCGGAGTGAGGTGTGGAAAACGCGGCGTCGGAATGAGAGTCGTCAAGCAACAGTTTAATAGTCTAACAGAAAAGAGACGTCTGTTTACAGACACTGTAAATGAGATCGGTTGAAGCGAATAGTGAGGACAATCAACTGACATTGAAATGAATGATGCCGTATATAATTTCATTTACAAATCTTGAGTAAGTATGCAAATGGAAGGTAGACTTTCGGATTGAGCTGCGAGTGGGATCAGTAGCATTTTTGCCCATTTAAGGAAAAATGTGAATTGCTTCTACCACTGATTGCGAAACTTTTTAAACATGGCCGCTCAAAAGTTCTCATAAGTTTACTCTTCCAGCTGTACTCTCAGTGGGAGTGGGGGCGAAATACTATCATAGTGCATTCATGTGGTGTTCCGACTCTTTTGGTGCTTGAGTTGCCGTTGTCATACACATCATTTTACAATCACCCTGTAAGTAGCTGCTTTGAACGAGAACTCTTGACACGTGGCACACAAACACACCAGAGTCAGGACAACGACTTCGCAACTCGGGAAGTGTGACCTTCTCCGGAGCATGTGAATGTTCAATCAAACTCATTCATTGTAGACAGGCGAGTGGTCCACATGCGAGTTTGCTCTGGCATCTTCACAGTTGCTGCGTGTTTGTCACAAGCGGCAGTCCTGGGACGTTCGAAAAAGTTTGCCCCCAAAGTTTGCATCACTGTTGTTTTCATCCCTACCAAGTTGTGACGCGCAACGACATTGCTTTGGCTGCAGGATGCAGTGGGATTCTGCAATGTGGTCTTGATTTTGAGAAACATAATGCTAACACTTCTTAATCCTCGTGTGGGCGGACTAGATCCGCGCGGCACCCCGTGGTGAGCCATTTCTCAGGAGCGAGCCATTGTGAAAACAGAAGCCACCAAACTGGGGCAGAGCTACTCAAGCTTTTTGTACCGGCACTGTGAATTTGAGCATAAGAGATACATTATTTAGTGAATAGTTTATAGCTTTAATTTTAAAGAGTTTACTCTTCTTCATGTTTACCCTGAGGTAAATTATAGTGCTGACACAGGTTTAAATATAGTCCGATTGTGTTATTGCTTTTACTTTCTGGCTTTCATATTCGATTTCGAATCAAATATTCCTGTAGTTCAGCGGGGCGGGCACCTCCTGTGCTCTACACGTGCAAAGGTCACTCGTCTCGTCAGTGCCTTGTGCCTGTTGACGGATCAGACGACCCTCCCATTGTAATAGGGACATTAAGCTGTCACCTCGCATGATCTGCGGTGCTCAGTTCACGGCGAACACTGCACTGTGACTGCGGCACATGCTCGGTGACAGGCGTTATGACATTTAGCCTTTGACTCCTGTGCCACATTACTGTACTGAGCGGTGTCACATTTGTCAGAAATGGATGAGGAAGGGCTGAGGCGTAGAGCTCAGAGGAAGAAATTATGCAAATTTTGATGGATTTACATGATTATTTTTTCCTTCAATCCTTTACTAGTTATACCTGTGTTCATTTTTTAAAAAAAAGTATGTGTAAGACCAAAATAGCTTAATTCATATCAAATGCATGTAGAAACCTTTAAGTGATAAAGATTTGCTGCTTTCTGGAGGAATCTCTGTGCTGAGGCTGCTGTTTTCATGTCCAAGGACTTCTCCGTGGATACAGACAAATCAAGTAAGCCAG
This sequence comes from Scophthalmus maximus, assembly GCF_022379125.1. Lineage (NCBI taxonomy): Eukaryota > Metazoa > Chordata > Actinopteri > Pleuronectiformes > Scophthalmidae > Scophthalmus > Scophthalmus maximus. The sequence goes on along the minus strand of NC_061517.1, from coordinate 17,969,633 downwards.
TGTTTGATGTCACCCACCAGACAACACAGCTTTCATATGCAAACCCCCCCCCCCATCAAAACTGGCAGCAAGTCCCCGTTAAGCATGACACAGTGTATGGTCCACGGTCACGGAAAATGTGCTGTGTCTCACCTAGCAGGGCGCTGGGATGGGGAAGATAGATGAGATGGGTTACCAACACAATATACTATAAGAGGACTTAAGGACCTAGTGATAGACACAGTATTACTGTAATCCATCATCCGGGCCATTAGTTACACTGGTGATAAATGGAGATACGCTATAAATTCAATGATAAAAGATGTCTTATCTGCCGCGTAAACACTTATACGTGCATAATGGTGGCCTTGCAATGTATGGCATGCACAGAATGCCATCGCAAGTGTGTGTGTGTGTGTGTGTAAAAGTAAACGACAATGCCAACCAGCTGCAGATGCTAATTAGGCGTCTGATGGGGATCTAAACTGGGACAAACCTCGTCATCAATGAAGGGAAATACTCTTTGACGCAGTTCATAGCTCCTGCAGTTTTCCAGATACCTTGCAGACTCCGCACATCTTTCACCGGCACGCACGAAACGTCTCTGTCTCTATCTCAAACAAACACACAAACACGCCATCTCTTCTCATCCCGCCACCGCGACAACAATCTATAATCTCAAAGACGCCATACGACTGGAGCTGCGGCAAACACGACGCAACACTTACACTTACACTTACACTTTCCTTTGTGCGAGGGTCCTCAATCACTGGGTGAGTTTGAAGCTTGACTGACCCCAGTCACTGTACTAAGCAGGGGGAGTGAACAAAAAAAATCTTTTAAAGGCTGGCCCGGAGGGCCCGAGAGGCAGATGGGGCTCAGAAGAGAGAAAATGAATGGAGTGTGATAGAGTGGAACAAGTCTAAGAAGACACTTAAAAGAGGCAGAGATGCAAAGGCGGCATTGCAGGGGTGGGATGTGAGACCAAAACAACATGAAAACGCTACATTAGCTCCCCCTCTACTGCTGCTGGAGGAAGCAGCCATAATCATTTGCCAGTCTAATGGAAGCGAGGTGGTGATGAAAGCTAATGCATACTGTCACAGGAAATTAAAGGCAGGGAGGCCATTTTGGGGCATAATCAGTCCCCACCCCCTTTTCTCATGGTTCCACTTGATTGATAGTCCTCTAAATGTTGCTCTACATTTAGATGTAATCAGGACGGTCTTATCAGAAGAGATGAAAGACCTCTCTATTCTGGGGTTCATTCCATTTATACTCTGCAAATGACACAGCCACTTAATTTATCAGTTCAATATCTCAGCCCTGCCACAATGGGAAAGTGGCATAGCCCACGTGGCCAAAACTGGCAGTAAGTATGCTGTCTATATGGGTGAGAATTATAACATTCATGAAAAAATGCAGTGTGTGTGTGTGTGCGCGCGCCCGCGTTCAGATTGCTGAATATGTCTGCAATCGGAACATAAAGCAGCAGCTCTAATTATATTTCGTCTGATTTTGACATATGTTCCTCAGATGGACTGGGTTGCTTTTGCAGCGTCGCTTGATCAAATGTTTCATTTTCGCCGTATCACATCAGATTCAGTTTCAAGCCAAAGACAGAGTTTTAATTGTACAAAATGAAAAGAGAGGGAATGAAATAATGAAGCAAAAAAAAAAAAAAAAGGTCCAGAAGAGAGAAGTGGAGTGCCCAGGAGACCGTTCGCTAGAATCTACAAACAAGGCATGAGCTTCTGACAGTAGTGGTGTCTGTTTAAATCTGCTTCTATTTTTCTTTTTGGTCACCCGGGACAGAGCTGTTTTTGAGTCTTTTTATTCAAGTCCAAGTTTATGGGGGCAAGTCCAATCTCAAGTGTATGGGAGAGTCTAATCTCAACTCTCTGGAGAGGTGGCAAGTCCAAATCAAGTACCAAGCCTTTGAGCGCTTAGTTAAGATGAAATGAAACCTTTCCACAGTCAAGTTCTCGAGTGCTGGGTAATGGATAGGTTCACGAAGACGGCTTTAATATATATATTAATATATATATATATTTAACACAGTCATCTAGTATTTTGAATTTATCATGTGAAGTATGGTGCAACCAAGACTGGAATCTTACAATATCATGTTAATCTGCATGTGTCCCAATTTTGCGTTTTGTCTTGTCTCTTGTCGCTCCTCTCTCATCTGTTCCTCCTTGAGTTTTTCCATCAATAATCTATGTTCCCTTTGTTCCCTGCATGTGACTCACTCAGCCTAACTTACTGTAGCTGGGTTTGTTATGGGAAGAGAGTCTCTCCCACTGTGTAAAAGATGTACCAGCACGTTGGTACATGCAACTAAAGACGTTAGTGGTATTTACAATGATTCAGTCGGCCTTGAAGTGTGCAGATAAGTTCAGGTTTGCAGTAATAGTAGTTATTGAAAAGCTGTTACTGAAAGGGAAGAGAGCTGGGATACAGCTGAATTATCCCAGCATGGACGCAAAGCAGCAAGGAGAGAGATATGTCTTCACTCCACATCTAACTCACTGCCTGCTCAGTCAAGTCAACCTTGTGTCACATAGATTACATGACTGATTGGTTGGATTGTTTTTTGTTTTTTTTAAGCTGTGGTGAGCAGCAACAGGGAAAAGTTACCAGTGGAAAAACGGACGAGATACCAGCAATGTGCTGCCACTTACTTGCAGGCGCTGTTAGCAGATCACATTCACTGCTAAGTTAAACCCGACTCACTGCCCAATCAATCAACTTCACTGGTACAGTGATGAAAGTTACTACTGAAGAAGGCCTGTTTCACCAGCTCGCCAATGGTGACTGCCCTCATTCATTTTATTACCCATCGTATATTTTTACTCACACTTGGCAAGTGCTAATTTTGGATGCCAGTGTGGAGCATAATACTGTTCGTCTGACAGCAACAGTGTGGAGCATTATGCTGTTCGTCTGAAAGCAACTGATTTAACGCAGGCAGAAGCCATAACATCTAGTTCTACCTCACCGCTAACAGAAACACCATTAAACTTGAATGGGTTAATCAAAAAGTGGGGTTAAGATGTGTGCACGGGGATTTTAGACGTGGTAGGATTGCACACAAAGTCAATGGAAAGGTATGAGTGGACATGTATTGGCAGAAATTATCTCAGGGATATGAAGATGTATTGGCAATAGCCAAAACTTGTTACAACCTGAGCAAAAAACATTTGTTCCTATGGCGTTCCTGGGCGTAATGAAGTAACAGGAAAGCAGAGAATCAAATTTGAAAAACAACTGCTTCCCTTTATTCGAAAGGGCACCATCTCTACCAATCTCATAATTGAATTGCATTTCACTCAAAATGCCCCTGCATGCATATCAAGATAGCAAAAAGAATAACGGCACTCTCAGCAGTAATTAATCTTTGCTATCAAGAGGATTTACTTTGCAATTTCTGTTCCTGTCACAGAATAGACACTGATCAGCCACAACATTAAAAATCAGTGTCCGGCTTTTAATCATTTGCAATGCTTCATTTAATGTCTATGTAATGTTTTAATGTTAGTGATATGCATATACATACATAGGCGTATGCGCACACCATTCGGCCTCAACATTTAAGTTAACTCTTTTAAGTTGTAACCTGTTGGCTGATTGTTGAAGTCTCATCAACAAAGATTTGGAAAACCTTTCCATCGGCCACTGAAGCCCTCCAGACAGCTAAAACAGCAGCAAAGCAAATTGAAATAGGGGCTATCTGATGGGAGAAAAATACATTTCTTTGTCTGCTTTTCCACACACACTGTGCCTTGGATGGGAAAAGGTAAACAGCAGCAGAGATTAAATCAACAAAAAGAATGAGGGCAGTCACCATTGGGGAGCTGGTTGAACAGGCCTACTTCAATAGTAACTTTTATCAGTATGCCAGTCAAGTTGGTTGGTAAACGATTTGAAATGCTGTGATTGAGCCTCGCTGTCCACCGTAGCTAAAGCTCGGAACAAAAGGCCAATGCCATATTTGGCACCAGGGAAGTGAGTCGGGTTTTAACTCAAAGTCCATGAAACACACACGACATAGTTTGTCTTATGAGTTGGGGGACTTGGGGAGTTTGTCTGCGTGTGGGAAACCAGGTGTAGTGTTAACTGGCTTAAGTTTCATCAGTGTCAAAGTCTGATAATCAGCAGCAAAGACCTGCCTGGTTAAAAATGAAAAACAGGAAACTGGTGCAAGGCTCAGTCATATCCTGGGCTATCTTTGTATCTTTAATAAGCCTTGGTTCCCAGCTAACAGTGACTTCTAGTGCCAGCAGTGCAATCAGGTTGGTGAGTACACAAGGATAAAGTGATGTTCCATCTGGGATTTAACATTGGCACTGCTTATTGTAATGGTTGTCACACACACTTCCACTGTGTGACCTGTGTGTTTGTTATTTCACATCGTCTGATAGTGACGTGACAACTTAAATAATATTTGGGGAGCTTGAATTAAATGGGAGAAAGTCTGCACGAGATCTTACAAGTCACAAACCCTCTGTGGATAATATACTGTATTGGGCTTTTTTTTTTATTCCTCTAAGAGCATATTACACATTTAATTGCTGACAATTCCTTTTCTGTGGCTATTCGTTCCATTCAGTACTGTGCACTAAAAGGCTCTAGAAGTGGAAACATCCACTTATATGTGATCTTGTAATGTCCTTGCAACAAACACACTCATTAATCTCCAACATAACATCACCCACACCCAAGTCCATTCTTTTACAAACTTCACTGACTGTACCAGTCCCTCATCCAGAACCACCTTCCTCAAATGCTTAAATGAGACTGCAGTCCCAACGCTCATCAAAGACAACAGCTCCATATTGGATTGTCACAGCGCTGTTGCCCACTTAGCCAAGTGGTGTGATAATAACCACTTTGACCATAGGCAGCCTAGGCACTCCAGAACCCTACACTGGTCAACAATGAAACAGTTGAAATGGCTGACAGCTACAAATACCTTGGACTCACACTGGACAATAAACTCAGTTTTGAACTGCACACAGAGGACATGCAGAAGGGAAGCCACCAAAGACTATCCGTCATCTGGAAACTTAAAGGACTCTGTCTCCCTCCATCTTCTCCTACTGCTGTACAAAAGTATCATCCAACCCGATGTTCTTTACTGTTCATCCTGTTTCTTCAACATGCTCTCTGTCACAAGCACAGCTAACACACATAACCCCACACTGATGCCGTGATAATAGGTTGTCCCAGACCTAAGGTATCACTCACTCAACTGCCACTCCTCCACAATGCCATCAGGTCACGGGTACAGATCCACAGGTGCAACAGGGGGTCCCTTTAGCAAAATCCTAGCACGTAAATGAAACTGCTGAATCTCCCCTTCACCGGACAATAAACTCACTCACTCACGAACCACCAACCTACCTACCGACCGACCGACCGACTGACCTTATTCACTCACTACACAAGCTGGGATGTACACTCGCTACAGAAAAGTGCTTTGCGTGGATCTGTGCACTGATGAGATGGAGACTGGACTGCAGAAGACTATTTACACTGTATGTTATTAACATTTACTGAAGAACACTGATTGAACTCACACACTCTGCCTGTTACTGACAATCAGACTGGGACCACCACTGCCCACCACTCACCGCAGCTGCCCAAACAATACGACTGTACGTAATGTAAGCCACTTCAGTCAACTGCAAACAGCTGCGTGCTGAATCATGAATGTCGCGGACAATATGGCAGCACATTACTGAATTAAGCAGTGCAGTGGTTATAGCTGTAGAGCCATACTGAAAGTTGAAACTGTCCATAAATCCAACAGACTCGTAATATTTCTCCAATCAAACATGTAAACCAGAAAAAACTGCATGACAATTGGTATTAGTAGTATGATTTAAGTCTCATCACACATCTCACACCGACAAATGAAAAGTACTAATTATAGTTAAGTAACTAACAAACTCTTCAAACTCAACTTTAAAAACATTGAGGTGTTTTTTTGTGGGTTTGCATTAAAAGTATGTCATATTCACTTCATTAGACTTTACTGTTTACATTGTACCAATGGATGCATAGACAACCTTTCCTGGACTTCTTTGACACTGAGCACAACTTAAAAGCATGATTATTCTCAGGCAAGTACTGGGGTTCTGTCTTTTTTCTTGGCTATGATTTCAAAGCAGATTTACGGCCATTTACATGTGATGGACATCTGTGCTGTACTGTATCAAATTAGTGTGTTCATTGACTTGTTCATTGAGTGTATTGACGGAATTATGAGGCAGAGCAGAAACATATGATTTTATTTATGTGAATTGTTGCATTTTTGGGACACTAAGGTTTTTAAAGTACCTTAACTGCAGACTGTGTTAATACGCAGAAAAAAAACCCAGAGGGTCACACCATAATAAGTAACTTGCCATTTTTTTAAGAACACCAACATGCACCTGTCCTTCTCACATGTCAAGTGCCCCCCCACCCCCACCCCGAGCATTCAGAGTTTTACTCAATTTTTAATCTCTTGGCACGTGTGGACTTCCTGGAATCAATTCTGCAAGTATGAGAAAGTCTGTACATTCTTCCTCACATAGAAGAATAATAGTCACTGCTGCAATTAAACATCTTGGGGGAAATATGCAGTTCTGCTTCAACAGTGGCTCATAGAGTTCATCACCACGGCACACTGTGTCCAGGGTTATGACATTGACTGGGTCATTGACCAATATTTCACACAAGATCGGGTTTATGTTCATGATGTGAGCGCAGGCAGTTTCCCCAGTGGCTATGATGTGCTGGGAGAAATCTATGCAATTGAGCAGTCACGGCTACTCTAGTGGCTTTAGTAATTCCTACCTGATGAGTTGTTGCAATAATCAAGCGCACCCATTAAAAGTTTAATAAAATAATAACTGCCGTTGAAGGACAAAAAAACCCAGTGTGTATTGATTAAAGTCTGAGTCACCTCAAACAGGATATACAGAGGACCAGAGAAAAACAGGTTTGCAGTATCAGCAGCATCGTTCACAAATGTATTCATATTGTCATAACCTAAGTGATAAACGTAGCGATATATTGCTCGTAAAATTGTGATTAATTGGTTGCCAACCAGATTCCGCAGCATTTAAGAGCTGTCATTAAATTCTAATTAGTTCTACATGAAGTAACAAAAGACCTGGTTACTTTAATCATACATATTTATTAGGCACAACTTGCAGAAACACTGAGATAAATAAACACACTGGAGAGATAATTGCCTGGGAAAAAAAAAAAATTGCACCCACTGTTGAACACGGACTCACACAAACAATACTACATAATAATTAGAGGGAACATGTGGCTACTGTGGTGATAAACAACTCTGAGCTGGCCTATCATATTTCAAAAAAACAACAAATTCAATTAAAGTAATGCAGTTTGTGGCTGGATGTGTCCTTATGTTTGTGTGGCCAATTCACCTGCTCACTGCGTCAAAGCAGTCAGCAGCATTTTTTCAGACCACTTTGAGAGGATTTGCCAGTCGATAGCCGTAGAATGATCTTTCAGTGACTGGGTTGCCAGTTTGAGATTTAGGGGGCTTCCAACTAAATCTTTCGGGGACAGAAAATGTCTTTAGAGCCATACAGAAATTATCTTTTGTTCACCGGTGTAACCTCAGAGTGCTGACAATCGGACAATTTGTGCCCGCCTGAATCAACAGGGCTTAGGACAGTTAACCTCCTGTGCCTTCATTTCCCAGAGAATATGGATGGGGTTATGTAAATGGAAGCCTATTCTGGTAAAAGGTCTTTAAGGGTTCTATTCTCAGGGGAGGGACCTTCCACTTCCAACCATCCATCTGCTGCTGTGTGATCTCTGCAGTGACGTGCAGCATGAGTAGCACTGAAAGGGATCCCTTAAAAACCACGGATTAGAGTTCTGTGGCCTACTTTGGTTTATTAATTGTAAAATGTTCATGTGTAAATCAAAGGTAAATAACCAGAACACATGTAAATGTAAACATCCAAATCGCCATAATTCAAGAGAGCTAATTACTTCTCCAGCTTTCTAATTATTAATGTAATCAACATGAAAATAATCTTTGACAAAACAGACCCCTCAATACAACATAAAAGCTGCTGCTACATGAAGTTCTGGTGCATATGATTAAAAACACAAACAAAGCAACACAATTAAATAAACCAAAATTTATAACCAATTATTCTGCACTCCTCTCCCAAAATCTTGCCCCTAGTTGCTGGTTAAATATTATTTGTATGGTAGCCTTGCAGTTTTTTTTCATCTTTTGGTAGCACTTTAAAAGCCAAACTGTATATTTTGCATACACCCCCCTGTCCCCATGGCTCTGATTATCGTCCTGCGGAGGGACAGCAGGCCGCGTGTCCTGTCAGATACACACTGAGACGTGTGCTCAGAGGTTCATGTTGTCCATATACAGACCCCAGCCCCCCTGCACAGTGGTAAGGACATGATCCCCCACTGGCATCCCATCCGTGGACATTAATTGAGCGAACTGCGTTGGTTGGAGCAGCTGGTCGAGTCAGAAACGCCACAGCTGGGGGCCGAATGCAGCTCACTGCAGTGATGGCCTTGCGTTTTTCCCCTGCAACATCCAGGCAAACCCCTGAAGCTTTCTTTTAAAAATTAAACTGCCTACTGTCAGTTTAATGTACGATCAATAATTAGTGTGGCGAGTTCGCAGCGGAAGTTACTGACTGTAAAATCCGGTTTTAAGCACCTGTAAAAAAAGGTTTTCAACATTTGAAAACTCATCAGAGACGTGAAGGCGGTTTGATCAGATGTGACAAAACCCATTAACCCACCAGCTGTTAACTTTTTGATTCAGATGCCGCTATATCCTGAGATTTGTTCACACAGTGTGCAACATCACTACTTACATAAAGGAACGACAATTCCAAATATATATCTGCGTCTACACTGTAAATAGTAAAATCAGAGTTTTCAGTAAGTGACCATAAATAAGGAGCTACGAATGTATCTGCTTCAAGGGCTTAAAAGGTTCATCATTATCAACTAATAAAAACAGATCAAAAGCGATTAACATTGACTAAAGTACAATTGTATAGTGTGATGATCCTCATCAAACATGTGGAAATGTGACTTAATGCTAAACGGAAGGGGTGCAATTCTCTTTGGTTGCTTAAAGAGGGTCAATAAATGTAATTGGTCAATAAACTTCATAGATTACGTAATGTCCCTTTTTCAGGCGCCGTGGCATTCAGGATTGTGAGACTTCATCTGGCCAGAGTAACTTTTATCATTACAGCCACCTTTAGATTTGCTATCGAGCGTTTCCCGAGCCATGCAATCATCTGTTAATGGCAGGCCTATGTGTTGTAAGCACATTGTAGAAGCCTTTTGGGACTGCGCTGATTGTCCCGCCTGTGGTCCCCAGTCACATCTACAGGTTATTGACTACAGCCACAGACGAGCCTCGATCAATACGTGAGAGCACTTCAGCCAGCGCCGTGGCCGTTGCAATTTCATTGATCCCTCATCGGATTCCACAACAGGTTACAGAAACGGAGGGGGAACAGTCGCGGTTGCGGCACACCTTAAAATGTAGAGACCATTGAACACTGCACTGCAGATGTGATCTCTATCCTAAAAGGGTATATTGTGGGTAACCACTTGATGCGGAGACACAGTGATGCGGAAGAGACGTATTTTGCTTTACTTCTTACTGCTCAAACGTCTTTAGCTTCTTCTTTTACACTGTATCAGTATGGGGAAAAATGGTAATGTAAACCACACGAAGCACCAACAATGTCCAATTCATAGGTCAAGTGCGACACATTGTCTCGCGTTTACAAGCTCACATCGTGGCGAGCATTGTGTGCCACAACAGCGTTAACAAGTGCGTTTCCCATTGTGCGCCACGCGGCTGGAAACCTGCCGGTGATGTGAAGTGCGCTGCTTGTCACTGGGCATTGGAATATGGTCCACTCATTGGAAACAAAGAAGACACAGAGGACATGCCCTCCTGTTGCCTGATGCATATTCAGGACATGCAGATTGTGGAGTGGCTTTAATGCAGTCGAGGACATTAGCCCGGCGATGAAGGGATATACTGCTCTGTCACAGGATAAAAGCATTTTGCTGTACCTGACAGGCAAGATGTGTATTTATATCATCTGATGTGAGCGCTGCTGCAGTTTGGTGATCGTAACTGCTGTCAACATTTCGATGGCCACATGTATAGGTCATACAACAATAATGAACTCAAGATCTAGAGCTAAAGTGCTCCTGCTGGAGGTGGGCGTATTTTGTGAAATTTCTCTTCAGGCTTATTTCTGTAGTAAATCAAATACAACCTTGGGCCTCTTTCAAGAACATTATTGTATCATGCTATCAAACACTTTTTGAGAATAGTTTGTAAATTACCTGTGTAAAATTGGGAAATGCTCAACAAGTCCTCCTCAACCGGTGACAGGATGTCTTTTTATGAGATCTGAGATTGAAGTTCTGGTTTCGAACATCCAGAAATGAAAGTTTTTATTTTGGATATGTAAGCAGGCGTTAAGTGATGGACTATAGCAGAGCTGTTGATTTAAAAAAACGCCCCCAGGGCAGCAAGGCGATCGATGACTGCAAGTAGGTCAAAGTGAAGTCTTCACTTCCTTGTTACGGATGAAAAAATATGTGTCATGACAGGCGATGTTTGCACAGACATGGTTCCTGCTGATGCTGGGTCAGTACACCTTCGTTCATTGCAATATCATACAATATGCAGCTAAAATGATTTGACGTGCCTTGTCTGGCGTGTAGAGCAGCTTACTACCAGCTGTGTTGAGGCATACTGTATCCACCTGGCCTTCACAACACCAACTGTGTGCCTTACATAACAGGAAGCTTTCGTTTTACACAGGAAAATATTTGTTAACTTGTTGGGCACCTGGTTAAAGAAATTACATTTTTTTTAAAACATGCATTTTTATATCACACAGCCACATGCTGTCAGACTGTGAAAACCAAGAATGCATCAGCATCTGGGATAAGAACAGATCAGAACAAGAAATGATTATAAGATGAATTGCTGTTTGATATTAGAAATTATATTGATAAAATCATTATGTAGCCCCAAATAGTAGTAGCAGTTGTTGTAGTACTTAATAGTAGTAAGTTGCAAGCTATCAAACACGGACAAACAATTTAATGGCATAGCCTTGCAACAAATGACGACATGATTTTAGATCCTAATCCCTAAGAGGCCACGGTGCAGGGAAAACAGAAAATGAATGGGATCTTCGGAGGTCGTGCAGATTGGCGGTGACATTGAATCGTGCCAAGGAGAAGGCATATACAGTGCTAATCCACAGCTGATGGAGGGCAGGGGGGGGGGTGGGGGTGGGGCTGTGTCTGCTCGGCCCGTCGTGGACTCAGGTGTTTCAGGACTGAGCATCTGTTCCAGGCGCAGCTCCACGCTCAGCAGCGCTGCGTGGCTGCCATGCTCCAGCTGAGCCGTGGCCTGTTGTCTGTGCTATATTTAACACCTCAGTGAGTAATTAATAAAGTTCTATTAATAACAATTGGAGCTGTAAAACATCCCCTCTCTACACTGCTCCCTACTGCAGCTTTTGGCTCGGGCCAGCAGCCCTATTCACTGCTGCTATTAAGCTGATAGCTGTCACAGAGTCTACTACGTGGACAGTGTTGATGTAAACGTGGTTTAAAAGAATGTCATCATTAGCACCAGCTAGAAAGGTGGTTGACGTTTACACTCCAGCGATCACCAGCTGAAAAATAGGCACCATTCCACACAAATGTCCATTGCATAAAATCTGGATTATAAATTTAAGAATGGTTACCCATAGCTAAATTCAAATTTATAGCACATGAAAAGATGAAAATAGACAATGTGCGGAGACACACTGCTAGTCCCGAGTCATTTATTTTTGGAAAGAAGCAAAAAATGATACTTTTGTTATGTAATTCCAAATGCATTCCAGAGGGAAATCCACAGGGGTTTGACTTTGACTGCCAAAATATTTTGATGATTGGAAAAACAGAGATGGAGCCGTATAAATTCAAGAAAATTAAGTTTTAAAAGCATTAAAGTTTTTTGGAAACTTTTATCTCATATCCATATTTGTTGAGCCATATACTTGCACTATAAGTTGAAACATTATAGATGTCGCTAAATCTGTCCTTGTGAGCAGTATACAACATATATACGTTGTAAGTACACTGTTGATTTACACTGTACACATCTGTGAATATCTAAAGGTATCAGGGAAATTTGGAGTACTTTATTTTTCTGTTTTTTTTACTTTATCGAGTGTTAATTTGTAAGGTGCATATTATTACCTGCAAGTTATTTGTTGTGCTCCCACTCAAGGTTCATCTGTGCGCATATGTCTCTTTACTTACAGCCTGAGGGGATAGAAGGAAATTTGACTCCTGGATTGTCAGAATAGAACGTCTTTGTCATATTTGTTTCCAGCATGAAAATGTCCCTAGTATAGACGCGAAAGATGACTCAGGACATACTAAAAGTCCACGGCAAAAAAAGCCACATTCCCTTGCAGTGCAGTGGAAGGTCTCCTCGGGCCAGGTAAAGGTGAAGACATTAAATATTAAATGAGAGGTTTGTGGATTCCCCGTGAGAAGACATATTCTTTGTTGTTGCGGCATTATCTGCTCCCTGCCTCCCTCAGATCTCCCAGTGTTCCCCGAGCTCTGTACAAGTTGTAAATGTCAACGCTTATGTTTGGGTGACTTGCGGCACTTGACCTTTAGTGACCCGTTAACGAGGCCTTTGAGATGGAGGGGAAGTCATCGGGGTTGCCATTTTTAACTGAGTGAGTCCTGAGATTTTGCGAATGTCATTTTGACAAGACTGGTCACACTATGGTTCAGAACTCAGTATTACCAGAGCGCTTAATAATGGTGACCAAAACCACAAAGGCAGGGATCACATAATGTTTAGGTGGCAGCAAGGTTAGAATTAAGTTGAATGTACAAACGACATCCATTAAAAACAGATCCTAATCTTATAGATGGATCACAAGATGTCACGACAGTGACTTATTTTGATATATCTTCATTTATTATAGGTAGATAGCGATCATGGTGTTTGAATGCCCTTGACAGTAACCAAGTACCAGTACAATATTTAACAAACTGAAGGAAATGAGCGTGGGCTCGGAGCTATTGAGTTGTGATGTTGCAGTGACAGTCTTTTCTGCCCGAGCAATGACTGGCTGCCCACTATACTGGCACTGTGGAGCCAAATCACTGAGCTGGCCTCCGGCTATACAGCCCACTGTTGCCATGGTGAAGAGATTATTTCTGTATTTAAAAAAAACAAAAAAACGTCCACTCTCCTGACTTTGTGCCCACCCTGGGTGCTTACATGGACAGTTGTTTTCGCATCACTTCTCCTGTCCTGCAGAAAATTCTGACAAGCCAGAAAAAGAGGTTTCTGTTATCTGTTTTTCCAAGCACATGGCACTGTGTGTGAATTATGTACACAACCTGAAGCTGTGCCCATCATTTTTCTGAACCGACATCTGCGGGAGTTAGAGCTCTATGGCAGGTGTCTTCACTTTCCTTGGGGGCCTGACCCACCTTTGGTCATACCTCATCTTGTATGCCCAAGCCAAGAGTGGGTCACTGTTGATGAGCAAGAAGTGGAAGAATATTAAAGGGTGGACCAGAAATATCCTGAAGCTGACCTGAAACTAAAAAACAATTAAACCCTGCATTGTCTCCCAAACATTCTGATGTGCATCTAGATTCAGATGTCATCACCCTTTCGCAGGCCGGGCCTGGGGGGTGACGGAAGTGGCAAGTGGGTGTTGGAGCTGTTTCTTGATGTACAACAGCTTATCCATCCACCCAGCCTACTTTGAGTACCCATAAACACATATAAACACCCTCTGAGTCGTGTTTTTCATGATTATGCCTCCTCCACATTACCAATTACAATTGTGGAACATTCTCATTGTTGGTTGTTATCCCTGACACAAGGGTTAAGGTTTCAGCAAGCCTATTTAAACCTGCAGTAAAATGAATTGAATGCACCAAACTGAAAGGAAAACTGTGCCCACATTTGTCAGTGTGAAGGCATTCTTCGGGAGTTCATGAACTTAATCATTCCTTCCAAGCCTATTTCTGTTCTTTCTGCCTCTATGTTCTTGACTTGAGCACACAATATTAATTTATTCAATTAACCGCTTCCTGTCAACTCCCAAATGCTGCTGCTGACCTTTAAGGGGATCTGTACTGTGCATTTCCCCACTGTTTAGATGGATTATACGTATCTGAGGTCCAGAATCTTAATGTAACCTCATAAAATGTTCAGTAAACATGGTGACAAGAGCAACCTAAGCAAATATGCAGAGATACATTCATTAAAAACTGGTCACTTTTTCTCGCTCTGAATTGTTTTAGGCATTCAGTGATTTAATGTCAATCCAGTTACTGCAGAACTCCATGCTCATCAATCTCCTAATACACAACTGTTAATGCTAATGTTGATAGTAATATGAATAATTAATGATTCAAGTTTTTGACAGGAAGCCTGTTAAATTTCAACATCTTAAACATCTGATGTCATAACATTTGCCAACATTAAACTTATCAATACAGTCTTACATGATCAGCCAGCTCAGAATCTCATTAACAAGATCTAACCTCTAAGGATTTTTGTAGGATTATGGGGCAAATTCAAAAGTGCCTGATCACAAAATATCATAGACAGCCTTCCGACACTACCCCATAACACAAATCTGATTACACTTGGAGTGAACAGTTTAAATACAGATTTTAAAAGTGACTCTCGGTCAGTTATCACTTTGGTAGCAATGAGCGACCCTGTCCCTCAACAATGTATCTCTGAACTTCTACTGTATTGTATTTTGTTATATAGTGCAAACCGAAACCTATTATCTTTGTTGTTTTATATGCGTTTGCACTGTATCAGCTGCCTGTTAATAAATAAACTAATATATTTAATATTCCACAATTGGCCAAGGCGAGATAACATGGGTCGTTATCAGACGGCCACGGTGGTGGTTCTGTCAGTGTTGCACTATCAAGCGTGTCTGGTGCAAGCAGACTCTTACAACACTGATACTATTTTTGTTTGGGAAGGTATAGGGGTGTGCTAAGTGAAAATGCTGGCTGACAGTCAGGTGCGGCTGGGACTCCAGAACAGCGCTTAATTGGTTTGCTGCAGCCATGGTTGACTCAGGGGCACCAGGGGGACACGTATGCCCAGGGAGAAAAAAGCCTTTCTTAGGTATGGGATTACAACACACAAGGGAATGAGGACACACTAACTACACTACATGCCAATTCTCTAAAAAATGTCAATTCTTTCCGGTGGAATCCCCCCAGGGCCAAGGGATTCAGCAATACAGGTAGTCAGTTCCCCACTGACTTTCTTTTTGTTTTTTGCTTGATTGTTGGATTTATGATGTTACAATGAAGGGTTGTCACTGTTTAAACTATGCTGTCTGCACGGCTAGAGGGATTGCAGTGTAGGATGGTCCAGTCCATCACAATGATCCAAAATGAAATATCAACGACTATTAAATGGATTTCTCTCAAATGTTGTTCCACTTCCAAGGTCCCAAGAGACAGGGATATGGGAAGTCAGTCAGAGTTGGGGGTGCTGAGGGAAAGTCTATATAGTGCTGGCAAATGAATGCAGCAAAGTTCACCATTCATGATTTTTGTATTAATAAATGAAAGGAATAACACTTGAACCAATAACACAAGTCATTCTGTCACAATTAGGATTTGCTGCACACTTTCTCATTGTGTAATTTTGCAAAGCCAATGAAAACAGACATGGTACTGATCTGAGTGTTTTAAACATGACATGAGGTTGTTATTTAAATGAGCTCCTTAACATCGGCAGACACCACTACTCTCAGCTGTAAATTTGAATAACATTGTAATTGATTATATTTATATGATCCGTCTTGATTTGGAGAGCCATGTATGATTCTGAATGGCAACTCCATCATCACCAATCATATCTGCAGAGTATTTTCTTGCGCTCATTAGGGATGCCTGATGAAGTTCCCAATCAATATGCAGATTAGGAGCGCATCAATCTGTTTTGCCTGATTTGTCTGCTCAGCAGTACGATGTGTGTTTGAGGTACAATTAAAACTTATGTAACAATAGATGTAACATTCATAGAGAGAGATTTCAAAATGTATGGAGATTTGTTGTGTTCTTGATGTAGTCAGGACTGTGAATGAACACTGAATTTAACTAATTCTTAAAACATTGTGATCTCTTTGGTTTATGCTGAAATTGTCCATTGCTGTTGTGTAGGATCAGTGACCATTTGACAAGTGCAGTTTAACAGTCGAGAGAACTGTGAGAAAATAAAGGGCCCCTAAAACCATTTTGATTCTGGCTCTGACACCATAATAAGCTACAATCCCTGGAACATGTTTCAGGTCACCTTTCCTATTCTCAGCCTCATGAATTATTCAGACCCAGGTCCAACAAGGGGCTATAATATTTTGTTAACCAGTCAGAAAGAGGTCCTTTTGTCAGGTATTTTTTAGATCTTGTCATAGTATTAGACCTGAGATAAGAGATCAGTATATGTTAGATTTAGTCGATTCTTTACTCACCCTTTTAATTTTATTCCGTTTTTAGTCGACTCAAATTCTTGACAATTTAGTCTTGTTTTAGTCGAGACTAAGGATGAGTATTTTAGTCAAACTTCAGCAAACTGACTTTAAAGTAAATATGGAAAGATGCAACGCCCATCAACAAATCTTACTTTTGCAATATGAGTCAATCAGAAATAAACCAGAAAAAAGAAAACCCTCCACAAGCAAAAATAATTGATTTTATTTTGAACATTTTGAGGGCTCTCTTACATGCTCCACAATTGGCCTCAGCTTTGCAAAAAACAATTCACAGGGCAAATAGGCACTTCTTTGAAGTGATTTGGTGGTTTTCAGCACACAATGATTCCTCAAATCTCTGCCCCCACCCTTCTCCGCACCCTCCCTGGCTTTGCGTGGTGTGGATGGAGCTGATCCCTGTCAGCGAGGTCCGGATCTTTAGACGTGGGGTTGAGTTATTAAGGTAGAAAACACCAGCTCAGCAAACACGACCAAAGAGACAGATGGAGCCTCCTTCGCACTCAGGGTTTCTCATCATCCTTAAACCACTGGAATTTACTTTATGTCAAGTGCTTTGTGCTCCTGTGCAGCATAGATGTATTGTAGCAACAGAGTTCATAACAACCGAGCCAAAGAGCAGATCACATGGACTTATGCACCAGCTCACGTAATCACGTCTATGCAACTAATGAAGAGTAAATTGATTTTTTTTATCATCACTGCTTGACAAGTTCCACAGCCTGAGCTCAGCCTTTTTTTTTTTAAAAAGGCAAAAAAGATTTTAGCAGCTTCATCTTCTGTTTGGAGGATGGTACAGTAAACATGCCCACCGATGCACAGTAACTCTTTTCGTAAGCAAAAAGTTTGCATAAAGGCTGAGTCATGTAAAACATTATGTTGTGTGGATGTAGAGTATTGTATTTGCAAGAAATATTTCACTGACGTTGAGATTTTATTTTACAAATCAGTGCTGCTTTCCACCAGGAGGAAAAAATACCAGTAAAGGAAGATTTAAAACAGCACAGTGCGACCTGGAGAAATGCCAAATACATGTCTGCTATTTCTAAACCTCTGAATGGTTGATTTTAATACAGTACAGCTAAAATAATTTATTTTACTTAATACAAGTATTTTCCATTATACAAATATGGTCTTGACCATGCATACATATGCAGACTGTTTCTATCAATCCCCACACCCTACCAATCGACATCCTCCTGTCCAGGGACACACAAATATTACCATACAATAAAAACACAACATCAATTAAATGCAATTCTCTATCCAGAATACACATATACTTTCTAGATCGTTATATATGCTGCAGTTGCAAGTTATTCCTTTAAAGGAAATGGAAGGTAATCAACTAATAAACACACACCAAGTTAATTAAAATTTTATGCATGATCCATGTATAATACTTTTAATATTTAGTCACCACCTGGATCCACTGTATAAAAGAAGGGACCTTCTCAATTTCAAATTACACAAAACAAGTCACCAGCCCAGCAAACAGGGAAACTTTTGTTGGCTCTGCACTGGGTGGGGATATCCAAGCGTAAGTGAAACAAAGAGTTATTTCAAATAAAATTAAGTTTCTTCATCTGTGTCTGAAACATAGATATAGAGTAGAACAGTTTAAACTGAAAGGTTAGTGATAGTTAGATTTTTTTTTCTTGGCTTCTGATTACCTACACTAAGTAGCCATTAGCTCCTTCTTCTAGGTTTCTATAGTTGGTGTATCAGGCATGGCATTCACCGTCACAATTTGCCCTCTTGCCTGCTAGTCTTGCCTCAAAAGATCTTCAGCTTTCTTGCGTGACGAGCCTGTCTTGCTAACCACTCTGCTCTGAAATCACAGTGGCTGTCATAGGTGCATTCATAGCTGAGCGTGACAAATGTGGAGCCTCTTTGTCAGGCAGGTGCAAGGCTTCGTGGCCTAGTTTATGCTTCGGGGTTTGTTTTTTTTGGCATGTTGTCATGTAGAACAGCTCATGAAAAACCAAAGAGTAATGAGAATCACCGTTGAAAGATAAGGGCTGAAGATTTTAGATTAAAGTTTTTAATACATATATAAATATGGAGCGAACACATATGGAAAAAATACAACCTTACGTATGCTACAGTGTAAAAATCTTAGCATGTCATCATACCCTTCCCTTGGTCCTTCACTTTATGAAAACCCCCCTTCAGAAGGTCCTGCATCTTCATTACAAACCAAATGTCAGTCTGAGATTAAGACTGGAGACCGATGTTAACTGGGTATAAGCATCCAATATATGTAGATCTTTATTATTCTTTTTTAATTAAAGGTACAACGAAATGATAATGACCTTTTACTGTGTTGGTTCTTATACCAAAAAATTATTATTTTTATAGACACTATATTGGGAACCAACTATTTCAACCAATCCCTGTCAGTAGAAATGTGATGTGGGGGGTGAATGTGGGTCACTGTTTAAGTCTACATCTATCAGTTATACATTTCTTCAGTACAAAAAGTGTAGTCATTTGATATGATTTAGAAAACTGCCGATATTTTGCCATTTTTTCTTCAATCAAATTTTCGCTTTTATTCTGAAGAGTTCAAATGTGACCTCTTTGTCTCTTGCAAGATTTTAGTGGCAGTGATTGATTTTTTTAACACACATGGTGTCCATGTCACTCTGCTCTGCCGTGATACATCCGACTGATTCTCTTCTGTAAATCCAGTCGTTTCCAAACTGAATCTGTTTGGACAAACCTCATCCTGCCTTTGCGCTAACCAAACATTTTTACAGCTCCCTGTTCCCTCCACTTCACAGCATCAAAGAATCGTTCAACAGGCTGGATTCAATCACTTGTTCACCCAAATAAACGGATCACTGTCTGGGTTGAGCTCGAGAGGAGACTCCAAAGTGCAAGATATCTGACTGCCGACACTAATCCTGGAACTTACTCACTCTTTCAGAAAGTCACACGATAGATAACAGCCTGAAAATCACATTAGCGATACATCTACATCCACAGCGCGATACAGTGTAATATTAGCCAACGCTTCATCCCCGAATGTCTGTGAGTACTTGTTGAGCTACGAGTTGAGTTATTGGCCGAGTTATGGGAGTTTTCCCATTAGCCGCTGTTCTCTCGATCTGAATCAGTGCCACCAGTTTCCCAAAGGAGTCTGATGATAGAGACAAATCGAGCAACTTTTTAGGACAAATCTTAGCCACGGTCCACAGAAGAGAGGCACCAGTTCAGGACACACACACACACACACACACAGAGCCTCCACCTAGGTAACACACTGCTGCTCCACCTCTCTGCCATTCACTGAACCGAGTAGACACACAGAGAGAGCTGCTTTCAAACATGCACTGCAGCCCTGAACTTTTTGTAGACATTACCCGTGGGAGCTGTTTGTGTCAATGAAAATGCGTGAAGCAGCTGAACCGGACATTAAACAGACCTCCCCCTGCCAACTCCTGAGCACAAAGTCTGTGTAATGTCCGATTGAGTCAATGTGCAAACAGATAAATGGCTGGACCTGACCGACACTAGGCAGAATGCAAATACATCATGGCACCATGGATATGTTAATAAGCATATTGCGGTGCCACCAAAGTTTTCGTGGTTGTGGTCCCATTTAGACTAAAATAGACGATAAAGCACCATACTACTGTGATTGACTGCTGGTACCGTCCAATCAGTGCATGGTTGCAGGTGTAGGTGGGTGGGCGGAGGGCAAGCTTTCAGTCAGACCCACACCTGCTCCTATGTCTGTTTGCAAAAAACCCAAGTGGTTTAAAATACTAAACTTGAGGCTTCAAAACAGCAGCTCACAAAGCAGTGGGTAAAGTCATGGTGGCTTGCTACTTGGTTTGTACTGGCCTTTTTTTGTTGTTGTTGTTGTTGACCCTTCTTGTCTTTATTCCCGCTGGATGGCAGATTACATGACGCTTCTTATTCTTATTAATGGTAGAGAAACAAGTCAAACAGCTGCTGTGTGTGTGTGTGTGTGTGTGTGTGTGTGTGTGTGTGTGTGTGTGTGTGTGTGTGTGTGTGTGTGTGTGTGTGTGTGTGTGTGTGTGTGTGTGTGTGTGTGTGTGTGTGTGTGTGTGTGTGTGTGTGTGTGTGTGTGTGTGTGGGGGACGGATGGACAGAGAATGATTGGTCAAGGACAGATGCATGGTGTTGATTATTGGGATGGATGGCAAAGAAACAGATGGTCCAAAAAATCTCTCACAAGCAAATCAAAAGTTCTGTGCATTTGTTCCATGTTTGGAAGCATTGATCAGTTGAGTCTCCGGCTGTCAATATCCCTCGCTGCTCTCTAAATCCTCATTTGGCTTTTCCCTGCGGACGACAACATTACAATATTTCCTCTCTGTGCTGCAGACACACGGTGGATGCTGTAAAACTTAAAGACAGCTTCGGGAGCCTAACATCTTCCACAAGGTAAAACTGTCAGTGCGACGTACTGTTGTGTCTTGTTGCGAGAGAAGTTCATAATAAACTCTGCAAAGGCAGAGTTGACAGAATGATTAGAGACTCGCTGCTGTCTTTGTCAGAGTTTCTCTCATCCTATCAAAGCCAGGCATTTTATAAACATACCCTTAATTGGAGGGAGCCCGCTCACAACACTATTATTAATTGCATATAGCTCAGTGCTTATTGCAAAGCCATTAAGTGCTCTAAGTCAGCATCATTCAAGCTAATGTGGTATATTGCTTGGCTAGATTAAGACACCGGGTGGATAATGGAAATGTGAAATTCAATAGGAGCAGCAGCGTGTGGGAGAGATGAAGGAAGAAGAAAGAAGTTTTATTGACAGAGCTACTGAGTGAGCACAAAAAATATAAATTGGAATCAGTCTACAAATCAAAAGTTGACAGTTTGCAAGTCAGATTCATGCAGTGTAAATGGCAAAATGGTAATTTAATGCAGAATTTGCATCCAGGTTTGTTGTCTTGGCAAATTCTGAACACATAAAGATGCTCTATCTATAATTTCTGTATTAATAACTTGTTATTAACAACGTCGTTTGAACTGAAAAACCCGCAGAGGATTGTCAGCCCACGTGTAGCCTGTTTTAGGTCATTGTTTTGGTCTCCACTCTTATTAACGTTGTTTCTAGGAGTAGCAGGCTGCTGCTTTTGGTGGCGAAGATTTGATCAAGTGTGACAGATGCTACGTGCCAGAAAACAGTAGCAGACAGACGAAGCGCGCAGCTTGCTGGTAGTTGACTGTGTTGCCAGGTGGTTTACAGCCCACCTTCCCCCCACTGGGGGATTTCGACCTATGGTAAGTGAGGATAGATTTCTGAGCTGTTCCATCTGTAAGGGAGACCTGCAGTGGGAGAGAGACGTGAGGTTAACATACTTTATGAGGTCAAAGGGACAGGCGCATGTCGGTATTCTAACAATAACGGGAAGTTATCGTTAATTTTGAACTTACATATCAACATAATGGCAGTGACAGCTAATGGGGGCAATTAAGGTAGACCAACTAAAAAGTCTTAGCATCGAAAAAGGCCATCATTCGAATGTGAACACACAGACACACTGCACATACTTTAAGATTCACTGATTCACTTTTCTTTTTTTATACAATCATCCATGGCCAATTAACTAAATAAACGTCCATGAAAATGAAATAGGAAAAGGCTATAATTATATAGTGGGGCTATATATATATATATGTATATATATATATATACAAATATATATATATATGCAAGGATATAAAATGGCAGGGTAAAACTTTGATACCATGCATAGATAGCCCAGGGGTTCACTCCCATCTTATAAAACTAGTCCTCACCGCAACCACAGTACATCCACTGTACATACAGTATGTATATCTATTATATCCCTCCCACCAAACTTCCAGTAAGACAGTAATGGAGCACACACACTCACACTCACACCCACCGGCTCATCTTTTCCCTTACTTGTTTATTATTGTGCCGATTAATTTTCAGATTTAATTCACAATTCTGAATTCATCCACCATGTATTCTGGAAGGACAGAATTTCATATCAGCCCTGACACAATGATGTAGTGCGTCGCATTTCATTGAGTTTCTATTAATTTATGATCCATGACGCTGCTCGCGCGGTCCACTCTCCAGCCCACCCACCGGAATCACGAATCACAAATCCCAATTCCTAGACTAAACGATGACAAAGACTTTCTGTGCATTCATCCAGCATGGAAACAACATGCATCATCAACTGTGTCGGCTCGCGTTGCCTGCCTGTTATGCCTACTATTTGATGCCCACTGGCAGGGATCTGGCATGCATGGATGTTTACAACCCCCAGCCTCCACACCAGGCCCCCCCGCTTCTTCTATTTGTGAGACACAGATGGAGTGTCCTGCAAAGCTCTGTATGAAACAAAAATCCACTAACGTTGTATTCTTGACCCGAAACTGTGCAAATAAATGACATTATCAGCTGAATAGGTGACACAGTTAAGCCTGTAGTGTGGAGCCAATTTATTCCACAAATGAGTTTCTTTCCAGG
The DNA here is from genome assembly GCF_022379125.1 of Scophthalmus maximus. Lineage (NCBI taxonomy): Eukaryota > Metazoa > Chordata > Actinopteri > Pleuronectiformes > Scophthalmidae > Scophthalmus > Scophthalmus maximus. The sequence goes on along the minus strand of NC_061517.1, from coordinate 17,946,533 downwards.
ACTTTATAATTATGGAGTTGAGAGGGGCAGAGGGAGGAGGGTCAGGGGTTGCTGACAAATGGTCACGTGGTGGCTTTTCATCTGTAATCCTTCTATACTTTAGTGACAACTGTTACCTCCTCATGACCCCCAGGACTGTAAAGGTTGATTAATTATGCAGAGAGCCCACATAAAGAGTTCATACCTTAATTGCAGCCTCGTTTTTTCCCCCCCCTCACCTTGCTCTGCTCTGGGCTCCTGGCAAAAATGGCACCGCAGTGTAGAATGTCATAAGTGATGTTCTATGTACAACTGAGTGTCAACACAGACCAATTATGCATTTATTGCATTGCTGCGGCCTGGCAATTACTGTACTTTGCTGTGCTTGCACTTTATGCACAGCGTGTTAAAGCGCACACAGTACAACCAATCGTTCTCATCACTCCGGGATCAATTAAGTATCTTAACGTGGCTAATTAATCCCTTGAATATCTATTTTTTGCTGCGTGCTCAAAATATCAACATCCGTTTGTTTTATAATGAGAGGTTTGCACCAGAGGAGGGAGGATCCCTTGCAGACTTTTTAAATCCTTTGCAGGCTGAATATGGCAACATACCACAGACTGTACTTCACGGCCTGAGCATCAGAATGATTGTGCTCTGCAGTTCAGTCGTTCATTTTGATCCATGCTCATGGGCTTGCACAATGTTGAGCTGTTGTAAGAATATTTATCTCAACAAGGTCATTCAAATTGAAGCTAAGAGCCGCACTGTTAACTAACTGAATCATCAGTGCGCAAACTACTTAATGTCAGATTCTGCGCACCATGAATGCAATTTTACAATGTTGTTGGAAAACACAGTTGTCATGCTGTGATGACAACATGATGATCGGTGTGACGCTATGCTCTCATGCTATGCTCTCATGCTATGCTCACATGCTATGCTCTCATGCTATGCTTGCATGCGACTCTGCGCTCAGCTGGAGTGGAAACTAATTTTACTAACAATTTATTGATCCAATAGAAATGTACATGACAAAATGAGGTCATAAACTTGACCTCAACTTATCCTCAGCACTGTTCTCAACTCAAGCACCTCAATGTAGCAAAATGGAAAAATGTCATGTTCAGCCTTTAAACTAAAAAAATAATAATAATTTTGAGTCTGGTATGCACTGGGTCTGCAGAGGCTCCAGGAGTCTGTCAGCAACTCTCACCTGTCCGTGGTTTACTTACCAGCTAACTGCACACTCTCATTGGTCAGTGTTACAACCCCAATTCAGTTACACAAACTCACCCTGTACTTCATCAGTTCATAGTGTCGGAGTGCAGCTTACTGTGCATTTAGCAGCGCAAGCAACACCACGTTTTGCTCTTTTGACCTACTGTACCAGCCATATGACACAACCATACTGCTCAGGTATGTTCAGTCACGGCAAACATGAATACTGTGAAGACTTCACTCGAATCGTGTGACACTGTGGATACCACGATTTTGGAACCTTGAGTTGTCCGTTTTTTGAGTAATCATTCTGATGGACAGACCACAACAATTCATACCATAAGGAAACTGGGCATGTGATAAAAGCATTGCCATTTACGAGGCAGGGAAGGTGTATGTGCTAGTCAGAATCCACATGCGCGGTCTCCATGTGTTATGAGTATATATTGTTTGGAATGGTAATTGTAGTATTAATGATATTGTCAGTTAGTCTTTTGTTCTAAGACTTTCAAAAGTTTCCTCCAGAGCCATGGAAGCAGTTTACAGGCTTCGTAGTTCTCCCAATGACTAATAAACAGATTATGGATATCCGGTACTGTTATTTTGATTATGTATTGTTTTTAGAGATTTGAAGAAACATCTGCATACTACTGCTGCCATTCATCCTGTTGTATCCATTTTTTCCCCCCCAGCATATTCCCCAGAAGATGAATTAATGAAATTCTACCTTGTCCTCTAAGACACAAAGTCTTAGATGCTCATCACACCTGCCCCACTGGTTCAGACACAACAAGAATCTCTGTGAACAATAAAAAAATATATATCAATAAAGCTGCTGGATCCAAGTGGAGGGTCAAGACATCGCCTCTAGCTTTCTCAGTCATTTAGATCCTTCCCTTGGATGAGCCGATGACCTTTGTGCAGCATCTCACACTCCATTTTTATAAAACCATCAACAAAAGTGCTGTAATGAATTTGCTTGTCACTGGCTCCTCATTCTCCTCCCTTAGGCTACCGCAACCCACCTCGCGACTGCATTTCAATAAGGCGATGGAGTCTTTGGCAAGATTAGTACATTTGGGAAATCCACAGAGGCGCTGCTGATTGAGTGCCAGTGCCAATGCCAAACACCCCTGGATTGGAGTGATGGTTGATGGGTAACCGATTTGATAGAGGGCAATGTCGCGGCATTGTTTGATAACAGTTCATTGAGAATCACTGTGGGTGGGCAGAGGGCACTTGTGCTCAGAAACGTCTACTCAATACACTTTCCTATTCCCTGTTGGTGTAAAGGGCAACTCTGCAATTTGGCTTTTGCTTGCATTGTTTCTCCATCGAGGTCTCGAATCTAAAGCATGCTGGGGGTGGAATAGAGGGTTAGCAGGAGCTTCTAAAAGCCTTCATCTTCATCATTACTACAGTGCATCAGTGCAATCAATTAATAATTAACAAATTGCCCTTCTAAGGGTTTTTTTTAACTTTTAAAATGGCATTGGCAATGAGGATGGAATGGGAAGTAGTCCCTGCATATGGTTAAAGGACTTTCATGAATATACAATGAAAGATGAAGGGGAATGCTCATTTCTAAGTGAATGGGGAAGTGACTTTTGGAGCACCTTACAGGATTAACTTTCGCCTTCTCTGCGCTCTCAAGGCATCAACACAGGAAGAGCTGACAGTCCTGCTCTGACCCCTGAGGTCTGTCGGTACGCCATCCTGAAATAGCACAGTGCAGCATAAAGGTGACAATTAAAAAGGGAATTTGGTTACCCAACCCTTATTTATAACAGTATTGTATAGGAGTTTGTTTCTACACACATACAAAATGATGGAAAAAATATCTTAAATGAAATTACATATATGATTGAACAGGATTTGATATTTGTACGTGTTAAATAGTCTCCAAGTATCCATGTTCTTTTGACATGAATGACTTTGGATGAATGAAGGAGCTTTGGGCCAAGGTGTTTTGGAATTCCCATTAGCCTAACTTTATCATCAGTGGCAACAAAGCTGCCTCAAGTTAGTGTTTGGTGCCTCTGGCAGATTTTTGTTTTTGCAGACAGGTAAAAATGATTTGTTTTGAAAGTATTTCTTGTTCTGTTGTTTATCCAGTCTCAAGCAACTTCCCTTTGGATTAACATATTGTTGTAAAATTTGTATGGAGTTAGGCTTCTTTTTTACAGGGATATATTTTTATATATATATATATATATATATATATATATATATATATATATATATATATATATATAAAGACAGAATTATCTCAATATAGTAAACTACAAACTTCTATGCTTCTAAATTTTAGTTTGTATTACTTTTTGTGTTGTGACCAAAAAAATAATTGCTCAATGAAAATCCTTTCAAGATGAAAGTGTCACAGAAAACAAGATAAACATCCGTTGTTTTTCCCATTTTTGTCCCCTAAAACCGCTTTGTTGCGTACAACTGCTGACCACCATGAGTATTTATGCTGCATCAAATGTTTTACAGAAATTGCGTAAACGCACTAAAAGGCCCAAGGGATTTTTGTAATTTTCTCCAATAGATTTTAATTGATTGTAACAATCAATATTGTAGCTGACCTGGAGCTCATCAGGGCAGAAGCACTCATTTGCATCAGTACATATTGATCTGATGACCATGGTCACTAAACTGTGGACAGACGTTAGCGCAGGATACAGACACATCATCGGATCCTATCACAAACATAATGTCATAATGGTTTTCAATTTCAATCCCCATTTTTGGTCATTTAACAGAGTTGTGTAGTGGCAAAACACAGATGACTTTCAACTTGTCAATAATGAGTTCATGGCCTAACCAGCGTGCTGATGATGTCAATGGACATTCAGACGGGGAACACAGTGAAGCAGGTCATGGGTGTGTACATATCAGGTCAAGATTATGTTTGCAGGATCAACTGGTGGGCAACGGTAGTGGCTGAATTTATTTGAAGACAAAAACAATCTGGCATTCAATACAACAAAATGTTTGCTGACACTTTCAGTTTTGACCAAATCTTAACCACATACTGTTATTATCCATGATATTGTTGGAATCTATTCAGGAGAAGTGTGCAGACAAGCCTATGACCCCCCCCCCCCCCCAAAAAAAAAGGTGGCGACCAATGGTGATTCATTTTTGTTATTTAATTTTTACTCGTCCATGAATGCAAGGGTTTTGAAGTGGAGAAGCACTATGAGAAAAAAATAATATTGACTTTATTTCTAACTCTGTGGTTTAGAAGTATTGTTATCTGCTTAAGGTTACACCACAATGAGAGATGTCTTAAGCTTTCGAGACAACATTTGGTTCAGATCTGCAGTTGCGTATCGACATATGATATACCTCTGGCTCTTGTATTGGCTTTCTGAATCAGTGGTCAGACAAATTGTCTGTCGTCATGCTGAGGACTCTTTCTTCCGGGCATGGGACCTTTGAGCTAAATGCTAATATGAACACGCTCATATACTCACAGTGGCAAAGCTGATGTCAAGCAGATGTAAGATTTATAACGGTCACTAGGCTTTAGGGGGGGAGCTTGCTAATGATACAGGCTCCGACTGAAAGACTCTCAGGTCCAGACTGACGCAACCCATTTGATTAGAGGGGTTGCCTCTGTAAAGCGTGTTATTGACAAAAGTCAACACCACTATTCATATCATCACCTGACGTTCACTCAACATGCTCCTCTGATTTCACTTAACCTCCAGTTCTGCTGTAAACTTCTCATATCAGTCCACTTACACCCTGAGCACACACTGACCGAAAACATTGACATGTGTACCATGCACCTAAAATGACCAAATCAATACAAACGCTTTTGAGTAACCACAATTTTCAGACCTACTAAACCTTATATCACCCTATCAACTGCAGACATTGAGAAAATGTATTTTGCATATGGGCTAAACAATCACCACAACAAGGAATTTTGCAACTCAATGCAACTCCATCTAATACGTGTTGACATTGCAAAACCATAAATAGCACTGGCAATCATCAAAGTCATTAGGATTCATCCTCTAGGGACCTTGAACATCTGTAGTTGCCAGATTTCTTGTCACTCAGTGTTTTTGCTTCATTAGCAGGTTATTTTCGTCTGCACCCAGCGAGCAAAGCAGAATTTAACCAGAATTTACTGCGTTGTCTCAAACACACACACGTGACCGCTCTGTATATCAGAAAAAAAAGAGCAAATGAGGTGAATACTATATATCTGCTCACAGAACCTATCCAGGTCTTGCAGTGATCGCACGGCCCATATGCGGTCTATGTACTGTATGTTGTTGAATACACTCATACCTGTGCGACAGATGATTTTCTTTGCCAGTGAACACACTGAATGCATAGAAAGGCTCCCATGAGCTGAAAATAGGTTGGATCACTGTTGCATAGCAATCGGTGGTAGTTGCATAACATTTTTGCATAGATAAGACACGTGGCAGATTTTTAAAGAGCCCAGTGGCATCTCTCAACAGCGTCGGTGTTAGGCTAGACCTGTGACAATGATGGGCTGTGCTCACTCACTTTTCTTCTCCTCTCAGTTCACCAGCTTCATTCTGCACTAATTCCACTGAAAGCTTGGGCTGTCAGACTCCAGTGTGTATCTTGTTCTCTCTCCCCGTAACCTGGCTGGATTGAAGTTACATGCAGTTTTTGTCTCCATGGTGTGTGTGTCTGCGCGTGTGTGTGTGTGTGCAGAGGGTGATTCATGAGTCTGATTGAAATGGACCATCACAACCCCCAGGAGGTGCTTTTAAGCCCCGCGTCTGGCGGGGAAAAGCCACAATCGGAGGGCTGTAGATCATAACCGCGATGATAGTGGTTTTTCTATGATAGCACAGGGGGGACATTGAAAGCCAGTCTATAAAGGCTTCATTCAAACCCCTGGCAAAGACCATTGATAGCCCCCCAAGTGCACCTGCCGCTGCCCTCGGGACCCATGGAGAACCAGAGAGGGAGTCATGGAGAGGGAAAGAGGACAAAATCACTAACAAGGCCAAGAGGGATGTATGGGGGCTTTGCGTCTGGCGCGTGGCAGAACCCATCCTTTGGGTTTTCTTTCCAGTAAATCCATAGAGTGATGTGGACAGTAATTGAAGAACTATGCTAGCACAGAATGCCTGCCCTTATTTGCATGAGGACAATATCTTGAAAGAATCAATGACCTGAAAACAGCACTCCCTGTCCTTCAGAAGCCAGGGCCCATATGCACATGACCAAAAATGTGTTCATATGTGGTCTACACAAACAAATGGCTATTTCACCTCCACTTCTCAAGCGTTTTTTTTCTGAAAGCTCAAACCGATAGAGCAATCCCTACTGCCAAAAGAAGTGCAAAGGATGGAGTGGAATTTGTGTAAAGATAAAAAAACACAAACTTTACCGCGGGGAAACTTGCAGCTGGGGGGGCTTCTGCAGCCAACCTTACAACAAGACACTCACGAATCGTATTCACGCTCAGCTGACCGTAAAATGATAAAAGGGAGAATCCAAACTCCAAAAATATTTTGGCAGCATTAAAACAGCTGCAGCATTTATTCCCATCAATAACTGGACCTGAATGTAAGATCACAATATTTCCAGTAGCTGATGTATCATAGAGTTTGAGAAAATAATAAGGAGGTATAATAAGCGTTAGTTCTTCTAACGAAGCGAAGCGATCCAAAAAATTCTGCTTCATGATTAGTACTAGTCAGCATGTGAAAACAGATTAATGTCATTTGTGGCTGCAGAGGAACTTGGTCTGAGAAAATTATGTAAAACGGTATTTTGCAGTTCAGCTGCCTTTTGCCCTGCACAGACCATGAGTATCAGCCCAAATGCATCTTCTGGTTTCTTTGAAAGTGTAAGCAATTCATGGCAACCTCTCCATTAAATGTCAATACGTACAAATGGAATGTTAGAGTAAAGGTCAGAAGGTCACCAAGAACGTCAGTATTTATCCTACATGTGACAGATGAAACTGATAAAGAAATGGCACCTTCCCAATTTTTTGTTGAATAGTAAATGTCAGGTTTGATGTCCGTCTCTCACAATCAAGAAGAGTAAATGTTTTAAACCACACGATCAGCTCTTTGAGTCTGCTACTATAACAACAACAGCAGCATGTTCACCATCGTTGTTTTTAGCATGTTAGCATTCTGTGATTAGCAGATGAGCCTTAAAGAACAAAAGAAAAGCTTATAGTGCATATACTATAGTTTTGCAGTTATGTCACCACAAAGCAAAGTATTGGACAAAACAACATTTTTGATTTGATGGTGCCTGAAAGAAAGGTTATGGGGACTGTGAATGTTTGAACCAAAGTTTATGGCAATCTATTCAATTGTTGTTGAGACATTCTACTCGAAACCACAGACGTTAATCTCCTGGCTGTGTTAGGGGAGCCTCAAACTCAGTAGGATACATTATATGGGATAACGGTAGTGAAAATAGACCAGACTGCATCGTCACACTTTGACATGTTGCATTCTAACAGGAAGGGTGATTCGGGAAGGGAGTCTTCTTCAGTTGAAAAAAGCTCCAGCAGCACAGTGGCATCCTCAACTAACATTGAACATTATTCATTCCAGCAAACTCTCTGGGGTTTGCCAAAGGGCATTCTGGGGAATGTAGGTCGGTGTAAGTTAAAGTTGAGTGAAAGTACACAGAAAGTAACTCATGACCAAACAAATGAGAAATTAGACGCAATAATATTTAGTATTTAGTTCTTGGGAAATTCAAATCTTGACTTTGGTTTTGAAATGGTCTTTCCATCTGTTGTCCGGTCACATATTTTGTATTACAGTGGAGGAGAGACATCTGTCAGCAGAGGGGATGAACTTGCAAACCTTTATCTTTGGGTTAGTAGCTTTTACCAAAATAATATCAAATTTAAAAACTCACACACTTAAACAAACAGCCCATAAACAATTAGAACGTCAAAATGTTGTCACCTGTCAATAGCCGACGGAGTAACACCATTGGCATTCAAGGTACTCATGAATAACTGACCGAGTACAAAGTGAGGAGCAATAATAGCTCCCTGATGTTTTGTCAGAGGTGCCAGGGTCAAATTAAGATGCAAATTAAAACTTAACTCAACTCAATAAATTGAGTTCACTCACAGCAGTACATCAGCGTGTCTGAACGACATGTACGCTCCAACTTTGTGTGTATTCTTGCCTCTTTGCACTATTACTGAAATTGACTTGTGTTAACCCCCCCGACAATTCATAGACATTCTTAGTTAACAAAAGGAGTTAGAAAGTTGAGTCAGTGATTTATCAGACAAAGATGTTTATTTGACTTTCTAATATGCATTGCAAAGCCATGTGGACACCTAAACATTACACACACACATTTTGACCATGTGATTTCAAAAACATGTGCACTAACATCCTAAGTTCCTCCTCCTCCACAGGAAGAATTCTCCCCATATATTTGGTACCATAATTGGTATGATAAATAACAACTACCACAGGACTAGATGACTACTGACATTGTTGTTTTTATATAGGCTTACAGATGAGTGGATACTGAGGGTGGTGTTTTAAACGCCATGATATAATACATTTTTACTTTGATTCTTGGGGGTGGCAGAGCCAGTTTGTCGGCATGACAATGACCTATAATCACCTTATGAAGTAGTAATGGCAAGCAGTTATTTTTGTTGTTATTATTATTATTATTACACGTCCTGCAGGAACACTGCTTAATATTTTATTAATTATATATTAATTAATATTCAAAGTTTGGCTTCATAGTGGCCATAAATGCTTCACTATGTTTGAAGTATAGTCACTTAATTTATCTTCTAACCTTTTGGTCATTCCTGAGTCAATAGCTCTGGCTTGAGACCATAATAAATAAAACATATTCATACACATTTTCATTTGTATTACTTTATTACTTTACATTTATTATTACAACAGGTAAAATTGGAGCTTGTAAGATATCAGACTGCTGCTGCTGCTGCCGCCTAAAACTAAAATGATGAGGGCTGGGAGAATGAACCAAAGGAGGCTGAAGACCGTTAAACCAACCCACCTAAAAACTGCAAACAAGCTTGGTAGAACTGAGGGGAACTGTAAAGCTTGGTGATATTCTGTTTACACATAGACTGTTTCTCCAGTGTTACTCTAAAATGATTGACTGCTGCAGCAATGAGTGAAGTAAACAGTGTATGCATTAGGTTGGTTTCTGGGTGGAGGACTATTTGCCTGCCTTGTTGTCGGAGAGATAGAAACTTACGGTCAACATGAGAAAAGTCACCAGGAATCTGAGCTAAATGGTTTTGACTTTAACCATTGTCACTTGTTCTTTTCAGTTGAGTTCATTAACTTCATAACGTCTGATGAACCAATCATAAAGTCTGTAATTCTCACTAAGTATTGTGAGAGATCATCTCACAGTGATTGTTATAGTGCTATTCAGAGCTGCTTTTCAGGCCGAGATGAGACAGTGAATTCGGCCCTGATTACTGGTGTGCCTATTAGTTTCCTCTGTAATGGCCGCCCCGAGGATTAGCAGACAGAGTGTCAGGCCGTATTTAACTGTAATAACCCTTCATTTTAGCTCTGTGGCTGAGACTCCTGCTCCCTACAATCTGCATATGGTCTTTATCTATTCCATTATAATGAAAAAGGAAGAGCTAGAGGGCACAGCGCTGTTCAAAGCAGATAAGGACAATGTGTCAGCATCAAATAACGGACAATGTCAAGGATTTGATTTGGATTTAAACCTTGATTCTTTCAGTGGGTATATATCTATCTCTATATCTATCTATCTATCTATCTATCTATCTATCTATCTACCCATCTATCTATAAATCTTTCTCTTTCTATCCATAGAATCAAATGTTTCCATATTGGTGAAGTTTAAGTTTTCCTTGAGTGTAACTCCGTCATGTCTCCTCAGCTTTGCATCAAATTTCCAACAGCTTTGCAGACGCTAGTGGCTCCATCATCCATTCATTAACAAACATAATATTTTTTAAATCATGCTGTAATATTGCTTATTACTATGTGGGGTTGGAACGGTATAACATAATTATTATTATGATTACTGTAGCTCTCTGCACAACAACACAGACACAGGTCGGTTCTTTGACACAGGCGTTTATTGCTTTGGCATGTCTTGCCTCTCTGATGCATCCTTGTCTTAACCACGCAGTCACATCATCACAAACGGGTTTTTTTTTGTATTTATGAATCGTCTTGCCAGACCGTATATGGCCCGGTGGTTCCCAACCCCTGTTTTAAACGGTGGGCTATCATCACACTAGCTTACACTAAGCAGCTTTATGCCACACTATGGCAATTTGAGCTAAATGCTAATATGAGCACGCTCATATACTCACAGCTATTATTGGGCACAGTTTAATAACTTCCTGGAAGGTGTTTGCAACCAGGTTGACCTAAATAATCCCGATGATTAATAGGTGGACACACAGGCACAGTGTAATCACATCACACAGCTGACTTCTCTTGGCGCCCGGGTTCAAAGCTCTCCCCGCCCCTGTGAGCACATGTCCAGTTGGCGGCCCGAACACATCCACCCCCAACCTTCACCCCTGCCTTCGCTGTGTAGACACACTCCACCCATCCCTTCCCATCCTTCGTGCTTGCATTCCCTGGCTCTCGCTCATAAAAGTAAAGTGCTATTCTAGGCGCAAGGTAACAATCAACATGGCCAAGATCGTTAGCTTCAGTTTTCCCCGTGGGCCAGACACAGAAAATAACTTTCCCTTTTCCCTGGCATCTGCAGATACTGGGGTAAATGAAGACATACAGCCCCCAGGTCCAACGGCCTGCTCAAGGTAACCTCTGCTGTCAGCACACATTTACTAATGCCGCCTGTCGGGGGTAGGGGAGGGGGGGCAATGGGAAAAGAGAAAATAATATGCCACTGAGGTAATGCCCCTCATTCGATATATTAATAAATAAATACCTCTGCCCAATCCCATTTCATTTCCATGATAACAAAGGAGAAATCCACCTTGAATTCGTTCATACCATGACAGATTTGTCTGCAGTGGAAAGCCCCAACTCTTCCACAAAGCCAAATCACAGGCCGTGTATTTTTTTCTTTTTTCTTCTTTTATTTGTCTTGTGTCACAGCTTTCCCTGAATTAATGTGGAATGAATTACAGTATTAAAGTATTTCAAATTTTGACTGTGTGTTTGGTCTCATGTCTTTGAGACCCAGACAGGGCTTAGGTAGAAAGTGATGGAAAACTGAAGCGCAGGTGACCTTATATGGCCCCAATCTAATGCCCCTGTCTCCCTGAAACTGGATGAGAAGGTATGGTGAAACAATGGGCTGATGAAATGTCACTCAGGTATGTGTTGGGGTTGTCAATGCAACTGAGATATAACCTAGTTTTACCTATAGAACACGTAAAGACCAAAACATTTTTCTGCACGTTTAACCTTTATCTAATACTCTAAACTGAAACCATCTGAAAACTACAAATTACCAAGAACTTTGAAGTTGTGTTGTGATGTACGACTGGTGGGACACTTGAAGCTCCCCGGTGTATTATAGTGCAAACTGGGAGAAGACGCTAGAGCAGAATGAATGTCGGCAAATCAAGGCAGGACTTCAGTAATTGCCAGAAAATGCAGTTCCTCTGATCTGCTTTAATAGCAGTAAAGAGGACCCCCCCAAATGAATATACAACACATGAATATACAGTGCCCCAACTTTAAGTACACTCAGTTCATTTTTAGTAGACACAAACATTCCTGACCATACATACATAGTAGAGTGAAGATGTATAAAAATGTTCAAAATGTACAGACTGTGCAGAGCGCAACAGGGCTTTAAGGTTACAGCTACAACAGGAAGGGAGGACATATTAGTCAAAAACTGTATGTTATTTTCTTTTATCGCAGAAAATAAATAAATAAATGAATCATTAATTTACAAAATTTGTTTCCTTCTTTGTTCTGGTATGTGTATTCATTTTTTTTTTCTTCCTTTGGCTCCCAACAAAGGCTTTACCAGGAAATGTTAATTTATTTACAAAGTGACAATGCCTGCATTTACTGTCAGCACATGTCCTTGGGGAAAGTTAAAAGAACTTTCAGAGCTAGATTTAAGAACGTAAACCATCACACACAAAGGCAGACGGCTGGAGTTTCTGACTGTAGGTTCTATTTTCGCTGTGCGCTGAGTGTGATTGGACCTCATACGAGTCACTGCAGGGATTTTCCATATATTTCAAAGGCGGTGTCTATACAGACACTTGAATTACTTTTCTTTTCAGCACCATGGACAGCTGCTTTAAGATGGCTCATAAGCAGTATCAGTATATTCAAGCAGGTGATAGCAACTGAGGTACTTTGGTCTTGATCACCAAAAATGATCCTGTCTGACTTTTGTGCAAAGGAATTCCTCAAACATAACTTACACTTTGCTTGCCCGGCCTCCATATAAAGCCTATCACAGTGGGGAATGTGTTTTAATATAGCCCTCTGAGGCCCTTATTTACACAGGACTGAAGCTGCGCAGGATCTCCTCTGATTTGTGATAACAGTAGAAGCTTTGTGATTTTAATCTTTTTGCGAGTCTGCAGTAGTTTTACCAAAATCAAGGATCAAATTGTGTATTGTTTAATAGAAGGAGGGGCCGCTACACTCCAAAGTTTAAGCATGTTTTTTTGTAGCTGAGGCTGTAATTAAATAAAAAACCTGGAGTTGCTCCAATAGTAATTGATTTAAGTGGAATGTGAAATGTATCAGGATTTCCATAAAACTACTCCGAATGCAGAGCGCTCTTTGTATAAAGAGTGGAGTCTGTTCTATAGTGGCCTCAATCCATTAACACAGAACTATATTCTTGACCTGGTTGCTGCAGTAACCTGGTTTTGGGTAAAAGCATGAAAGAACCAGATAACTTGGGCAAATTCATCTTCTGATCATGAGAAACGCGGCTTCTCCCATATTAAATTTGCTACTGTGGCACAGAAACAGTGTTTGCTTTTGCATTTTATTATCTGTCTCACACACTCAGAATATATTACAAGTGCAAGGTCAAAAGAAAGAAAGCAATATACTGGACTTGCCAGATTAATATAACTAAGACATTGGGTTCCAGTCAACTAACCAGAATGCGGACAATAAGCAGATTACTTGTACGTGAAAACAGTTTTTAGGATTTGCCTCCTGTCCTCTTATTGAGATTTTGTCACTAATCTTGAAAGCTTCAAGATCCTTAATACCAAACTGTTCCTGGCATTTTCCTTATAATTACTTTGGTGACAGGGTCAAGCTAAAAGTAGCATGTGAGATAGGCCTACATGTAAGCTTCAGTAGCAGACATGGGACAATCGTCTACTTGCAAATGAAAAGTTGAATTCATTTGCACAAGAATTCATCCGTCCTTAATTCAATACATTCAGGGAATTTTGCAGCTACAGCCTCACTTGGTCGTCTGTTATTTTGTACCTTATGGTTCCCTAGCTTATGTTAGCTCTAGATACATGTTTGCTGTGTAGACTGGACTTATTCTGTTAATTCACTATCTTTAAGACTCTAATGTGCTGTACTACATTTTAAAGTGTAAAAAGTTAAATTGATGAATTTAATCTGAAAGCTTTTTCAGAGGAAGATAACTTGTCATGTAGCGCAGAGTGTAATAACAATGTTATTTGACTTAAGGAGGATAATTGTTTGTTCTTCATTTAGGGGAAAATATACCGTCCAGTGAGTTCAATACTGTCTCCACAGTGTATCAACAAACCTCTCTCCACGTCAGCGGTAGCCATCTTGGTTGACCGTGAAAATGTTTCAGCGGCGCCCCCATTGGGCGCTCCCATGTCAGTCATTGTGTCAGACCTGCCCCCTCATAGATAAAAGGCTGTGATTGGGCTAACCTATTTTTATGATTGGTGGAAATTGATCTCAATGGGGGAGGGGTTAGAACTTCCGTGAATTTGCCCGTGGTAGAGAAAACGGACACAAAGATATGTCGGTGTTAAGCAATACATTTTGGGTTTTCCTTGGGGGTTTCATGTAGGGTTTTTATCTGCCTCATAAACACACGGGAGAGGGAAATGGACAGGGACTGGAGGAAAATGAAAGCTTGAAGTTTCTGGTGAGTTCCTGAGAGCCTGAGCTGAATGCAAACGCTCCCGGTAAACACAGCCCTGCAGGTGCAAACACTCCCAGCAACACTCCCAGCTGGTGCAAGGTTATAGCGAACGTCTTTACATTCAGTAAATTGACTGCACAGACTGCGTCGACTCCACAAACCTGCAGTCAAATTTGCACTAGTATCTGTGACAACATCGTTGAATCGATTGACACAGTAGGATCTTGAAACATGAAGGGAAATTCTGTGTTGCCACTCGTGGCCACAGCAGCAGCTGTTGAGAAACAATGACATGGTCTTACTTTAAGTGAGTGCAGTACGTGGGATGCGAGCGCATCATTGTCACTGCAGATCAGATCCTCATGAAGTCCTTTCTGCTGCTTTTTAGCGTTTAGCCTCCGGACATGTCAGGTTTAATATGACCAACGTGGGCATGGATGGTGCTATTCTCATGCTACTAATGTGCCATATTTGTACATCACACCAGCCCATCACTGTCATGAACTGCTCTACAAAATGAGAGGAAATTCTCACTCCCTCACGTAGCCTATTTTATAACTCTTCTAATTCATTTTCGGAGAGAGTGACTCCATGCATTTTTAAAAAGCCCATACCGGAGATGGAGGCGTTCTACATGTTTTCCAGAGCTGAGGTGACAGTCAGCACAGCAGAGTGAGGCTAAATGGAGGATCACGTGCAACCAACCCCCGCACCCCTAAAACTCATTTCTGTTTTCACTGTGTATTGCTGTCTACCTGTTGCCTGTCTCTCCTCCCATCTTACCCCCTACATTGTCTCCCCTCTTTTATCTTGCTCCTTCTCACCCTCCTCTCTTTCCATCTGACAGCAGTAGGGCTCCTTTGGGAGGTAATTAGGAAAATCTCAACAGAGACACAGACAAGCCACTGAAAACAAGGCTGTCAATACTTTCTACTCTCCCTCCCTGCATTATGATAGCAAAAGGCTGGGAGTCAGGGGGGGAGGAGGATAAGGGAGCGTACGCAGGGACTACCAGGACAGCTTTAGGGAATAATGCTGGGGGGAGAATGCGGCTTTGGTTGACCCAGACTTTTATCCACTCAGGTGCTTGACTCAAGTTCAAATTTCTTGTACATGCTTGTGAAACTCAGAGGCAAAAGGCCTGCTCCGTTCTTGTCTAGCGAATTGGCAGCCCTGCAAAAGTAGCACTGACATAAAAAACTGAGAATGAGGCTACTCAAAGGAGACACACTTATTTTTAAGTAATCTGGGCCAACCACAATGTTGCTTTTCTTCCTTCAAGCAATTGGTTCACGTTGTTGTGGCACAAAACTGCATGAGATTGGTTCCTTGCCTATTGCTCTGCAGGCTAGTAAAAAACAAGGATAAATGAACCCGGTGGTTCCTTTCCGTACAATGAACCTGCCTCCTTCCTCCACCTGCCTTTCATTCTTTTAGAATCTCCCGGTGGCCTCTAATTCTGGTTAAGTCTTTTCACTAAATGTATTTTTCCACTATTCCTTTTACAGCATGACAGTCCTGTTTACTGTTGTTTGCCACATTAATGCTTTCATTATCGGAGAGGATGTTTGTATTGAATTTCCAAATACATTAAAAACAAATGATTTGGAGAAACATAAAAATCTCAAACTAATATTAACAACAGGTAATGTTACCTTGATGGTGTTTTGTCAAAGCAACTCTCCATCACTGGCCTTATCCAGCAACACGGTCATCTTAAGGGACTGACATTTTCAGTGAATTCCTCACATTGTTTGCAAAAATGATACTTACATATATATAAGAGTCTGCAACTATGCCTGGGTATGTGATGAATGCAAAATCCAACATGTTATGCTCACAATGGCAATGCTCACATGCATATTATTATGCGTTGCAGCAGTAATGTTATGCGTGTCAGCAACAAGTCAGGGGATCACCAAAAGGCATTATCTTCAGCATCAGCTGTTAAGATTAAAAACCAAAAATGTCAACCTGCCGGTTGTCTTGGAGGAAAAATAAGAAGTAACTAGGGTTAATGCTTGGAAGTAAATGTCAGTGTGTAACTCCATGACAACCTATCCATCTATCTATTGTTTTGGATACAAATCGAAGACAGAAGGGGATTACCTCCAATCTCACTGACTGAGCTGTTCCGCTTGCAAGGTGCTCACTGTTGCCACTGGTGATGATACAATGAAAATACATAAAACAGGTTTTGATTCAAATATAGCTAAAATGTTGCCTTATTCTTTCTTTTAGCAGAGAGCTGAAAAATATGTTGCACGTCATTGAGGGTGCAACTACTATTTTAGATGGTAGACAATCAGAGGTCTGTTCACTGGTGTAAAATATTATTACAACTGGAGAGCAGTTTGAGATATCAATGAAACATTTAAGGCAGTGTTTAATTTTCTTCCCCTTTGCCTCTTGGTTTTATCCCTCTTACATAAAATGCCTGTTATTCTGCGAGTGTATAATAACACATCTGCACCACTCATTGTTGCCCTGCAGATGCAAAGTGTGTTATTACAGAGCTGAGGGCGTGACAACATTGCTGCAGCTTGGGGTAGTTACAGGAGAATGGTGTACCTACAAGCATTTCATATCATCTTTATTAACTTTTACATGTATCTGGAGTTAATCTTCTCTGCCACTAAGACACTTAAACATCGCTTGACACGTGCAACAGATACTGAGCAGTTCAGAAAATTCTAGGAGCAACTCTGTTATGTGCATCCGTCACATTTAGGTAGTGGAATATGACGAGACTGAATAAATGAGGTAACAGTCTTCTTAACAGAGTTGGAAACTGTAGATCCTACTTTACGTATACGTTGAGTCCATCAGAGATGTATGGTGCATTTGGTAGTGCTGTTTTGCAGGCTGCTTAAGATGGATGGACGGTGACGCTGAAGCATAGTGAGGATGAATGGATGGCTCTTCTGTGGTGTATAGAGAATGGATAGATGGTTAAGCATTAAGGAAAGGGCTGTGAATGGATGACTCACCTTCTCTGTCTTTTGTAGTCATTAGGACAGAGATTGACAGAAGGAGCAAGCATATTTGGATCGCTTCCAAAAGACTGGCACCTACTGCCTTTGGACTCAAACGCGAGTGACGACAACTACTGTATTTTACACCAGGCTTTGTAGCCTGTGGCCATGTGCCAGTCAGCTCTTTGAAAACACTTTTTCTGTTCATTGTTTGGTTTCTGATTAGCACTGGGTTGTTCATAAGAGCGAAAAGCAAACATGGCAGTTTAACAAAGCCATGGAGAAATGCTGTGAAGACGATAAAGATTAAAATGAAGTGCACGAGGGAGCGATTAAGAAAGGGAGAAAAGTCAATAAGAGGAGCAACAGAAAGTAACTCCCTTTTGGTCGTGTTCAGCTTTCAAACTCTGAGTGTGTTAGCTTGATTTGATTTTTAGTGATATCACAATTGCCTGAATATGACTCCTTCAGATGCATCAATAGAGAAATGTTGACAAAGTTATGAAACGGGCTGCCGCCCCTGCGCGACGAGTGGAGCCAGTTGAGGTGGTTTGGACGTTAGATCACGATGCCTTCCTCTGGACATTTGCCAGGCACTTCCAACTGGGAGCAGACCACAGGCTACAGTGGACCCTGAACACGCTGAAGGGATTATACAGTATATCCCATCTGGCCGGGAATACGTCAGAATCCTTCGGAAAAAAGGAATCAGCAGTACCCTGCTTAGCCTGCTGCCAACACTACCAAAATTATGACAAAATAGCCAGAGAATTTTTTTGTAGGGAAAACACTTATTTGCTTTTGTACAGAGAATTGAACCAAAGGATACCAGCAGCCAGCTAACTTAGCTTAGCATAAATACTACAAAATGATGAGAAACATTAAGCCTGGCTTTGACCAAAGAACAAAGCCTGCCTATTAACAACACAAATATTAAAATTGAATTGCATTATTGTGTCAACATATAAAGATTGAAACAATAAATTACATGTTTGAGTTTCATAAGTCATACATGATTTAGATGAGGCTGATTTGTGGCATCATTTTCATGGCTTTGATTTTATTCATGAAAGATTTTGTATATTCAATAATTCTTCAGTTAAATTCATCATAGTGCCATACCAGCCAATATGGGACACAATCATATGACCAGCTCTCAGAATCTTTGAAAATTGTCCGCCATGCCGCATTCGGGGGGCCATCAGAAATCCGACTTAAGACTCACTAGTCAAAGCAAAGCATTGGCCGCACAATTGTAGCTAATATTGAAATGATGTGGAAGAATGGAAAAACACCAGCATGGTCCTTTAATATGTGTGTAAATTCTGCATTCCCTTTCAGTCCAGGGTGGGATCAGAGAGATGTTTGAATGATTTATGGCCAAATGTTCATACATTTGCATTGAGTCACTGTTTGAGGAGATGAGGGCGCCCTGTAGACAAAGTGAGCTCTCTTTAGTGGGATGAAAGCTGTCCTCGGGCCCCCATGTGGATGGGAATGACATCTCTCCAGTGGCACCGACTTACTGCTGCCGCCTCTTACATGTCTTGAATAATACACAGCATTCCGTTTTCCACTTAGAAACTCTTAGAAAGAGCAGGTAGCAGCGGCGTGAAGCAGCAGCTGGGAGTTCTGCTGTAAGTGTTGACACAGCGGGTCAGGGCCGGCTCGATGGCAGTCATCTCATCACCAATCCATAAAGCCTGCAACATTCCTGTTCAATCTGGTGATACAGCACCTCTGGGGTTGGTGGCGGTTGAAAGGGGTGGCAGTGTAAAGGAGGCGAATTCGAAAGGCTCAGATTGTTACAAGCTCAGGGGATGGCGTCGAAGCCGGAGAAATAAATGACTTATGTGTTTTTAACGCCCTTTAAAGAGCAAATCTGGGATAACATTTTTTTTTTTCTGTAGTGTTTATGATCTCTGAGGTGCTAACATCGCCTCTGTGGTTCAAAGCAATGATATCACAATGTGTTTGGTGTGAGTACCGGAGCGTGAGGCTGATACACCTCCGCCGGCAGTCATTTGTATAATATGTGCTGGGGGGCCCGCTTCGCTGGATCCGAGCTGTTGGGGGGGGGAAAGTGCCAAATCATTAAGTTATTTAATAGTTCATTGAGTCTCTACAGTTGGGTGGTAATTAAACAACATTCGATCAATGTGAGGGGGTAGAGGCAGTGGATGACATTAAGTAGATGAGATGGTCTTAACCCCTGCAAACTGCTGGGATCAACTGATTGGCAATTAATTCTCTCACCAGCTGCCTCCGATGAAGCCTGCCGAAATGACTTTGAAAGCTCAAACTTTTCGACGACGCCGGCAACTGAGCTCTCAGCTTTTCAGGTAGAGGCGACGGTGCTGCTCCGTGGGTGTGTGTGCGCGCTCACATCGGGTCTACAGTGAGTTCTGGTCTTGGTCTTTTGTGAGTTGGACTCCCCGCGACAATTGGAAGTATTTATTATACTCGCCAGAGGAGGTTGTGTTTTCACCGGTGTTCATTGGTCTGCTTGCTAGTTAGCAGAATTATACAAAAACTACTAACGACTACTTTTTTCGACTAAAGTAGAAGTTTAACTTGTAGTCATGCTCTTCAAGTTTTTTATGTTCATACTTTTGCGGAGCCAATAAAAGCTACATGTGGTTTACGTTTTTTTATAGTCCAGGGCAAAACAAAGTAATTTGACTTCACACTAATAGTATTTCAGGTGTCAGATGTTTGGTGATATTAGACAGTATGATATTAGGGTATCATCATAACTGGTGACTGTGATGATTGACTATAACAACGAGGGTTAAATCTTGTGTAATGACGAATCGATCAGGTTTGATGCCCAGTCAGTAGGACTATCCACATGTTCATTTCAAAAAGCACAGCGCCACATGGAGCACAAAGTAAACCTAAGCGTAAGATCCAGTCTCACTGTAATGCCGACGCTGTAGGAGAATGTGACAGACATGGAGGATTCTGAGCACAGGCTCTGATCCTCAGCAGGGCAGCTGCAGTATTGATCACAAACAGGGCAGTCCCATGAAAACAGCTGAAAGGTCAGGCCGGCGGGACGCTGTCTGCAAAATATGAAAATCTCCCTCCAACTTATCTGTGATTATAATCACACTGTGCCACCTCGTCTGCTGCCTTCTGGAAAATTAGGATCTGTAATGGGAATATGTCAGATGGAGCAAAAACAATTTCGAAATGGAACACGATGTTGCATGTGGCAGAATGACAGACACGAGTGTGCATCTTGTTTGATTATTTAATGCATAGTCATATTGAACATGTAAAGCTGTGTGAAACATCGGCATCATTGACCATCAAGACGCCTCTAAACTGACATGTGATGTGTAATCTGAGCTCATTTCCCAAAGAAAACTTATTAGCATCAACTTCTGCTTCGCTCCTCCCGCCCACAAAATTCCTTCCATAGTCTTCCACATGCTTCCACTCACACGCAATGTTATAAAATGTCTTGCATCAAAGTGTGCACGTTCAGTTTCGCTTCTCCTCTGCAGCAAACATGACATGAAAGCGTTCGGCTCACAGCCCAAGTGCAACTTCTCTTCGCCTCTCTCCAAAATATTAACAGCAGAAGCAGCTTTGATCTCGTTTAACCCTCACAAGTTGAAACCAGGGTCAAGTGTGTCCTTTTAAGAAAATGACCTGCAAAGTTTGTCGGTGAGGAACGCGGCTTTGCTGATGTTAAAAGCTGATCCGCGCGAGGGTGCATTTCAAATCAGTAAAAATGTATCTTCCGACCGCTCTGAGCGAATGCCTGAAGATTCAGCTTCAATTTATGGATCAATGTGGAGAACAGAGGTAAAACAAGCAGACAGCAGGCAAATCTGCTGTCCTAACCTCTTTCTGCCTAAATCATGAGAGAGGAAATTAGGCAAGAAGAATAGACTCGGTTCAGTATTAACCTTTTCAATATCCGAACATGACTTTCGCTCTTGCCGTCGCTCCCCCCTGTTTGGTCTTCTCCCGAATGGTGGAATTACAAGTCAGCCGCAGAGAAAGAAGTCGTCCTCTATCAGCTGAAGAGAAAAACAAGTTGCAGATGGCGGACAGTGATTCTACCGCAGCTGGAGCTCTGGCAGTCGGCCCCGTTCTTTCCCCCGTGCTCCCCGTATATTGTGAGTCGGACTCCTGACCTGCCGCTCCTGCTGTTCAGAGCCGCTGGGAGAAGGAAATCAAAGTCCTGTGTGGAGAGACAGGAGATAGACGTGTGGGCTGGGGGGAGGCGGATCCTGTCTATCCTGAAGTCAATCTGTGTTCGCTCAAAGCCAGAGAATGAAGTTGTGGTGGGGGAGACGGAGGGAGTGGGGAGGCATATTCAGTGAGAGGAGAGGAGATCACCTCAGGGCACCCCGCCTCTCCCGCTGCTGCTGCTGAACTCTTTTAATAAACATTTAACATTCGCCGGGGAGAAAAATCAATACCCACAGGAGGTGACTTCCCCGTGCTCCCGCGAGTTGTCGCGAACTGCCGACGGTTTGTGTGAGCAGGTAGCAGAGTGCGATTGATACAGGAACTGCCCCCAAATGACAACTACAGATTTATTGCAGAGGGTTCACACGCACGTGCCTTTTATGTGCGAGAGAAAGAATAACTAACCTGTCCCTCAAGTTTACGTGTTATGAAGAAAACACGAGACACTGTACATTCAGGTGACCCGACACATCCCCTGGCAGCCATATTGGATCTCTGGCAACAACAGCTGCTCGTAAGAGCGAAATAAACCTCTGACCGTGACGATTGTGTTGTTAATGTCTCTGCTCCGTTTTGCAGTTTGACTAATGACAGAGCTCGGGGATAGTGATGTCATCACACACTTTGAATTTGATAACCACTGACCTGTCAGGCTTCTAAGACACGACTAGTATGTAGCACTTTGAGATTGCTTTTAGCAATGGAAAGTGCTCTATAAATGAAATGTAGTAGTAGTATTATTATTACTAGTAAATATACACTATATCGCATCCATTCGATGCGCATACATTATCAGAATGCCTACAAGGAAACTCATTTCACGTTTAATTCTATAATTACCTTTTCAAACCCCCTAGCTTGAGTAATTTCACTTATCTCAATAGTCAGAGGATGAGTATTGAACTGGGATACTGGAGATATTTGTATGGAATCCAGATGAACCTAAAGTAATAGTGTTTTAATGACCCCCTGACTTTTCCTTGGCTTCCACATCAGGCCAAAATGTCTATGTCATATGCAAGTACTGTCACATGGGCCTGGAGTGTTTCGCTTTTGCTAACCCTCTAATGATCTTCCTCTTTCACGACCTTCAGGACAAACCTTACATGTTTTTCCTTTCCTTCCTAATAGACACATTGTTATTAATGTGTTTGTTCCTATTATTTACTGTTTTCAACCCGGAACCATCTAGGGGTCACTACCTGGATTTTTAGACTGAACTTTCACCGCTAACATGTCTGACACTGATTGTGTCATGACAGTATGTTGCCTGTACATCTGTGAACATAAAGACTTCTATTTTTGAGGTATGTTTGATACATATAAGTCAAGTGGATCTTTTTTATGTTCTTGTCTGTGCTCTTTTGGTATTTTGGTGACTCAGCATGAACGTGACTGATCCTGACTGAGGTGGGACAACAGACGCAGTAGGGGTGTGCATCAGGAAAGATCAGGTAGTTCTGAGTCAAGCTACAGCTCTTCTTCAGTATAGAAAATAAGGATTTAGCTTTCTGCAGGATATGATGTGGAAACAGCCTGAGTGGTGAACAAAACAAGGTGTTAGGGTTTTTGCTTTTTCATTTCAGTGTGAATGAAATGTAGCATATTTTGCTTTTGGTAGAAAATAAAGATATTATCTGCCCTGTATTCTCTGCCCAGACTCAATGTCACATGGATGATCATTTCATGTCCCCTTCGCATCAAGTGGTCCAGACCCTTTTAAACATCATATATAGTATATGCCAAAGACATGTTTATTATCTGAGAATATCCAGTCAGTACCGTGCCTAATTGTTGACGGTCACTCTTAGCCGTCTCGTTACGACCACCTCTAAACCTCAGCGGATGCTCGGAAGATGTACAACGTTTTCAACGTCAGTGGGAACATTATTAGATGAGCTGTTTAGACCTCTTGTAAGTGGACGTTAAGAGCAGTGTCAAAGTAAAGACGCATTCACAGATCAACCTCAGGCTAAACATATAGCTCATAACTGGCTGAGGTAGCTGATCACAAGCAGTATGTCCGCACACTGTTCACATTTCAGGTGTGCCTCTCCTTTTGTGAGTGCCAGGATTACCAACTCCTGAATCCCCTTAGGTCGTCAGTGGAGCAGTATATGAACCTCCCACAACCTGTCCTCTCCCCTTTTTTAAAATTCTTTTTAATCTGTTTGGTTGACTGGTGCTGTTGCCGGGCTCGTTATATTTGTGTTTTTAGCGGCACTGGTAGGAGTCCTCTGTTGCCTCCATATTCTCCTGTTTTATGGTCAGACAGGGAGCTCAGTTTTGTTTTCATTTCACTTCAGTAGACGAGTTGAGTATCATTTTGAGTTGGTGTTGGGGTTTTGTTTGTTATTTTGGCCTTATATTCGGTCCTCCACCTGTGAGCAAATGTAGTTCTTCTGCCGTGTTAGAAGATTATCCCCCCAACATTTTCTAATTTGTCCAGCCTAATTAATTTAATTTCTCTGTTTCACTATAGCTTCATGTTTTTGTTCCACATTCCCTGACGCAGACCGACCACCTGTCAAACAGTAACTTTGAGTTCACTCGAAAACATCCAAAGGAACAGGGTCAACCGTGTCCCTTCCCTTAGCTTAGCAGTGAGCTGAGTGAAACAAGTTCACACAGTTTCAAAGTGAAGGCGGCGCTCAGCCGCTTGCTGGATCGGTCTTTAGAGAGAACTCAAAGTCAGAAACTTTTAGTATCATTTAGTACGAGCTCCCAATGGTAAATGAAGACACTTCTGAATAAAAAAACATGGCAACATGTGGCTGGACATAATGGTCATATGTATGTCTGTGTATCGTATTTATATATTCTTGCTGTGAGACAGTTTAATGCAGTTCAACAACAAAAATCAAATCAAAACCAAACTGAATTGAAACTAAGGCAAGAAAACGTCTGCACACGTAATGTGTTGTGTATCTCACGTCGGCTTGAATATGAAACCGAGATATGATGTTTATATGAACACAACATTTAATCATGATACTCCTGGGTACTATTTATACACTGGGTTTATTTCTGACACTAAACATTAAAAGATTGCACTGATTGATACATTTATTGATCCCTTCATTGATTTTTTCTACCAACATGTGACTTGAGGCATTTCTTCGGCAGCGTTGGCCACATTCTCAGCCAAGACCAGAGACACCTTCAAATAAGATGCTCTGGCAAGCAGGAGGCCCGGGCAGCTGCTGGGACGTGTTCTGTGTCAGCTACTATTACCAGCTGTAAACACACACACACACACACACACACACACACTTGCTCAATCAAATGGAAGTTACTAAATTTTGGTTGTATTTACTGTAAGATCCTTCCTGCAAAAAAAAACCCAAAACAACATTCATAGTCATTTTTCTCACTGTCTCTTGCTTAGCATTTGTGTTTTTGCACATTTCTTTGTGTGTTTGTATATTTCTTTGTTGTCTTTTGTGTGTGTGTGTGAGAGGGAAAATGCCACAAAGATAGAATACCCCAACTCCACAGCGCAAGTAGTGTGTGATAAAGCTATTCTATCAGCCAGCGAGTCGGCGGTTATTGCATCCGTTCCGCCTCTGTGAGCTCTCTCCTTAAACTCAGCAAAGATGCTCTTGGAAAAAGCTCATTTGCAAGGAATTGAACCGGTCTTTGGAACACAGAGGGGCCTGGCCCAACGAGGATAAAAAAACCACAAAAACCTGAATCCATTTCACTTCAGCTGGGAAACCTGTGCATTTACTGTCTCACTGTATCATATACAGGTAATGTTTTAGAGGCGGCCGCAAAGACAAAGATGCAGTGAGCTCATGAATGTTTAATCGTCATTTTTTCAACGTGCCGTCAAAACAAGCATTTATATTCCTGGAGTTGATATCCAGTGCGGACGTGTGGAGGCTGATCTATGTTTAGCCATGCAAATGTGGGGATTAAAACTTCAGGCTAGGCTGCAGAGAAGTGATCGCTGCTAAATTAGTCATTGCTTGAGAAATGCATTCACATGCATTCACATGCGTGCACACACACTCACCAGTTTGCTCAAACTTAGACCTTTTTTTCCATTGCTGTTCTCTGACAGAATGCAATGTCAACTCACGTCAGCAAAGTGTTTGATGTCAAGAATAAACTGAATCCTCTCACTTGCCACGTTTCGATGACAAGTCTCCCAGCATTCTGAGTGATGGGACAAAACACCGTCATCCTGGAGACGTCGCCCATCCACTTCAGCATCAATCAGCCGAAGGCACAAAAATTGCCCCAAAAAGGCCCATTTGGGTCTATTCATTGATGTGTTTCCCTCAAAGGTGAGTCATTTGTTCCACCCCCAGACACTCACTAATTGGATTGTAAATCTTTGGTGACGATTAATCATACGACCTGCTTCAGAGGTGCTAATGAGGAGCTATTTTAGCTGGATGACATCCCCCCCAATCACCCCTGGCAACTCCAAGCTCTGGATTAGAACCTGTTTTGGAGTCTTTCTTCCAGTTGCAAGGGAAATTAGATTGTCAATTTTTTTTGTGCTTTCCTGTGGCGGCCTCTGGTCAAAGGTTTGCTGGTGAAAGGGTCCTGCAAGTCCAAATCTGTGCTGGCTCCCTCCCTCTCTTTCTCTGGGGTTGCTCTCACCCTTTGGCATCTCATAGCTCCTCTGTGACAGACATTAAGTTATACCGAAAATATTTTGCCATTTTCAGGCTCAATGATGCATTACTAGGGGTTCTAAGGATGAGTGTGACTTTACTGCATGGCATTTGACCATAAGCACTGTCTAATAATTTGATTTTCCTTGTCCATTTTTTTTTAAAGCTCATTATCAGAGTTATAAAATATGTTATTGGTCTCAGCTGGAGGATGAACTCCATCAAACCTGGCAGGCAATCTGGAGGTTATAACTGACAGTCAATCTTCCCCTATAATTTTTCTACACTTGCTAGTGGAATATCAGTTTGACTGAATTTGAGCTTGCGGAAATATTGCTTGCAAATTCCTCCTCCTTGAGGGAAATGCACAAATCCTCTGTTGAGTATGTTGTATGCTGATGCTGTATTTGCCAACCTGGGTACCTGTGTGCTTCATCACAACTCCAAAAGACAAGTTGAGGAAGTTCCATTTGGGCCACACGCTGAGACACTCCTTTCTACATTCTGTCTGCATGTCCTCTGTATGGAGTTCAAAATTTGGATATGCCTGTTGATTTTATATGAGATTCTTGCTTGAATGTCTCCTCTGTGAAGGATACAGCATTCTGATGCTAAAAGAAGAATATTCTGAATCTCGAGGCAGACCGAGCACTCCTCGTCCTTATTTGTTCTTCGCAATTTCAAACAGACCTATAGCAAGCATTTCTTTCCACCTGCAACAACACAGAGACAAACAAACTTCTACACCTTTCACTTCTTACTAGAGTTCTCTTATAATTCTGCAATCGATAAAGCACCAGTTTGGACCAAAGGTTAGTGAGACCTGTAGCAAGTCCCCTCCTTTTAGTAGCAGTGCCATTGTTGAATAGTTGATACTCCAAGAGGACCAAGCACATGCAAGTAAGTTTATCATGCAGATACACTTTGAACCCCTGAATGATGCACTGCTAAAGAAGGACAGTCACACTAGGATGTGGGATTAGATTTGCAGGATGGCAGAAATCCTCCTCTGGCTCTCCATTGCTTTAGATGAAGGTAAGGCTGATACTCTTGTGAGGACATTTTTCCACCACACGGGGGAACAGCCTCTTTCCTTCAAGAAGCAGCAAGGTCTATTTGGTTCAAATTTGGAGAGGCACTAACACTTGTGTTTCCTAGACCTGGATAGAGACAACCAATCACCTTAATCATGGCTGTACAATTTCATGAGAAACAGAACTTGGAGAAAGATAGATAGTTAGTTTTCTTATCCCTGCCTCCACTTGTCTTAGCTGGTCCACTCCTTGCAAGATGACCGAGGCGCTAACCAACTTTCGAGTCTGATGTCTGGGCTTGGTGGTGAGTCTTTGAAAGGTGCAGGTCTGCAGCAGGGATTAATCTCACCACGCTGGAGTATCTCCCTGGCAGCTGTTGGCATTTTCCGTCCACCCCATTGATCGGGCCCGTCTGTGCAGGCAGGGCTGGATAATTCCGTTTAATGTATGAGGAGCGAAGGGGGCTCTGGGCTTGTCACAGGCAGTGCGGTCCGATCCAACCGACCTCATGCTAATGCGGCCTGGCAGGCCTCCCTGAGGACAGAGCCGGGCTTTAGGGAGCACAGAGGAGGACTCATTCTGCCTGTGCCGGTTCATCAAATGCGAGAGGAGAACTTTATCTCCAGGTGATCCCCAAAACACCCAGACAGCATGAGAAAGAAGGCAAGAGCGAAACAGAGAGACAACGAAAACCCAGAGACGAGAGAGAGGAGAAACGAGAAATTGGAAAAATATGCTTCTGATCAGTAGATGGCTGTTTTGGGAAAATTAATAACATCTTGACAATTGTATCAGCAGTGTGTGGGTTAGGAGCTGTCCCCGTCCATGTCTGTTTGTCTGTTTCAGACACCACTGAATGTTTTTTGCTAAAACTTGGGAAAATAGTTC
Organism: Scophthalmus maximus; assembly: GCF_022379125.1. Lineage (NCBI taxonomy): Eukaryota > Metazoa > Chordata > Actinopteri > Pleuronectiformes > Scophthalmidae > Scophthalmus > Scophthalmus maximus. Next base: position 17,918,507 of record NC_061517.1, on the reverse strand, counting down.
CCCCCTGTTTCTACCATTCCAATGCATTTATCATAAAGGTCAGCATATGGATACATTCCAAATTCAGGGGTGGCTGATTTGACCACCAAGATGCAAATGACTGTTGGTGTGACCACAGTTTCTGTTTGCAGCTATAATTGTATTTATATTCATATCAATCTACACATTTTTGAATTAGTTCACATTTTCTCTACAAGCTCTTCAAACTCAGCTCCTGTGTGTAAATGTATTATACATGTGAAACTTGAAACATAAAAGCTCAGATTTTTGTTGTACAAGTCCTCACATTAAGTCTACAAGCTCCTGCATTTTCAAAACATATTTAACTTCACAGATTTTCCAGTCGGCCTGCAAAACTATTGTGAAGGGAATACTAAACACGGAGGGGTTGTGCTCACAAAGCTTTAATCAATGCTATTATGAATGGTTGACTGCTCTGGATAGGAAGAAAAGCTAGCTGAGGAGACATTGCACACTTTAATCAGCAAGAAAAATAGCTATCGCAGCACTTATGGCTCCCACTACAAATATGTCAATGCTCATTTTGAACAGTTTTACCCAGACGGACCATGGTGCCAGACTTATTTTTTCAGTTATCAAGGTAATAGTGCTTTGGAGCTAATATCTAGATCATAATGACCATAATAATATTGGCAATAACATCACATTATACAAAGTGTTTGGCATTTTTCTAAATTATCTTCCACTGTCAGTGACGGCTAGCTGATCAGAATTAGACCCATGAAGGGGTGGTCCTATAGCCAATTACAGATACGGTCCGATTAGATCAATCAGTACGGATAATGTGCTTTGTCACATTGCACCGCATACACCTCTGGTAGAGAACAATGGCATTTAATCATAATTATATTATTAGTAATAACCTAGACCTTTATTCAAAACATACTGTTTTGAACTGTACTGAACTTTGACCTTTTGTACTTGCTGTAGCTGCATCGTGTGTGCGCTCGTTTTCATCTTTACCTCCAAATTAGCCGGTTTTGATAATCTGTATCAGCCACACTCTCTGCTTGTTAACGACTTTCCAGTAGTGATTTCACTCTGTTGGTGCAGAACAGCTCCTTGATCCAGTATCGCACATAGTAAATGTCATCAGATGTTCCTTCTCCCTCTAGTGCTGGTCTCATGTGTTATCTGTAAAAAATAGTAATGCATCATATTTACCAAGACAGACAAGACAGCAAAAAATGTTTTGATTGAACTTTGGTTTACCTTGCCAATGTCTGGTATCCTTTTTTAGTACCACATTGCCTACATGACCAGACAAAGAATGTTTCACTTTGACATTATAAACAAACAGATTGAACCCAAAAACACAAGACACACCATGCGATTTGATCACGCCGGCGTGATTGTAGACTCCAGAGGGATAAGCTTTTTAAAGCTGCTAGTTCCGACAAACACATACAGAGCGTGGATTCATATTCAAATCTTTTATTTTGTGCTGTTTGCCCTGGTCACTGCCCTCCCCCTGGACTCCATCCAACAAACTCCCTAAAGCACAAGCCCATGTTGTTTTACATTTTATTAATAGCAACATCAGAGTACTAAATGTACAGAGGACGAATCCAATGAGAATCGCATTTACAGTGCTTGCAAATACAGAGCTTAGTAGTACAAGAGTAACCAAATCAAAGTCACCTGGAAATCGAAACGTTTACCAATAACTACAAAAGGAAGAGATGTGGTTCATAAGACACAAAATAAAAGTTATACAACATTTAGCCGTCACAGAGACAGACTGGAGTCCTTTTTGTGGAGGTGTGTATATATGTGTGTGCATGTGAGAGTGTGTGTGTGTGTGTGTGTGTCTGTATATACTATAGTCATAGGTCTTATACAAAAGTTAACAGAGGTACTCAGTGATATATTAAACACAAATATAAAAAGTTTAAGAGTCACAAAGTACAAACTCTTCATTTTTATGGCGACAACACAACTCGAGTCAGATTCCTTCAAGGTAGGTATGAATTGTGATTGTAAGTCGGCTTTAATGTACAAACAAAACACAGTGTTTGCATGTGAAAAGCCCCTTCACAAAAAATTTAACGTCAATGTATGATATTTATTGGTTTCTTTGTTGGTTTATTTTGGACCCCTCCGCTCATTCTAATGTTGATCAACTTTTAAAGAACAACCAGCCGTGGATCGATACTTCCCCATTATCCCAAATTCCCGAGCAGCGTCACTCATATCTTTGTCCTGGAGGCCTCGCACGGCATCAGAGGTCGTCATATGCAAATCAAATGCCGCTCCGGCAGATTTGGGTCACACAGCGAGTCAGAGGGATTATGGGAGCACTGAAATGCTGCCAACCAAGTGTTGTTTTTCCTTTTTCAAGTCGTTTGACTGTATTGATGAGCACTGACAGCGACAGTGCCTTAGCTCTTGTGAATAGAAAAGTAAAAACATGACCCGAGAGGAGAGTCAAAGCCCTCCGCTTTGGATACAGTAAGCGCACAGTATGTGATTTTTTTTCTTTTCTGAAAAGATGAGGACAAGCAGAGTGAAGAGCTACAGTTTTCTGATGGCAAAAAAATGGATTCAGTGAGATACATATCAGTCGTTGAAGATAAACTTTGTCCTTTCCTCTGAGTTTAACCTTTCATTGTCACATCCAATACTTTGTTCTTCCTGCCGAGTCATACCTCGCTGTTTCATCAACCTGCAGTAGACTTAACAAAAAATAATGATATCACCACTATGTTAGCATAGGTGCCAGCTGCGAAACATGTTTCTAGGTTAATCAGGCGCCCGAAAGCCATGATTAAACAGGTTCGACACAACGATTCCTCTCCCCTCGTGTGATTGCTTCCAGTTATGTGTATGTGGGGGACGGACGACGACACAAACCTTTGCCTTGGAGATGTTCAGCCAGCATCTAATTCAAACAACACATATGTCAATAAGTTTCACTCTATATGTCTGACATGCAAGCAGGAATCACGGCCCCTGCAAACGAGTGTGCAGCGCAAATCCCTCATCTTGACAGGAAAAGCCTCGCTGATTGATAGCTTGTTTGTGCCGAAGGGTGCACAGGTTTAGTGGGTTGCTGGAGAGACAGAAATGGCAGCCGAAAAAATATTCATTTGTTGTGAAAAAAGGCATATCGAGTCTTTGGTGTCTGTTTAAGACTTCCCTGCAAGCGCCCGGTTCCTCTTGCCTTCTCCTGCACTGCTCTCAGATAATGTTTCCTGAATCAAATCTGACCAGCCAAGTGGAACCATTTCCCTCCCTCTTAGCCATGATACACCACACTCATCAACTATCCTGAAATATAAACTGAAAAGGCAAGAAAGCAGTAAGGCATTTCCTTACATATCAGTTAGATTTCAGACAGAGGTAAAAGGAAGAAGGTTGATGTATGCCGATGTCTCCAAATATGTTCCATGGCTGCAAGTTACGTTTCCTTGTCTGAACGTCCATCAGGAACGCGAGGGTGAATTAGGAGCTGCTAGCTAAAGGCATGTCCACCTTCATGAGAAATGCTAACAATGCAAACTAGGCGAACTTAAGTAAAACTTTCGGAAACTTTCCCCTACAGTATGAAACAGAATGAAAGTTAAAAAATGTGATTTTGTAGGTTTCAAAGAGTCAATCACTCCCACACAGCTCAGTATAAAACCTCAACGATTTCAATAGGGTCACATTGACCTTTTACAATTATTGTGTTAAGTGTTATTAGTGCAGCAACCACCCAGGTAAGGTACCTGTGGTTACCCTCGATGAAACACTACAGAAATTAGCATGGTCACAAATGTCCGATAGCACAAATATCTGGAAGTTAGGGGTGTACTTGGAAAGCAGGATCATTCTGGTTTAGTGCAACTTGGGTCTTGTTCTGACGCTTTCAGTAACGCTAAAATCATACTAACCTAGTTAATTGCTGAGATCTTGGAACGCGGCAACATCAGTAAAAGGGAAGTCTGACAAGGCAGGGGGAAAAAAGGAGCAGAGAGAGTGAGGGCAAACAGTAAAATCATTACACAAAGTATCTGTTGTGTACAACCCTGCATCCAGTTTAAACTTGCTGTGGCTATGTGCACAAAGTTGTGCGCTTGTGTTTTACCCTGTCTGACGTCATTGGAGCCATGTACCTATACGTCTTTGTGGCTGCATGCTTACAATTACAATAATTATTCTTATGTTCTGTTTACCGTTCACCATCTCGCTTAAGCACGTTGGCATGACAGTCGGGGGCTCTAGTTATAATGAGTGAGATATTTCACTCGGCAACAAAGTGGCCAACAGAACATCTGACTACTGCTACTAGCATGGGCGAGAAAAAGGCCAATGTTGAAGTAAACCAGAATTATTCTTGAAATCCTTTGATGAGTGAAAAAAAAAATGTGAATACCTTCACTCCAATGTTTTAAATACGTCAATTTAGCATTTGCGTTTAAAAGGAAAATTTAGACAAGGAGCACTTCATACACCACCCTCCTTCCACACTTCTCTCTGTAGACGTCTTGCTCTGATTACCTCATATGCTGATAAATGCTAATGTGAGTCTTCACAGTCATTACAGTAAAGTATGAATGAAATATCATACATTTTCTGGGGCAGTTGTAGCAAAAATGAGATGGTTGACAAATTAATGCGACCAAGTATTGATCAAGTTTCGTAGGTTTCTTGGCAGCTACTGGATTCTCACTGTTTTGTTGTTTTTTTTAAGTAGTAATGTGATGGAGCACTGTCCATTAGAATCAATGTGGAAATGATGTTTAAGAACAGCGAGTCATTGGTTTCCCAGCCAACCATTAATACAGCAGAGCCCAAGATATGATCACAACACCACTGAGCACTGTTCCTTTCACACATACCACCTGGAAATCACCCTCCAGACTCTATTGCAGTGTCTACTGAAGTATTATACTGGTTAGCTAAAGATATAATACAGGTACTGCTTGAAAGTGCAGGTAGGAAGCTTGGCACAAGGTTAGTTTTGTGTTTTGAAAGAAATACCGTAGTTACACATGTAAACAAAGACACTATCCCCGACCTAGCTGAAACCCTCCCAAAAAATGGGACAGGTCTTGAAAAATAGAACACACCCGTACACAAATAGAAGCAAATATATAGAAAATACATTTACACGTGTATAATATACAGTAAGTTTTTGTAACCCTCTGACTAGTGAGATAACACTCTTCATTCAGAAAAATATATGTTATGTCAAAGAAGCAGCTCCGTAGCCTGGCGCACACGAGAGGCTGAACTGGTATGGGTCATTCATGGGAGTGGTTTTCATGTTGTGAACGGGCAAACGCGAGAGCTTTGCACCACAGTGTTTATCCCAGACCATTTTAGTGCCTCCTGAATGGCTCACATTTATAGACGCTGATCTCACTGGAACAGCATGTTTTATTTAATCCTTCGAGAAGGTGAGAACCAGCCTAAAAGTAACAACCCCATCTGGGCCAAATTCCTGGAGCTCCACGTCGACACACAACAAATCCCATCTTTTGTAATCTGTACATATTGCTGTCTGCAGCCAAAAAACATTTACAATTACATAATTGTATTTGTGCTTTGTACAAACTCACAGCACAACAAAAGGTAGATTCAGAGGCGGCTTCCTCAAAAGCTTCGTAGCACAAAGGTAATCCTTCTTTCAGAGATTGAGGTGGATAATAAAATTACTGGCGCTAGAAAGCTCTCAGGAGAGCTTTACTGTCCTTACTGACCACGGAGTTCACTCACCTTGACTTGAGAGATAGTTTAAACCAATTTGGCAGCAGCGGACTGACACAATCTCCTCACTTCCACAATGCACTGAGTGTTTACAGCTTTTGAAAAAAAAAAATTAAGCTTTCTCATAAGTATGTTTCGAATTTTTGAACTGCGTCATTCCGCACAAATAATCTATTTGTGCCCTGGCTGTGATAGCTCTGATATGCTATAAATATTGTCCTCAAGTATTGAGTGGATCTGGCTCTGAAGATAGCTAACTAACCTTTGACCTCACATTCGGTGAGGGAATTCCTTCCTGCCTATGTGCGCCATTCAAAACACTCGATGCCGTTCACTTTAAATCCAGATTAGACCCTGTCTTTTTGCAGCACCTCTCTCACAGCTTCCTGAAAAGCTGGGGATAATTTCATGCTCCGTCTTCAACAAATTGGTCCATGTTCTTCTTGACTTTCTAACTATAAATCAGACTTGAAGGTTTCAAAAATAATTTGTCTAAAGTGAACCAATCTGGGAGTTGGGAGGGGATATTAATATACTATCTGAGGAGGGATTAGTTTTTTTCAATCTCTTTCCTATTTATGCAAATTATCACATGAATGTGGAGCTCAAATTGAATCTATTCCACCCTTTTTTTAGCGTTGGAGCTCAGATATGAATCGTAAAAAGTCATTAGAATTCATCCCAAACAGCTGCTGGGGCTAAGACCGACATAGAGGGTGCAGAAGAGCTCGACAGACCTGAGGCAGTATGTGTGTCCTGTCCAGCTCCATGCATGTCTGTAGTGGTCGTCCTTGCTCCTTCGGTACATGAATTTGTTGCATTGGGATTCGTTGAAGCAATGAGCGTGCACTACAGAAACCTTGTGTGTGTTTTTCTATGAACCCCAAATCAGTAAACGATGAGCAGTTGGAGCAGGCGTCGGTTGGGCCTGCACCAGGTGTATTCAGATGGATTCTTTGTTATAATCTAAGCTGAGGGAGGGGGAGTGGGTGTTATCTAATTAACAGTGGTGAATCCCAAGTGCTTCAGACCTCCACTGTTAGGGCTGTGGCAGACTGTACTGTGTAAAAAAATAGACATAATAATTTTGTTCCTAAAATGGGACCTGTAGAAACAATGTTTTAAAATCAACAGTTCAATAAAGCGTATACCGTTTCTTTTTTCTTCTTCTTCCATCTTCTCTCTTCTCTCCAAGAAATATAATAGTGCTTCATATAAATATCTTTTACACATTTCTTTAAACTATTTTAAAACATATTCAAATACACTTTGTAGCATTTTTTTTTTTTTACTTTCACATTTCTTGAAAAAAATGAGCAAACAAACAAAAAGAAAAAACAATGCAGTTGGAGTCAATACAGGGTTAATATAGCGCTCTTTGTTTTGTCCATCAGTTGTTGTTGAAGTGTCTTTCCATCCAGGTTGTGGCACATAGTGGCATTATTGGCACATTGTTCATAAATACAGTTCATCCTCCACCCACAGCAGCTCCGTGTGTTCCTTTTCCAAATGTCCAATGTTTTTCCTCCAGACGCCTGTGTCTGACCACAGTCCTGTCCCGCACCTCCCGTAGATAGACCTACATGTAATCTATTATCTAAATGACTGTACGTTCCTGGAAATAATGGAGTGGCAGCGCTGTGGCTGCTCTGCTTGTCATCTCTAGAAAAATAAATATCTTCACCAGTGTCCAAAGAGTGATCACACTACTTTACAAAAGACGCTGTTTTTGTGTGTTCCTTGTTTCCAGCTGGATCCTGCGGAGACGCAGAGAACACAAAACACAATTATCCCTCATTGTGGGGCTCAGCTCGAAAGAAAAACAATCACTGCAACACAGACAGGATTTTCAAAGCTAACCTACTTTCTACTGATTTGAGGGGGGGGGGGGGGTGTACTGGTATCTAGATCTGGCCTGAAAAACATGCAACCCAGTGTCTTTTTTAAACCAGATGAAAGGGCGAGGCGGTATTGACAATGTGTGGTGTTAGGGTCTGCTGCAGCACACACTGCAGCCTTAGAAACACATCAGGTCTGGTGAGATAATAAGGGATCTTGTGTCTTTTAAGACGACAGCACTGGGAGCATGCCGTGGAAGGCTGTGCTGACTGAGACTAATGTGTGCCCAGACAACGGAGAGACGCTGTCCTCCCAGTACTCTACCTGCAGGCAATCTATTCCTTTTAAAATCTGGGTCAATAGCAGACGTTGCGCCTCCCTCCGGGCTTCCAGCAACACTGTGGGGCATGTGCTTAACTTTCACGCTTTGAATTTCAAATGCCGGCCGTTCTGGCATACATTAGCCATGCATAAAAATCTGTCACAAGTCAAGTGAAACCGCTCCTTTACTCCTTAAAATGGCCAAATCAATACGCTCTTGGTAGGACAGTGGCAAAATACATATGAATCTAAAATGTTTCAGACATGAGGAGTGAAATCATTAACTGTGAGCATGTAGTTTAAAAACACTTATATACACGTAATTAGTCTCTTATCTTAACTATGGCCCTCTGATACTGCACTGAAGCGGCCTTGTCAACCCTTTTTCATCAGCGCCCAGAAGATGGAAAGGGGCACAATGAAGTCACCAATGACAAAACATATGCCAAGTTCCCTTCTTTTCCCAAAGTGGGGCAGCATCACCACAGGGATCGAGGTGGCTACCGCTCAGATGATGATTTGCAAGTGGACAAAGTGGCACAGTACCCACCAGAGCGTGATTTCAGGGAGCCTCCTCCACCCACAAGAAAACGAACAAGGCCTCCGGCTCGTCAACATGAGATCTCAAACCATTTCTCGGACACAAAGGCCACAGGAATCAGCTGTCGTTCGGTGGGGGAGGGCCTGTAGGGTTGACATGCAAGAAGTTAGAGCATGAAGTAGACTAAGTTTGATGGACATGATGCGCTTTGATCATATGAAATTGTCTTTTCTTTTCTTTTTTCAACAGACCTTAGGCCTAATAAACTCCCTAGTTAGCCTTTAGTGGCACAGTCAACATTGTACCACTGGTCACAGAGAAACACAGACGGAGGTAATCACATACCGAGGGCCCCACTTCTTTTAGGAGTTCCTTCAATCCTCCCTCAACTTTGTGCAAAGACATCCAGACAGTATTTAACAGCTATTTATTGCCATGATCACAATGACTGTGTTAAAGGGTTTGGATACACAGAGTAAGTGTGATCATGCTGCGTGCTGGCCCCGCAGCTTAGATGACTGTTACTGTTATCCACTCAGACAGTAAACACTTTTATTTATTTATTAATGATTGTCACCACAATAATTAAAATGACAGTTTAACCCCATGATAGGCCAACTCATTATGTAAAACTCACCTGCCTTGTCAGCTGTAATGACTAAGCGTGAATTGTCCTCATCCTCAGACAGAATAAGTCAAACTCTTGAGGGCAGGGGGGTGTTGAAGTTAAGTTTGAAAAAAATAAGATAAAAAAATAAATAAAATAATAATAAAAAAAAAAAAAATAAAAATAATAAAAAAAAAAAATATATATATATATATATATATATATATATATATATATATATATATATATATATATACATACAGTATATTTACTGGCTCTACATGACATTTGCAAAGCCGTCAGTAAGTAGACAGAAAATGGCACTGTAGAGACCTCACATCTCATTGGCCTACATCTATAAACTGGCCCATTACACAACAACCAACATAAGGGATAAATTTCGATTTTTGTGTGCAGCTTGAGCTGCCCTTAAGACTCTAATAAATTGATAATAGCAGTTACGATAACGACTGTTGTGGACACCAACGGGCTGAAGGGCTTTTAAAGTTTGGATTTTGGTGTGAATGCACAAACATTCCTGGGGCCGGCGTACCTGTTTCCGTTGTACGCAGTCTTGTAGACAGGCGTCTGCTGGATCATCTCGTCAGTGTAGATGGGCACGGCAGTCCGGACGCACTCATGCGAGCACTGCAGGCTGTCATTGTAGGCAGTGAATATGTCCACCTTGCTGGGCACCCGGGCCGGGGTGAAGTCTGTCAGATTTTGGCAGCTTTCTTCCTGCTGGTGGATCTTGCGCTGATGGCTATTGTGGCGACCATTTCCCGACTGTGCACAGCTACAAAAACACGCACCAAAGACAAGAAAACAAACATAAAATCATACCTTGTGCCTCCGGTCGTCTTTGGGGAGTTGTGACAAGACAGCAAAGTGCGATAAAGTTATAATGTCTTCGTGGGTCAAAAGTAAAGGAATCTTTCCTACCAGTTTTTAAGGACGAGTGTTGTGATCAAGGCTGCGATAACCATAATGAGAGACACAGTGATTGTGATTATCTGGTGGACCGCCAAACCTGCACAAAGACACAAATAGACACAAGAGCAGAGAATTACAATCATTTTGTGGAGGAAATGTTTCCCCTCCTGTTGTTCACAGCAGCAAGCCCGGCACTTCACTCCTCTTTATATTCTCTGAACTGTACAAACCCACCTCACTCCGCAGAGTATCAAGGGCAGCTCACTTTAAAAAGCAGCGAGGATGACAACCCAGAACGGTTTTGCTCTTCAGTAAGTATTGATGACATTGTCATCCACCGCCAATCATCATTTTAGTGTGATATGGATTATTCCATTACAGTACAGCCAAAAGTAATGGATGACTAAGTTCATGTCCAAGTTTTCTCTAAGTACTTAAGTTACTATTCTAACGTCATTAAAAGAAGGGAATGAGCTGAAATCAACACTGTATATCATTATGTTTTGAATATATTACATATTTTTCTATTTATATATTTATACATTAGTTCATTCAGACCAAACGTGAAGCTAATATTCACGTCCACTTACTCGCGAAAGTTTGGCAGCAAATATTAGCCCATTCTCTTTCCGACGTTGACGTCGATAACGTCTCAACGGTAAATGGCTTTCGCTCCAGTTCAAATAGTCAAGCAAATGGCATGAATTTCACGTCTACTTGTGTATTTGCATCGACTTTATGTAATCTCATATGGCCGACCTTCACAGTTGGCTACCCCAAATCTCTTTTTTCTTAAGCTGGATAAATCCTCCATCAACAGCCCCTCACACTGAGAGCAGGTCTGCTTTTTAAAGCCTTTTGTCACCTCAATTGTTTATACTATCGCTGTCGATTTTTTCTTTGATTTTTTCTATTGAAATGTTAAATGACAGCAGATAATTCACATAAAATGTTTGATTTAAAGATGACCCTGATAGGTAGTTTGACTGCTTTGAAAATGGGGAATGTAAAGGCAGGACAGAGGAATTAATTAAAGAAAATCAGGACAATATCAGATTGAAGATCTTATGTTAATCAAACTTATATGTAACCAAACTATAATGCATAGTTGTACACAAAAGAAATGCAACAACGCTCCGAGCACAGGTCACATCTCGTTTTCAAAATGTGCCAATCACAGCATTTTCTGCCTTTGCATTACCTTGTGTCAGACATTTGCGTTGATATAGTACATTTCAAAATGTATCAACTTGATTTTGAACTGATTCAAACGGATATGGTGCACAGAACATGTGACAGATCTTGAGACCCTACTATGAAAAAATGAATACTGATTTAGGCTACAGCTAAAGCTGCATTAATTGAGTGTATTAAACTTCTTGGACCACCATGGCTAATTTGTTAGAAAACAGCTGTGAATATTGCACTGAATGACTACGTCAAACACTCACTCTCTTTTTGGCTCTGTTTTGATTTCCGCCAAACCCCTATGACAACTGTCTGTCTCTGTAGCTGATAAATGATCCACTACGTTCACCTGCTAGCTGCTCATTGAGTCTTTCCTCTGTTTGCTGCTTGACGTCCAATCGGTTTTCTGACTTTCTTTCTGGAAATAAGTGGCGATTGTGGGTAAGAAAACCAAAAAATAACGCGCTAAAGTGAGCTGAGCTGAGTGTGGCTTTAAATAGCTGTAGATGCCCCATTACATCCTGGGAAGGCTTATTTATTTACTTCAGTACTTCAGTGGTAATGCAATATTCTGCCTCTAAACCAAGTATCTGAACCACAGTAAACAATCAACAGCTCCAGTCAGAACATCTCCACAGGTCAGACTTTGTGAAGCACATACCCACCAACTGTTAACATTCACTGTTGAAGATCAGCTTGCTCTTAGAAAAATTATTATTGGAACATAATCAGGAGTGAGGCTCCCCGGAGAAATGACGACCGCATCCTCTGTATTTCATAAACACTGAGAATAATCTCTTGGAAGGTTTGGTGCACTTCACCGATTTGCCGTTCAATTCAGAGATTAGAAACCCACCCAACTCGGCACAATCACAGTCAAACCAGTGCAATTAAATGGATATAACCAAAATGTAGCGCTCCTTTGTGAAAATCTTCCAGGTATCTGGTTTGAATCCTTGTTTTGTTCAGATTCCGTGACAGTACAAAGCCATACAATTATGAGCGTTCATTGAATGCAGCCGTTTGCTTGAGCTCGGCATCTTAACCAGTTTACAGATATGAATGTGGACCAAATGTTCTCTGCCTGCGCCTTTTGTCCTCTATGACTCAAGTGCAAAAGCATTGTTCTTATCTAAACTCTTAAGACTCCCCCTGTGTGCTGATCTCTCACTTTTGCCAGAGAGGGGTAATCCACAAACAAAACTGTGCCGTACACGTCGAAAGTGAGGATTAGTGCAAATCTATTCCACTGTACTGAATGGTTAGTGCGCTGCGTATGTGTGGGCGAGTGATAGAGCGCGAGAGCGACTCCGACACAATGACACACTGCAGCAGGTGACATGCTGCAGCAGGGTGGAGGGACAAAAAAACCTAAAAAGAAAAGCCTTCGTGATGAAAATGCCCACGTGGGCCTTATACATCTCACCTCTCCATCAGCCCGCTGCCTAACTGCTGATCCAAGCCAATTTGTCCTCTGGAATGCTTAAAAGAAAGTGCCGCTCCGTCATTTTGGAAAGGCACACGGTCTCTCCTCTGGCTTCCTGCTGCCTGGACAGCCTCCTCTTGGATAATAAACTTCTTTGGGCAGGGCCTCGCTAAAGGCATGCCGGGTCAGCCTGGGATTAATGATACTGTATCTCAGGGAAGCCTTACCTCCCACACACATTTACTTCTCCGACAACTCATTTGCATTTCCCTCCTATCCCCTCCTATCCTCCCGTCTCCCTCTCTGCCCGTCTCGTGGCCGACATCAAAGCTCTTAAGTTGAAAGTGTTCAGTTAGAAGTTAACATCTGTCCAAGTTCAGGCATAATAGAGCTCGCCCCTGACCTTGATCAATAGCTGAAGTCTCTGCTGAGAATCGTTTCATTTTACACTACTGTCAAAGGCAAAGGGGGCAATTCGCAGTCAGTGGGATTTTTAAAAAAATCCAAAGCTGCTCTTTGTCCTCAAACACCACAAATGATTGAATCACATGACGAGGCTGCATTAGGTTGTGTTCTGTCCGACCCGCTTTGAGACGCTGTTCTGCCCAGGCAAAGGAGACAAGTGGAAATTAATGGAATGACAAACTGTCATTACGTGTTTGGAGACTGCAATGGCAGTCTGCAATTTCACACTAGAGGAATCCAACTGGCTCCTCTGGTGAGCATGAGCATGCTGTGTGTACGTTGCTGATGCCATGTTAAAAAACTGTGTTCGGTGAATTTAAGTGGAAAATAGCTCATTCGAATTTACTTCAGGCTGCCATTTGGACAAAAAGTATGCATAAATTCCAAGTGCAGCTCTTTAATGAAGCAACTGGGCCCAAGTACACGAGGTCCTGTAACACAAACACCAGCATTAAGTCCATTAGAACCTCATTTTCAGGGCAGAGCATTTAAGGGTGAAGGGCTAATAGAGCAGATAATGGCATGGGTGACAAATCGGAGTGCAGAGGCCAGTTCTATTTTCATCCACAGCTACCAGTTGGAGGGAGGGGAAATTTTGGCCTGTCCATCTAAAACTCATTGTGTCCTGGCAGCTATGTTGGAAAATCACCTTTGCGAGTCACCTTGCTTTAGAGATACCCGGTTACGTTTTGTTTGGTCAAATCCCTGCCAAACAAAAGGAAGCTGAGAGGTAGGGAGGTAGATAGATAGATAGATAGAGAGAGAGAGAGAGAGAGAGAGGGACAGAAAAAAAAGGAAGTGACAGAAAGGGATTAGGAGAGGAGGGACACCTAATTTGTGACCTCTCTGGCAGCAGGATTAGAGACCACATCAGTGCGCCCAGCAGGGAATAAATTAGATTTTTCACCTTCTCAGTCGTGACAGTTTGATGTCAAAGAAAAGCAAAGCAGATGGATAAAATCTCCCCTACCTAGCTACGCGTGATAAAATATTCCCAATTCAGACATAAACACTCACCGTGAGTTAATAAATGTGTCTGGCAGGTAATGCTTGGTTTGTAACAACTTAAAAACTGCTTAGTATGTTTTTTTACCATCATCATCTCGGTAATTTTCAGAAAGAACGCATGGAAAACATGTACTATTCATCTGTGGTAATATGTTTTCATAAACAGCAGGCAAGTGCTTTCAGTGAAAAAGCTCTGATGACGCTCCAGGATGCAACCTGTTAGAACAGCAGGCCAAAAGGTTAGCGGGTGGCTAGTGATGAGAGTGACGAATTAAGCATGAACGGCTGGACGTGTCAAAGGCGGACATTTAGCAAAGACGTTTGCCATTGAAGTTTACGGGGTGATAAAAATGTCAACATTGTATTTACAGCTCGTTCCACTGGCGGCAAGTGGTAAAGTAGTCTTAATGCTGCCCTGAGCTCAAACCTGAAACCTTCATAGCTACCGTCAGAGAAATGTGGATCATATTTACAGCGCAACACTCTCCGTGAGCTGTCAAGTGGTAATTAGAGTTGTGTCTATGGAACAAGATACACTGTTGCTGTGTTTATCTCTCTAACTGCTTCATTCGCTTTGTCCTTCAGTGGTTAAAATGGTCCTGTCAAAAATGCAGCCATGTTTTCCTCGTGTATGACTTTGGTTGAAGAAAAGGAATGCCGTGGTTGCAGGTGTTATTTTCGAATGTTGTTCATGTGGAATCATCAAGCCTCCAACATGCCGAACTCCGAAGTCGACCAGAGTCCATGTCAGGAGCTTTTGCGGGTTGTACTCACTGGCCTGATAGATCAGCAAAAGCTAGTGCTCTAATTTCCATTTCAAAAAACGCTGCCCATAAACCAGCAATATGTGAATTTCATTTCACTATAGTGATGAAGAGCATTTTGAACACTTTCAATTAGGGACATCGGTCCCTTTTTTCACATTAGACATTCCGACTTGTTAAAATGAACGATGGCTGTTGTATTCGAGTGTCCCAGTAAGACATTACAGTGCGATAGTGAGGCAGCATGCACAATACCAGGACCCTGAAGCCATCTTTCATTTTATTATTTACACCTATGCTTTGTGTACTGTGACATGTCTAGATTACTATTGCTCAGGGTGCGCCAATGTATTTTCTTACCCCGCCTGAATACGTACTGACTGCGTGAATAAACACCCTCGTAATAAAACAGACAACGTGACAGGCAGCATCCTGCAGTTTAAAAGGAATGAACCCTTTGCACCTATAAAAATAAAATCCACTCGAGGCCTACATTTTAATACATATTTCCAATCAAGTGCAGGCAGTTTGTGCTCTGAAAAATGCCCACAGTAACAATACCATGACCAGTGATGAGGAAAAGACAGTGACGCATTTTCATGCGTGTATGAGTTATTGTCATGTAACATGAGTTATTGTCAGCGGCAAGAGTCATTAGTAGTTTCTGTGTGTGTGTGTGTGTGTGTGTGTGTGTGTGTTTGTACGGAAGACCGTCTGTAGTGGGAAGCCATATCACACATCCGTTGCACACAGCCATTTAGGGCTAATGGCATCTACACCCACTCAGCGTTGGCTTAAAAGCCCCTGAAAAAATGTGCAGAAGGCCCCTCATTAGTGAAACAGAGTTACAGCACACAAAGGTTGAGCCATCTCACTACCACACACCACAAAGCACATTGTTACAGGCATATTCAATGCACGCTCATACGTCGCCTGACCCGTACGAGAGCATCTCCCCCACACCCAGACACCTGAGCAGGCCAGGTGGAGGGAAGACTTCCATCAAAGCCTGCTGATAGGCTGGAATTGCCAATTAACGCTGGTGTCAGAGTGTCAATCTGCGCTGATTTCCACTGAGTAACCAAGCAATCTGAAACACTTATTGAAGGGGAGCTTGCTGAGAGAGGGCGAGCGAAGAGCAGGACATAGAGAGAGAGAGAGAAAGAGAGGAGGGGAAACTTGAAGAGGGGGAGATCAGAAACAATTACTCCACATGCCTTTTCTCTCAATGTCAAAGGCATCACTGTATAATTCAGCCAGGCTGTGTGGCAAAAAGAGGGAACTGCTTCAATCTTCGGTTGTTTTCACATCAGCACTTTTTGAATCGGTTGAACTGGTTAAATTGGGCTCTGGTTCGCTTCCCGCCTGGAGCGATTCAGTTTCATTCAGGTGTGAACACAGTTATCACACACGGGTATGGACCAACACCGCCGCACCAAGACCCTTGAGAGGAAGGTGGTCACATCCATACTAAACAAATACAATACAATCTCCGTCCATACCTAGACACCTAAAAAAATCGTATATGACGTGATCATTCATGTACACTGAGCATGTGCGTGCCGGTGCAAACAGGAAGCAGACTGTCTACTCTGCAGCTTGTTACTTAGTTGCAGACACAACACAACGGACGAGAAACAACAGTGGTGACAATTAAGAGCAGGGATTTCATTCTCGTTCTCACACTTCTTCTCACGTTGCTCACACCAGTAAACACACATGATCCTGCGCGAATAACGCACGCGAGAATTTGCTTGGAGCACATAAATTGTGGCAGCCTGCAACGTGGTCGCGGCAGGCCCCATGTTAACTCGCACTAGCCCAGAACACAAGAGCCTCTTCCTGTGTCGAGTTTCTTGCCCCAGACATCCCTAAACAACGAGTGAAGTGAACGTTCTCCGGTGGTTTGAATGGACGCTTTTTGGTTTAGTTTTTCTCTTTGTCAAAAGAAACCAAACCAAGGGGAAAAAGCTCCAACTTTACCACCTCATTAAATCTGTACCAAATTCAGACAAAGTGGGATGTGCTTGTCCTGTGTCCCTGTCTGAGTTAGGACCAGCGGGGAACACACAGTAGCTTATCCAGGTGGGTGTAAGATGGCATCGCTACTGAGGCGGCTTCAATCATCCCTCATGAAATCTGTTCACTGTCACGTCGGTGAGAGGAAGTATGACTCTTCAGCAGACAAAAGCTTAGTCAAATTTTTTAGCAGGCGAACGGGCTCCGAAAACATTGTCTCCATGATACGTCATCCTCTGCCTTCCCTGCGGAGTCATTTGTCAACAAAAACGAAAATCTCTTGAACAGCAGAAGTTAATGAATAGTTTGAAAAAGGGGGGGGGGGGGGGTCGTATTAAAATTCAGCCCCATCGATTCTGACTGACGGAACAATCTCCTTGTATCCAAAATAGTGTCTCAGTCAACATCTGCACTCCCCTCCCTTAGGCAGATGTGTCAAGCCATGAAGAAAGAGCTGAGCAGCGGACAAACAGAAAGTGTAACAGCATCTGCTCAGTCTGGCCCCTTCATCTGCTCTTGGCTGGGATTTCTGTAAATCAGGGAAAGGGGGTTTGACTCTGCACGCCTGTCACCAGGCATCAGCATTTAAGCCCAGATTTAACGCTCGAGAAAAGGAGATTCCTTTTTACCCCCTTTATTGAGAGTCAATACGGAGAGTAATGGCAAATTTATTGGATCGCCATGGTAACCGTTGGGAAAAGTGGTTTCTCTCTGTCTCTGTGTGTGTCCCTTACTGTTGAAGAGGCTGTATCATACGCCTCCACAGGTCTACCGCAGGTCAAAACGATGCATTTCAATGTTCACTTCTTTAAAAATAGATTCGTGAGACACTTAACATACATTTTACATGTGCTCACTCTGCTCTACGGCGGATGTCGACTTACTTATTTACTCCATTCATTTAACCCTCCACTCCCTTCACAAACTGCAAGCTGCGTCACCATTCGCTGTCAGACGGATCTATTTTTTTTTTTTTTTAAATACCTGCTGGCTTCTACGCTGGATGTCAACTTTTATCCCAAACATCCGACACGGTGTCTGCTTCAGGAAGCCACATGACGCATTTTGAGGCCTCACTGCGTCTTTCAGAAACACTCTGCACCTTTTGCTTACTCCGAACAAACCTGCAACATTTGACCCTGTGATTCACGGGCCGTCTCACAAGAGCCAAATTAGCAGTTGAGGCTTTACTGACTGCAGTTTTAATCATCTCATATCCTTAATGGAGCTGACAGCTCCATCTGTGTGGAGTGGATGGGGGGTCACAGTTACCAGCAGCACAATCACCGGGAACAATCAGTGAGCATCTGGAGGCATCACAGCTATAACCCCCCCTCCTCCTCCTCCTCCTCCTCAGGCTCCTGTATGATGGCCAGAGCTTTTGTGAGAGCGGCATCGACAGAAGTCATCCAGTATCTAGAAAACCTCGTATCTAACCGGACTCAGACACGCACAGGATCAATTCTTATGTTGCACAGTACAATGGTGGCTCCAAACACAGGACACTACACATTAAAGTTGAAAAACTTTTTGGCTTAAACTTGTGCATGTGCTGTTAAACCGATTGCACAGTGTAATGACGATAGAAAAATGGCACCGCTTACTTCGGATCCCTATCAGTCTTGCTTTCACCATGTAATTCTCTTGGCCACAAATAATGACGATTAATGACATGATGACAAAGGAACTGCGTCACCTATTGCGTAGCCAAAACAACGAAGTGAATAGCATTCTCCAGGTATCAATCAACAGCGATGGATATAGCAGACTCACCATCTGGTATCTAAAAAGTGGTGTTGACATCTTTCTCAGGAGCTCTGAGGAAAAGCACCTGCGGACTTTTCGCCTACTATTAACCCCTTTATGCTGCGAAGGGAGTTGGATTTTCCACGCTACCCGAAAGCGCTTTTCATTTTGTTTTCCTGCAGTATCGCTGCGAGCAGTGAGTGGGAGGTAAGACACATAGCCCACAGTCAACACGTGCAACACAGACAAGCTGTGAATTTCTCTGTGTCACTATGCAGCTGGTTTCCAACCAAACCGAAGTGGTGGGCAAAATGTCACAGTACAAGAAAAACAAAATACAACAAGCCAAGAGCTGGACCAAGCCAAAGGCAGCCACGAGAACACAGTATGAGGTCAATGGCTCATTTCTGCACCTCACAATTATTTAACGAGACAATCTTTCCATCTTCATTGGGTCATTTTGATATTTACTGATTTGTTCGTTATTGATCCCAATCTGGGAAATTCCGTAATTTAAATAAAGGAACTCAAAATGATAAAAATCTGACTGTTGTTCCAAAGTGTGCATGTGTGTGTGTGTGTGTGTGTAATGTGCAGAGACAACATCTTGCTTAATGTGAGGGGACATTTCATTTTAGGAGGCAGGAAACTTTTCCAGTGTGCTCTGAAGCTTGCATTTCCACGTCTCTTTTCTATCTTCATGGGGAAACTGGCGCAACAGGCTGTCAAAGATGCATCGTGACTTCGCATATTCACAATCATTCTGGATCACAGTGAAGCTGGAACCTTGAAGATTCAGAAAACCGTTTGCTTCTCTCTTCTGTGTGAGAAGAAAGACATGTTTGAATCATTTCCTATCCTCCTCTCTTCCTCTTTCCGCCGCTTCCTCCAAACAAACATCCACTTGCATCCTAGTTTGACAGCACACACACACACACACACGCACACACACACACAAACGCGTGCACACACACACACACACACACACACACACACAAGATGATTACAGTCATGATACACACATGCCATATGGGGCTGAGACAGAGTACACTAATGGCCTGCATTTGTTTCGGGTGCCTACAGTATTCATGAGTCATAGTCAATTAATTTACACTGCCCATTTATTGCATGGGGTGAATGCACATACTCTAATCTCCTAGATAATGAGAGGATGACAAGCACTGAAAGATATATTTTCGGACCTGGCTGAAGCATTGATGCAAACATAATGCGTATTCTTTTCAAAAACACATATATTTTAATATGCAGAGGGTACATATTCAGGGCCCAGTGGATGGCCCCCTCCTCACAGGATAAGCAGATATAGACAAAAAGGTGAAGGACAGATGAAACAAACAGCCAAATATTTTATTAGCTAATAACTGAATTAGTAATCCATCAGATCCAAAAACAGTTTGTTGTCATTTGCTGATCCAACTGATTGCAAAATGTCAGCACATTAATTTGGGCTTTGGTAACTTGACAAGCACTCTTCATTATTTTTTTGGCCATTTTAGAGTCAAAACTGTTTTTTCCCCCCCAATTAACTAAAGCCACAATAACAAACAATAATAAATCATGGTCACGGCTCTATATTTAATAAAGCCGTTTTTTGAGCCAACTGTCATTTCTACATCAGCGCTTTGAGGCTACAATTAGCTGGGAGTGCTGCGAGTGTCAGTGTGGCTGGGTTCATTCATCCCTGGATGACAGAAACGGAGAGAACAGTTTAAAGGCAGACAGTCGCATACTGATTACGTGGAATTAATCAAATGGTGAGGAGTAACAAAAGCAGTGGATCCGTCTTTTAGTTGGGTAACATAATAAATTGTGTAAAGCTTAAAAACAGTTCTGCTAAAAGTCCCCCAGGTCGCACTGGACACAGATAACTTAGGTTTCATGGAGTATGATTTGCACCTTTCTCTGCTTGTATGTGAATGCTCAAATTGGTACGTGTCAGCACTGCCATGAAAGTAAGTAGAACTTACGTCATTCACCTGAAATAGGTTAATGTGTCACAGCAAGTGCCTGGAGGCCGACAACAGGCAACATTGGGAAAGAAGGGCCACATGCCTTTGCCGCTAAAGTAGCTGGGTGCCAAATGCACAGAATGAATACGTCAACGTACTGCAGATTCAGGACTGTACGTCTGTGTATGCACAAAAGCAAACATACGTAATGCAGACGCAGTCTTTGCACGTTTATGCATTTTTCAGTGTAATACATCTCAATTATCCTCACATTGTGTGCATGAGCGCAAACCTGGTGGTCTGGCATAAATGTAAAAGAAAGAAGAAAACTGAGCCAAAGGTGGCACCTTTGTGTAAACTTTTTATGCTTACTTCCTTTCAATGAGCAGAATTTTAATTGTAGTGGCCAAATGAGTTGACATCCAAATGTGCAACTCTGTTTGGAACAAACATGCTAAACTGATGTCCTGATGAAAGATAGGTACTAAATATGTCTCTTTGATCCTATTTACACAAAAGTTATACTGGGTGTATCAGAAAGACAATTCGTTATTAAAAAAAGAACTGCAAATATAACCAACAAGCATTCAAGAGGGACTGAAAGTCTATTGCTCAAACCCTGAAGTAGCTGTGTTCCCAGATCTCAGCACTTTCTTGAGCGCAATGCTTCCCTAGCCCTAACCCTCAAGTGAGAGACTTGAAACTTCTAAACGTTAAATAACAATTCCTTTAAAAAAACTGTTGACGTGCAGCCACAGTTAAGGAACATTAAACACCTTAAGTCTTTGTACAGTAATGGTATAAACCAACAATATGGTACATGTCACCGTTTTAATTGATGTTACAGCATGAAGTATTGGCAAATTGCTGACATTTTCGCAGGCTGTAGCTAACGCTTTACTACCAGAATCCACTTATTCTTCGTCACTCTGAAAACAGTACTTGCAACAGCCATTTACAGCGGCGAGGAATAAGTGATTTCCAGGAAAAGAAAATTGCAGTATTTTCTGGGTGAAACTACTCTAGAAACGTGGTATCGGATTGGTTCATACATCGGCACTCTCTGATGCCTGACCTGGCATTTTCAGCAGTACCGGAGGCATTTCCGATACTGGTGTGTATATCGGAACATCTCCAACAACTACAACAACTAAAAATGAAATGAAGATGTCATTTTTGAGATCAACTGAATTATGCGAGCTCTGAACATTACTTTGATAAAGATTATCACTTCAAGGCGCTTGCAGTTGTTTTTCCTAATCTAAGTTTGAAGTAATCAGACTAAGACTGAATGTACAGTGCTCTATGAACACGCTCAAAGACAAAGCAGGAGAGCTGAGAGTGAGAGGCAGAGACAAGGTGAAGCACCTCCTCTTAAGGAATAGCCTCATTTCATCAGCAATCCAATGCTGTGCCGTTATCGGGTAATTATATCTTGCCTTGGGGTCAGTGTGAGGCAGACATGAATTAATATGTTGTCAGGGGGCAAAGGAAAGTTTGAAAAGCTTTGATTCAGTTCATCTGCCCTGACGGGACACAGTCTGCTTCGGGATACAACAATGTGCATCCAGTGGGAGGGGGAATCGGACTCCATTTCCCCTCATCAGTTTTCAGTTCAGAGTAGTGACTGAATTCCCCCAGGATACAATGTCAAGTGATCATTTTGACTCGCAGGTGGTCTCCAAATTAATAACACATAATGAAGAGATCACAACAACACTGACAAGACAATTACACACTGCCATTTCGTTTCACAATCAATATGTTCACGTCAGTCACCATTATACATACCTATAATAATAATAATGCGGCTAATAATAATATATTTAATAAAATGATAAAGTTTTGTTTTTTTAAAGGAACTGAGATGATACAGTAATATCAGCAATCAGATCCTTGTACAGAATGATTGTGCTCCTAGTCCAGGACCTAGTGCTGCTTATATTTTAATAGGGGTATTATGGTATTACACTTTTATTAATGGGAATAATTTATATAATTACTATTCATTTCCCAGTTAAATTGTATGCATGTAAGAACACCAAACACAATCTCTCCCAGCATGATTAAATCATCCAGAGTAATATGATTCAGAAGTTCCGAAAACAGCACAAATTAAATTTCTAAAATAGATATTTTGTCCTGAACTACTTCACTTTCTCACATTCCTCTGTGCTTTAAGATATTTTACACTATAATTGAATAGGAGGTAGCCAAGGACTTTTGATCACCCGAACTGTTCGCTGCCTAATTTTATGACATTTATATTAATGCACCAAGTGGGAAAGCCTCAATTAGCATAGCACTTGTCCAGACGTTGTTAAACATGACTTATGTTTTATGGCTACCTGTATGGTCCATTTAAAAAGCCACGTCCCTCATGGACTTAATGAAATGGTAAATCTAATATGCCTGGCTCGGAGCTTTGAGTGTCTGCAGCACAGAGGGACTGTTCATAAAAATCACATATGCCCACATACAGTATTTCAGGCCACAGTATGCTCAAGGATATTCTCCCTGAACCAGATGAAAGTTTCCCAAGTTGCAAAGTCATATTAATGAGAAGATCACTCCTCTAGATCATTAGTCAATCACTCTAGTGAAAATGTGAAAATAATTAGAGGAAACACATAGGCAAAACATTCCCCCCCCCCCCATTTGATTTAATCTTAGCAATTTATCCCTATGTGGAAATGGTGTGCATTTTGCCACCTACATGACACATATGTTGCCTGATGTGTCTTCTGCCTGCCAGCATAAATGATAAAATGATAAAAAGTGGTCCCACACCAGCCTCCTACATATGAACACAAACCAACAGTGTTTGTTGGAACACACCACCAAGCAACAGGTACCGCTACTGGCAATCAAACCGTGGGTCTCTGTCATGGTGTGGGCGGATGAGAATTCCGCCTTTATGTGACTTTTAAAGTGATATTATCTCGTTCAGTTGATGTGTTTTTGGGGGTTGGTTTTGTTTTTTTGGTAAAATAGAACATTTCTAATCGTGTCCATTTGTTATGAGCTTGACAAAGTGTGTGTGCATTACTCTGCGGGCCCATATGGGCCGTTGGCATACATAGATGTCAGGTGCATTTCTGAATTAGTTACACATCTTATATATATTTATTTACAAGTGTTGGTATAGCCTTAGATTATAGCCTTAGATCTAATATTATATAATATAAAATTAGATATTAACAATGAAATTCACACTGAATGAACAGCTGTACGCCTGTTTTCTGTCTTACCTGTTGTGTCCCCATATGGCTTTGGTGGTTTGACAGTCTCCGAACTGATAGGGGCCTTGGTGGTGCTTGGCCTCTTGGACTCTGTTGTGGTAACTACAGTGAACGTCCTTTGGGGGGGCCTGGTTGTCGTGCTAGTGGTTGTGGCCACTGTGGTAGATGAGGCCCTGGCGAACAGCGTTACATTCGGCTCTGGTTTGTCATCACCATCTATGCTATCTGTACCTGTGGGTCCCCAGTCGATAAATCCGGCCACCGTGGTAGTCCGGCCCTCCTGAGACTTGTCAAAGCTGTCCCATTTGAGCTGCCTTCTGGCTCTAAGTAACAACCTCACTGTTTCTCGTCTGCTCCCACTGGATAAAGCTGCTGGAACGTCTGCTATAACAGCCAAAGGACCACCCGTCTTCATTTGAGAGTATCTCAACTGGCATTCCTTACACACTGCTTTTCCTTTATGTACCGGCTTCCGATGCTGGTGACCCTTGACTTTTGGCGCTATCCCTGCCCTGTGGTCTTTGGGTGGAGGGATAGGGTTGAAGAGCCGGTGGGCCAGCGGGCTAACTGTTCTCCAGTGTAGCTTATTGGGTGTGTCCCAGAGGGGCTGCAAGCGAGGCCGTGAGCGTGGCACCGATTTGGGCGTCAGTTTGATCCCCAGACCCTGACTGAGGGGGCTGCACACTGAGAAGTCCAGGGTGAGGTGGGTCATGGCCAACAGGATCCACACCCGGTGCCCCACACAGCTGCCTGGCCTCAAAGCAGATGGACTGCAGAGAAAGGAGAGAGAGTAAATGTGGGGAAACTGTTTTAGATTCAAACACAGTGAGGTACATGTTCAAACCATACAAATCAGGTTCCCTCCGTCTCCCACCTTCAAGTTAATGGCCTATTGTACAGATTCACATCTGTATTCACCGTCCATTTGCACTCTTGGCAAAGTTCTTCTCCACAGCTTCTCAAACTCCTTCTTAATTAAGCTTCGATAATAATTATCTTTGCAGAGTGCCTTTTGAGTTAAAGTACAAAGGTCAGACACAAAGTAAATGTTGTAAAACATGTGCAAGATTATGGATTTACACTCTTTGCTCTCAGCTGTCAAAAGCAGTGAGGACTTATCCTTGATGTAACAGATTCATATCAATTCAGGGATGATTGCGCTGACACACAAGGTCAGACCTGGTTTAGCTGATCATCATATTCTGCATTATCTCCCGCAGACACAAAGTCATCTGATTCCCAAAGGGCAATTTGATTATGCAGTGCAATGATCAGGAAGGTAACACGCTAAGCCAGAAGAAGACACAGCATGACAAGTTTTTGGAAGAAAATTTCACCTACACGTCTATGGCGTAAATTCATTCAATACCATTGTTTCCCAAAATGTCCTTTGCTACTGTAGGAGCCTCACATCTGCCCATCCACAAGATGGCACATTGATAGATAGGCTTGCTGTTCAGGCCAGGACCCTGCAGTAGACAGATTTTACAGACAACCTTCAGGGACAAAGCTACACATTGATTCCTGAGGAAGAAAGCTCATTATGGGCTATCTTTCATCTCTGCCGTCCTTGGCCAATTTAAGCCCACACCGAGGACTCATTCTTGAAGCATCACAGAGGTGATGATAAATGGAAAAGTGTGAATGGGTTCATCGACTGACAGAGGCAACACCAAGATGTCTGTCGATCTTATAATCACCAAGTTATGTTTTTACAAGTATCTTAAATATCAAATAGCTAAAGTGTATTGACAGTTGACAAGACAAACTGTACTTTTGTTGGTAATGTCTGTACTTTATGGTCACTCAAGTAATAAGTCACATTCAAATCTATATGAATGTTCAGGATATGACCCATAGACTTAGACTACACTATTCCAAGTGAATTTACTCTAAGTAATCTGATGAATTATAATGACTCTGCTACGGATTTTACATAATCTAGTTAACTGGGATGTCATCTTTAATTTAAATGTTGATCTATCTTTTAAATAGGCCATGCTGTGCACATCCAAATCAAAAACAAACCTATGATTTAAGTTTTAAAGTCCAAATAAAGATAAAAGGTATGGCTGTTTGTAGAGTTCATAAAATGCAACTGGCTGACAGTAATGTTTGCTTGTGACTTTAGTGAAGTAGCAACGTATCTACGGATTCGTGAGTTGAATTTGAATTAATCCAACAGCACTACAAGACTAACAGCACTTTAGACTCTACAATTGAGGTGATATTCATTAACCCACTTTGTAGACACTTCAACTGGTTATGAACTATGTTTTTATTATTCCCCCCACATTTATTTTTAGTTGTTTGCAACAGCAAAACCACTAACTGAGAAATAATTTAGGGATGGCATGTTAATTGAGCCATTAATAGTGACTAATGTGGTCATGAAAGAGCAGTGACAAGGTCAGTTCATTATTGGCAGTTAAAAATATGGGTTACAATTTGTCTTGTGAGTGTGAGGGCCCTGTTAGGCCACTTCCCCTATCAGCACACCCGAGGTAATTCCATTTTAACTCCTCTGACATATTAATGCTGATAAGAAAAGTTTGTTACTCATCATGAATAATATGATCTGAAGAGGGACGAAAAACAACAGACAATGTTCATCACCATGTTTGTTAAGCCCCTTGCTTTTGACATTGATTGATGTCTGATCAAGTCAAGTCCAACATTTTTAGAGAGTTTTTAGTGTATTTTCTCACGAGTCAAAAAATGAAAATTACTATTAGGTGTAACACTGTACACATCCCTTGAAGACATCATAGGAAACGTTTCGGTGCCAAGGAATTCCAAATTAAAAACTAAAACTTCACTTTTTGCCCAGTAAGCAGCAATATAAACTGTTTTATGGTAGTTTTTACTGCTGCGCCAACTTATTCTTTAGTGTCACAATCAGGAGCAAAGCTCTCAAGTGGCTTTACCATTAAAAGATGAGGAATGTGTCCAAAACCATTACAGCTGTTGGCCAGCACAGAGCCAGTTTGTAAATAGAACAGCCCCTGGTTCGCTCTTCAGGCCAAACATCATTGTTTTATAAATCTTTACCGACGAAACTGGTCTTCACTATGTATACTCTGCTGAATAAGATCCCCCATTCCTCTGTGAACAAACTGTTCACTAATTTAGTTTAAAACTTATTGCTCACCTTGCACTGGTAGCATTTACACATTGAGATTAACTCATATTCTGCCAGAAGTAAAACCCAATAAGTCAAACCAAGAGAGGGGTAAATGAGCCTTTACTGTCCACCTGTTAAGTGCATTGTGGAAAGCTGAGTGGTGGGTTTGATTTAGAGGAGAAGAACATCGCACATCACAGTCCCCAACATGCCTGTTGATTGCTATTTCCAATGACCATCAAGTGGCAATTCATAGCATCTAAATTAACAACACATTTAATTATCGGTGTAAAAAGTATATCTAATGTAATTACTTTGTTAATAGTGTAATTTGAGTTTACAGACCTAAACCTATACTGTGGATGCAA
Source organism: Scophthalmus maximus (assembly GCF_022379125.1). Taxonomy (NCBI): domain Eukaryota; kingdom Metazoa; phylum Chordata; class Actinopteri; order Pleuronectiformes; family Scophthalmidae; genus Scophthalmus; species Scophthalmus maximus. The sequence goes on along the minus strand of NC_061517.1, from coordinate 17,891,231 downwards.
AAGTTTGGAAAGAAACTACATATTCAGTTTTATTGAAACAACCACCCTCCTATGATTTTAATAATTCTAAACTAATCTTACATTCTTGAAATTGATAAACCTGCTGTGGATAAAATAGACGGAGATATCAGCTTTAGACCAATGGCTGTATATAATGATGGACGATATGACAGCTCCAGAATAATGAACAAAAAAAAAAAATCTTGGTAACCCCCTGTTGCCTGGCTGCAGTATAGATCGATGGGAAATGTGTACATATATAAGCAGAATACATATTTTCCTAAAGCTGTTTCCTGTCATTTTAGGTTGATCTTAAGGTAGTTGTGATGTACAGTATATTCAAGTGGTCATTTTTTTAACAAGTTTGGTTTTAACTAGTTATTTATGATAAAAACGGTGTACAACGTCATCAATCCACTTCAAATTTGGCTTCAAGTGGTGTCACCAGCTCAAGATGGCAACACTCATTTCGGGCATATTTTGCCTTAATTTTTATGCAGTGGGAGGAGCATTATTACAGGAACAGTATGTCATTGGTAACGTGGTAAAATGTGTTCTGCATAGTTTTAACCACCCAGTAGCAAATAAACAGCAATAACAGAAATCCCAAATTTAACCTAGTTTCACATTTCCAGCTGCTCTCCGCCATGTTGTGCCAATCCCCAGTCCAATGTTTTAAATCTTGGCTACACAGCGCTCCCTCGCCTGCATGTCGCTTGCTGTCAGTCCAGATTTCCATACGTCTGGTGCCAGTAACATAGACGGCAGTTATTATCTGTAAGTCTGTTAAAATAAGAAGCTCAACCCTAATCATTTTCTCTTTAGTCATTTAATCAATTATCCATTCTTTTTTTTCAAAATAGTGATATATATCTATAAATCATTAATTGCCAATTATTATTACTTTTATTTAATTTTTTTATTAAATCCAGCCATCACACGGCATAGCAAAACACGTTTTTCTCTTGTATTGTCCAGTCTGCATAGTAACATACTCTCTAAGTCATGGTGGTTACATGTTCGAAATCCTAACCCTATCCCAAACACTCAGAGTAGTGACATAATTCCAGCTCCAACAGCTCATGCTTCGGATAAAATGAACTGCAAATAATATTTTCCAAGATGTGCAGTTTCATAATTTAAGAATTACTCTCTAATACCCGTTGACATCCCACATAATGAAAGTATAACTTGGAAATATACGGCACAGATGGCAGATAAGGTGCAGCATTCACAGCACAGTAGATTGCTTTCTGGTGGGAATGTGAGTCTGGTGTCCTATTTTATGAGCACATGCCGCATCATACCTTCATTTATAACTTCAGAATATAGTTAAGCCCTAATAATATGGCAGGAAATCCCTTTAGTGGAGATTTTGACATCTCCTGATTCTGAACTGGATCCCCCCCCCCCACACATACACACACACACACACACACACACACACATTTATACCATCACAAAGCATTGTGATTGTGCATTCAGTCCCTGCGAAGCATCCAGGCTGATGGTTATTCATGGAAGAACCATATTTAGCTGAAAAACTGGTATGTTGTGGTTGGGGGAATATTCCTGTGCATGTTTAATGGAGACCTGAGGGGAGTTAAAGTTGAGTCTAAGCTCTATATGCGTTATATGGGCAGTATGCAGTGGTCAGACTGGCTACATTCAAGTCCTGGATCTCAGTATGCCAAGCCCATTCTAGAGCCTGACGTGCAGGGAATGAAATTACTTTGTGAAGTTGCGGAGCGAACCGTTAATTTGCGCGTCTGTTGGCCTGCAGGACCCAGGTTTGAAGGTCAGCTGACGACTAGCTGGAGTGATGTGTTTGACCATCAGTTGACAGCCAGCAGATGAAAGACACTGTATGTCTGTAAACTCCAGCAATGTAGAGTTTCAACAGAAACACAGTGATGTAACAGTATATGTAAGATGTGATATTTCGGAGCAATATATTTGGATTATGCTTCTCAGTCCAAATACGAAAAAAGCGCTGGAGGAGGGTTCACCAAGCTTGACTTCTCTCTCTCTCTCTTCCTCAGTGCCAGTTTAAGCTGTACTATATTCAGTAAATCTACTTCCGACTTATTCTGCCGCTTCCTACAAATGCCACTGTCAGGGGGGTTAGGATTAGTCCTTGACAGGCACTCCAAGTTAAACACATGAACTTCACGGTTGAGAAGCGCAGACTGCTGCACATAATTAGGGTTTCCCGTTTTATGAAAATATCATTGGCATATGACTCAAGCTTTGATTTATACAGCTAAATTGCATTTTAGAGTTATAGTCGAAGATAAATAAACAACATTCTGCAAATATGCTTAAAACATGCCTATGGCCAAAAAAGCAGCTGCAGATTTGCACACGAAAATAAAAACTTTGAAAGTTTATATAAGATTTATAGCGCAATTACAGCACAGTGTCCGTCACGCTAACGCTGCGGTGGAGCAGACATTTTTCAGATTTCCTGTCACTTTCCTCTTCAAATCCTGTGCTGCTGGGCAAACAGGGCAAAAAATTGCTAAGTAATCCATTGCACACAGTACTCAATACCATTTACTGTACTTGCCCTCAAATTGGAGGACTCATATAACCAACATGAAGCCATTAAAAGACCGAAATGAAAAGTAGCTTCTTGTGATAATCTCGAATTAAACGCTTGAGCAAAGGGTGATAGAGGTTACTGGGAAAAAAGGCCATTCATTCACACAGACTCGTATGCCGTGAAGATTGTGCCTCTCTGCATTAGAGAGATGTTGTCGACACCTCACTTCTCAGATTGTTGACAGGTGGGGTGCTCTACTGTGGTTCGCACTGTTGTAGTTCATCTGTTTTCCAACGTCATGATATGTGAATTCAGCCAGACCAGTAGCTGAGTGTTCTTCTTCCCAGACCCACAATGACTAAGGCACTCTAGATGAAATAATCAGCCCCCACCCATAACCCTCTGCTATGCTATATTGCTCAGTGACGGCAAAGGCGGTCTATAATGTGCAGTTGGAGGATTGCTGTGTCGGCACAAAGTGACCTCGCTGTTATGAATATCACATGATGACCAGGACTCATTCACCATCTTACTCACTGAGTCAACACTGGTTTCTGTATGCAGTGTCACTTCGCACTTAACACAGTAAAACGGTATTCTCTTTGTATCATCTCAGTCACTGTATGACTCATATCATGTGTATACATGAAGTCAGCAGTGATCTGAGGAAAAGCTGGCTAACCTTTATATGTGGAAATGCTAATTAATAAAGAATCAGACATGTCAATCATTCTCTATAGATCTATTGTATATGGAGGAGCGTGCATGGACATAAACACAGACTGAATAAGAAGCACCATTGTAGCATTGCTGGTACTAATGAATAATTTATGCTATGCTGAATACTTTATATGGTACGGCTGCAATTAACAATTATTTTCCTCATAGATTAATCTGCTGCTGCTGATATTTCCTGGAATAGTCCTTTGGTCTAAAAAGTAATGTCTTCTGATTGTTTTTCTTTTATCCGTCCATCCAACCAACTGTCCAAAAACCAAAGATAATCACTTCACTAAGGCGAGACAAATAAAACCAACAAAATTGGAATATTTTGGTTGAAAAATGAGTCGCTGATTATCTTTCTGACAAATTATAATTCATTCACTCACGATCTGAGTTTTGATACTTTCTTATATTGAGAGAAAAATGGAGGCAGCACTGAAAAACACATGGATTAGCCTTTGAGCCATATCTCAAAGTCTCCGTCAACTAATGAAACTGGCTCAGTTAATATCACTTGACCAGTCAATATGGTTTTTTTTGGACCATAAACCCTGTCTCCATTCATAGATGGTGATTGGTGTCAGATGTGCATGGCCTATTCTTTCACTGACTATACTATATTGTGACCAGTTTTGGACTGGTGTTCAGAGTCACATACATCCCAGTTTTTGATTTTCTCCATTATTTAATCCATAATTTTTGGTAGTGGGATGGACAGACTCGTAATCACAACTGCTAAGTCTAACTTGCTTCACGTTTATTGAACATTAAGTCTAAGTCGGCTCGAAAGTAATTGACACCATGTCAAAGTCATCGTCGGTGTGGCTTCATCTTATTGTAAGGCATGACCAAAAAAAACTGCACACAGCAGTTTGCATATCTACCTGCTCCACTAAACTACCAACAATGCATATCATCTAAAATCGGTAGGCTAACTCGGCTGCAGTAGGATACTGAGCGTTACATTTTTGTGAGGCGTTTAGTGTGAACATCTCTGAATTGCCATATTTCTGTCTGATTTACTGATTGGGTTAAAAATTGTCACTGCAAACACTAGTTTTTTTATAATTCATTCACTTTTCGCTTGCAACATGTCAAGCATCTTGAAAAAGATCAGCAACGCCCAGTGCCTGATGATTCTGCTCTTCCCCCAGAAAAGATGAAAGTGGTTGAATGCTGCGTAGGCTATTATGCACAGCAATTCTGCAATCCATGTGCCAATGGGGCATAGATAAGCAAAGAAACAAAGGGCAAGATATAGTATGTGCGTGTGAACGAGGTCAACTTTAAAGGCTCTTCTGAAGCATTAAAAAGCTTCAGAGGAGCCTCAATGTCTTAGTAATCATAAGATGTCATGCTTAACAAAAAGTGGCACAGCAGTTACGAATACATTAAAGCAGCACTAAACATGGGAATAACAAAAAGGGCTAAATTTAGAGCCAAATTCCATTCTTCTAGTCTGTAGATTATTGCCTTGAGAGTACAAGCGGCTGATGAAGGATTATCTGACTCCTTGAACTCCTCCGCATCATGTTAGACCCAGTAGGACAAAACTATTATCTCTGCAACTAATCAGATATTGCACCTTATAATTGTCTTCTGCACTGTATCCCTGGCCCACTTCTTGTGTCATCATCACACTGTGATCACTTGTGCGAAGTAGGCCTTAATTAGAACTTCTCGGGAGCTTTGCAGAAGTGAAGCCTCAGCAGATGGGCTTCCCACCTGAGGGAGGTGAATAAGGCATGCCTTCCTCAATCCCCACGCCCTGCGTCCCCGGGCTGCCACACACAGACATTGTATCAGCATGGATCTCGACAGCGCTGCCACGGAGTACACATGATTTTCCAGCCAACACAGCCATTGAGAGGTGCCTTGCTCAAGGTGACTCCACCTCTGCTGAAAAGCTGCGTGTGATGGCAGACGCTATCTGCCAGGCAGGATTTAGGCTGAATCAGTGTTTGGCTCTTCCCCCCCCCCCCCCCCCCCCACTAACCTCTCGGTGGGGTTTTCCCTGCCCTGGAAGAGGTGCTGCGATTCAGCCTCATGTTAACAATTTGAGAGCACAAAAAGACTGACCAGCGTTTTTTATTCAGGGTCGCACTAGCAATTGATGGCGCACTTACACGTTGAACCGCGGTATCCACGTCTCACCCACACACTTCTAAAAACGGCACTTGGTAAAAATAAATAAATAAATAAAGATCCATTGGGGAAAAGATTCGCCAACTATAGTTCATGAACTCTCGAGCTGCGGTGGGTGGAATTCTCTGGTGGGTCCAAACAGCAAGAGGTTAAAACAAGCAGATCACATCGGAACAACAAACTTGTTTTTACTTTAAACACCAGCTTTCTGGAGTCTCAATAATAAATTGCATGGAAGAATTTGTGATATAATGTTATTGCCTGTATTTTTTTAAAGTTGCTGTTTTTTAATTGCAATCAGTTTTATGGTTTTTAAGATACTGAGTTTTGGCAAAGAAAGTCTGAAACATTTCGAGGTACTCTTTAGCCGTAGGGAATACTATAACCTTATTCATTTTTCAAACTGACACGAGGACGCAAACAGACACACGCATTAAATACTATTCCATTACTTCATTTGAGCACAAGAGGGGTGTTTGTGAGTCAGGTAATGTGTCCTGCAACATAAACACAATGTCACTATGTTGCGAATGCACAAACGGTAATGAGCCAACAAATCTAGTCACGGCTGCAGATCACATCCACAGGTACAGCCAGGGGACAGGGATACACTGAGAGTGTGTGTGTGTGTGTGTGTGTGTGTGTGTGTGTGTGTGTGTGTGTGTGTGTGCTTGTGTGTGTGTGTGTGTGCGTGCTGGGGTGATACTGAAGTTGTACTGTACTGTTTAGTTGCAGCAGTCAGTCCACAACGACAAGTTGCCAGTGGTCGTGTTGAATATTTTCTTTGAGGCAAGAGGAGCTTTTCCTTTATGTGATTTTTCATGAAAAACCCGCTCGAGAACGAACCATAAAGGAATTCTCCACCTACCCGTGATTCATGCTTCTGTGTTGGGCTGTTGTATCATAACCACTTTTCAGAAGCTGAAGCCTCTAGGCTTAACCAAACACTTGAACTGAGCCAAACAGACCCTACTGCCGGTTTCAGCACAGTGAGGATTACCTAATCAGCGGCTCCAGTGTGTACACAATGGCTCCGCTTACAGTGTAGATCGTTTAAAGGTTTTAATTCAGGTTTCAATGGGGCTAACTGTGAACCCCCAGTTTCATGCGAATTCGTGCTCCCTCAATGAACAATTGTGGTTTATTTTAATAGAGCCGGGCATGAGAAAAATTACCAATATGATCCCATGCCACGATGGGAAAGGTGCTGAATAACTGAATTAATATTTCTTATTTATCAAGCTTCTTTTCACATATACAGTGGATATACGGTGTCTGGCATGGACACGCTACTCTGGTATCCAGTGCCTGTGCGGATCATTGTATGAGATGTTATTTATAGCCCGGTTGTCTGTAAAGCATGACTGTCATTGCCTACTAGCCACGTTGCTAGACTGAACAACTTAAATGGATTATCGGTTGAAAATACACGAAAGACATTGGTTCACTGGTGAGAGCTCACAACAATGTGTTTCCATTCAGTCCACCTTCCCTGATTCGGCCAGCCCTGAGCACAGCCGGTTCACACTGGGGAGAAGACTCTTTATATAGAGATGGGGGTGGGGGGAGGTATGGAGCATGCATTTGCATTTGCATTACCTTAAGAGAGCGACAGAGATGGAGAAAGAAAAGAGAGAACAGGGAAGAAGCTGTGTGTAGTCGTACCCCTCTGGGGCGTAAGAACTCTCTGATAACATCCAGGCCACAGAACAAGGACACTTCTCCTTTCAGATGACTCACTGTGAGGGCAGTGCATACAGGAGTGCAGATTGGACCCCACTGGCAAAGCAAGCTGCATTTAGCAGCTTCATCATATACTGTGTGTGTGTGTGTGTGTGTGTGTGTGTGTGTGTGTGTGTGAACACACATTTTCTTCTTCCGATTTTCTCACTATGCCACTTAGGAAACAATCTTGTAGCTGTAACAATTGATGGAAGTTGAGTTACTTGAATGAGCCTCTCCTGAGTAGATCAAATCATGTGTCATCTGAACACAAGCTTCAATGAAGGAGAGATGGAACTCAATGAAATCTGACCCTTTTGTACGAGCCAATATTGATTCTCGGTGGCCGACGCCAATTTTAGTGAGTAAAAAGTAAAAAAAAGAAAAAAAAGTAAAAAAGGATTCATAAGATGTTATCCAACCTTTATGAGAAGGAAATGAAGAAGAAACAACCAACCAAATATATAGAACTTGAATTGAGACGATAAACATGGTTTTTTCTGAGTTCTTTATCTGACCCAGAAATTCAGCAGAATCTTAAATAGTTCTTCGTTTTTACATGAAATAACTTTGTTGTGTTTCAAATGTTTTTGAAAGGCGACACTTTCTGAATATTTCATGGTTGAGATGAAAAGATTTCCGATGTGGTCTCAGACCCCACTGCAGAATACATGTGTGGTAAAGGGCAACTAAACTGGAAAAAAAGAAAAAGAAATTCTCTTTCTAGACAAAAAATTTAAATGAAAGAACTGCACTGTTGACAGACATGCTCCAGTGCAGGATTTTATTAAAATGTTTGACATTTGGCCTGCTTATTTTGAAACTTGAACCTTTCTATATAATCAAACAGTGGGTTTTACAAATCAATAGATACAAAAAACAAATCTTAAAAAACATCATATTCTTATGAATCCTTAAGGACAGCAAATTCTATAAAACGAGAACAAGTTACAGTATCATCATGTGATTTCACATTTCAAAAGTTTAATCAGTAAAGGATTTTCAACCTCACATGTTATTGCTGATACCACAAAATAATACCCATGTCTCAGTGACCTCTCTGTGTCTACAGGAGGAAACCCGCACGTCTTCTGCTCTGCAGATCACTGCTTGCTCAGCTGAGACTGAGGGATATACAGTACATCAATGACATCATGCGCCGTCACGCTGTGGTAACTGACCCAAGCTTTCATTGGCAGAGCAGGGTTCACGATGTATTTGCATCACAGTCAAATCACAAGTGCTTGAAGTCTTAGTGAGCTTAAAATGCTGTCCAAAGTCCAAAGACCAAACTGACCTCTAAAAAACAAGCTGATCCACAGCCCTGACGCACAGTAAATACTTGCTTCACTCTCACTTTTTGGCAACGCCTTTAATATACTGGTAATTGCCTTGCTTTTCTTATAGAAACCATGAATTCACATCTCATGGAAATTACTCTGACCCCTCACGGATTAGTGTGGGAAAACTGTTTTTATTTATTTATTTTTGGCCTCTGCTGCAGCATATTGAGAAAATGAGGGCATGATAACGGTCCTTCTCTGTCCTTCCCAGTTCCATTAATTCCAGCATGTAGCTTTAAGAGGGTTTGACCCAGAATAATCACAGTTTTCTGGTCAGGAGGTCGGCAGAGATGTGCTGTAAAGCCGAGACAGACTCTCAAGTAGTAGTGCTCTAAACAACTGAACTAAACTACTGCTCTTTTTTGTAGAAGTGAAGCACTACGACCAACGCTACTATCACCAATAATCAGCCTAGCCGGTATGTTTTGATGATATGGGGTTAAAGTGATACTTAAGTTTACAAAAGAGGAACATATTGTCATTCAGTCAGGAAGCGGTTCTGTTGAATGAGTATAGGATTTTTTCTTCATGAAATTCACATTTGCAGCACATTTCTTGTCAATATCTTCTTCAAATACTGTTTCGGTGGATCGAGTTCTCCCTGTTGAATGAGCAGAAAAGAGAGCATGTCGAATGTTGTTCGTACAATGACAACATTCGACAAGAGATTTTCTTTGCGAACCCTTCGCTTCTTTAGAGTTTGGAGGAGGGACTGACATATTCACTGGTCAGGAATCACAAAGAAACTGAGTTGAAACCAAAGGTTGTCGCAATGGTCTCACCCGAGTGGGGTTTGGATGCAACTGCGAATCCCTTCCCCAAAGCCTTCGCCGTGAGCCAAATGTCAACCCCTGGAGGAAAACCTAGCAGCGCCACCATACAGAGACAAACAACCTTTTCACTCTCTCGTTCACACCTATGGTCAATTTAGGGTGTCCAATTACCCTAACCCCGGTCTGCATGTCTTTGGACTGTGGGAGGAAGACGGCGTACTCGGAGAGAACCCACGCAGACACGGGGAGAACATGCAAACTCAGAAAGGCCTTGGTTGGTTGGTTGCTGCTAACCACTGCGCCGCCATGAAAGGCTCATGTTGACCAATATTATCGGCCAAATGATGGATCGGTCAGGCTCCAATTTTTGCATTGCTCTATTGTTACTTTTACTTATGTAAAGGATCTAAAAAATTCAAACTCAGATTAATTTATCCATTATTAACATCCAACCATTTCTGCATGCTATTGTTAGAGTCTGTGCCTATTCGGTGCACCCTCTGTTCGCCGCTGTCAGTATATAACAAAGTGGCTCTGGACACGGTGACTGACTTGAAGCATAATAAGTCTGTAGTGGCCTCGACTAAGATTGATGGGATACTGGCTAAGAGAGTTTCAACCTCTGAATAGCCAGGGAATGAGTTTGAGAACAATAACAATAGCACAGCCTCTAAAGCCGAAACACTGAAAACGGAGAATTAGTTTATTGCAACGGTCAGATTGTCAGGTTTTTACTTAGGACGTCATAAAGACAGAGATTGCGGTCACTTGAACTGAGCAGGCATCAGAGAAACAGGTTTACAATGATAATGGATATTATCATGAATATGATACAAACTAGATTTAAACAGCACCAGAGGAGCTAAATACTGCATTAAATCCAACCAATATACTCTATATGATTGTTTTCACTGTGTACTGTGCACTGTACATTGGAGACTATGTGGAATTGAGCATCACCAGGTTGTTCATTGTATGGAAATACACGGGTGGCCTTGTAATGCATGAGACAATTCATTTATCACATACTGAATTTGCTCATGTATGAGCACTGCCACTTTCTCGTCTCTGTGTACACGTGTGGGGTAAAGCAGATGATGGTGCTGGGGACTTTGGCTACGTTTAGATTACAGAGCCAAAGTGAAGCTCTTATGTTGCACGATCCGTGCACAGTGCAAAAACTCTCAAAGGGAGCGAAGGATTGTGGAGAAGTTCAACAAGCTGCAGTGCAGAGACACATTCGCTCAAACACATTAGTCTGCTCCTCTTAATCCACCTGTCTCTCGTGCGCTCCTTCTCCTTTCCCATCAACTCACTTGGGACGGCAAACTAATACAACCACGGGGAGAGACAAATGAAAAGAAAGCTCTGCGTTGTTTGTAGCACATCCATTCCTTTAAACACTATTCATGTGCTGCCAGTTTATTAAAAAAATAAAATACCATTCCATGTCTGCGTGCGTTACATGTCTCTGTTTTACTCGTAGGACTTTCGAGTGTGAAGTATTGCCAAAATGCTGAGATTTTCACCAGCTCTGGCTAACACTACCCGAAACGACTCTTTGTCGCTCTAAAAACAGTTCTTGCCAGTGGAAGTACAAGCGCCACTGCTGTTTTGGAGCAGCGCAGAAGAAGAGAGTTCTGGGAAAAGATTTAGTTTTATCTGGGTTAAACTACTTTAAAGACTTGGTATCGGATAGGTAAAAAGATCTACCCACTCGCTGATGGCACCCGGCATTTTCAGTTACTTTTGGTCTTCTCTACTACCGTCCAGTGTATTATATAACCTCGGAGCCTCTTGAGAGATAATCCTAAATTGACTGGAATCATGTCCGGCTCACTTTGGTAACATCGAGGTAAGGGAGTGTACTCATGCATCGAGTTTGAAAGAAACACCAAACTGTCATTTAAGGAAACAAGCAGCCACCACAAAGGCAGAACTCCTCAGAGGAATGTGATATTCATATGAAGAATATGCCAGTGCTGCCTTTCCAGTTCAATAAACTCAATAAACTGTTAATGATAAAGCAAATTGGAAATGTCAGAAAGTATACAAAATGCTGAAAGCAATTCTCCGCAACCTTGATGAATGGTGCTGCATATTGGATATTTATGAATCATGAGGCTACATGGCCAGTCCCTTTATTCCATTTAAAACTCATTTTAACTGCCACCTGGCCCACAGTCCTGCACACAATGGAGTCTGTTACGACACCGAAAGCAAACTTTAGTGCGATGTTGAAGCAGCGCTTCACATTCTGCTCGACTCAAAGTGAATTATTCTCTAAAGGAAATCAAGGCCTAATTCATCACAACTGTCTGCAGGCCTTAATGTTTGTTAATAAGTTTGAGGGGGAAAAAAAGACTGCCTCTCTTATGGAATATGAACGTTTCTCACAGTGCACCACGCAAAGCATTTGGACTTCTACAGAGACGTCAGCACCTCTCTTATCCACGATAACTCTCACAGACAGTATCATATTGTGGCAGAAAAAAGGGCCATTAGCAAAATGCCCTTTTGTTATTTTAATCCAGTTCTCCTTATTTTTTCCTTTGCTTGGCACTTTATTCGTCAGACCTCTCCTCGCAGGGCTCCTACGGCCTTCTTAAATTCTGAGGGAAGATCACGGGGGTGACAGATTGTGGAGGTTAAGGTCCTGAAGTCTGAACACTATACCGTACTGATTTTTGTTCCACAGATGATGAACATCATGTTTCGTGTGTCTGTTCTTCAGAAGCGTGTGTTACTTTGGCAGCACTTTATATGGTATAGTATATGGTTAATATTATACCTATATTAATAAATCCAGACACAAAAGCAACAATACGTTGGTCCATCTCTCAATGTTGGCCATCGGCCTCAGGCATATTTGCGCATGCCTAAATCAGATTGTTGCAAATCAGCATAAAATACGAATTCAGTGATTTCCTATAACGACTTGGCACTATATTTTCTAGAAAACATTAAGCAAACAGAACTGGGACTGTGTTCTGGTTTGGATTAATATACATTTTACTCAAAATAAGTCCAGTCCCTATTTAATTGCATGAAGTCAATCCCTAATGATGGGGTTCAATAGCGTTTATATATATATAAAAACTCTAAGTCAGAATCCTTTCAAATCCATCAGCTTTACATTTGCCAGTTGTGGAAGTGGCTGCGATTCTCGCGGAGAAGCGAAGCGGGCGTTTGTCGTCCGTCCACTAAAAGGAGGAGCTGCGTTACCTCCGAGTCTCTATTTGCAGCCTGTTGAATATGCAATCGTGTCTTTGTTGGAAACTGGAGGGGGCTGTGTGCTCAGGCTCACAGACAAAGAGACGGAGCAAATACAACCCAGCATGAACACACACACACACACACACACTCACGACATGCATGCGGCTCTGTGGTGGCAAGCTCTATTGCCAAGATACACAGGAACCCAAATCACTTATTCCCACCATGGTGTGTTTCTAATTTGTTGATTACGGTCGCTAAATCCTCCTAGATCCTTCTGCAGCTAAGTGCCATGCCACAAATATCAACTGACTGTGATAAGCATGAGGACTGGCCAGGTGTTCACAATCCCTGCTCTCACTGGGTACCAACAAAACACGAGGACGTGTCGCTCGGCTACTTGAGACAATATCCCTTTTTGCAATTACACATTACTTAATTCAACTCTGATTTTGAGTTCGACACATGGACATTCTGCAATAAGGATTTTATGACACATTATTTGTGTGTGTGTGTGTGTGTGTGTGTGTGTGTGTGTGTGTGTGTGTGTGTGTGTTTGCAAGTGTAACCTCAATTAGAAAATGAACTATACGCCTAATACAAACAAACTCTAGGGCGGTTTGCAGATATGAACTCCAGAAAAAGTCCAGAAAATTGCAGCTCATTTCCTGAAGTTAGCCGTTCACATATGACGAACGCCGCGGGAGACTGTTCGAGTCGTTCTCACCGACATTTACGGAACATTCTGTGGCGACTGGGTGGAGCAGCCCGAGGCAGGACAAGGCGATAATTCCGCTGTGGAAAGCGGTGTTTTTCTTTTTTTATAGTCATCAGGCTCCCACTCCCTTGCTTTGAATTGTTTTCAGGAGCTTCACAACTGTATGCTAACTCGGACATTTTCCAGATATTTGACGACGGGGCCTGGCAGGGAAAGTTCCGGCCAATGTCCGCAGCAACATTTGTGGACATTTACGTTCTCACATACAGTACAGCACCCTCCGGAGAGCAGCATTAGTGACTTCCAGGGGTCAAAAAATATTGGTGAGTGGATGGGGGTGGTGTATGTGTGAGGGCTGATAATAATCTTTTTTAGATACATATTCTTGCAGTGCAAGTATTCCACTGGAAAGGTGCAATACATTTTTACCTCTAAACATTTTTTCATCTTAAATCACAATGCACTGTTTGGAATTATCTCCTATCATTGGTTGTGTTTTGTTTTGTTTAGTCCCCCCCCCCTCACAGAAAATCAGCTGCATGTGATTGTGTTGTTGAGGAAAACCGGCTCTGAGGTGTAGGAGTTTAGCCCTCGTCAGAAGATATCCAGCATTAGGGAGATAAATACCACGGTTGGCTCTGCAAAGAGTTCCACAGAGTTATGGATTGCCTCCGTGGCGCAGGCCTCTGGGAGGCAAATATGCTGTGAAATCTTCTGAACGTTTGGGTGGTGTGCAAAACACACACACACACACACACACACACACACACACACACACAGACACACACGCACACACACAGATAGACTCCAACCATGCCTGTGAGGCTGGGTTGCAGTCGCTGCTACCACGTTTGTAGTGTAAGTCACATGGTTGAGGCCGGAACATAATTCATCGAGGACAACAAACAAAAGAGTAAAAGGGTGGAGTGTGTATATGTACTGTATATGTGTGGTGTGAGGGTCCGAGATGCAACAGCCAGGGGGGCTGCATCCTCCCATTAATGACTTCCGCTGCACAACGTGTGCACGACCCAGATGCTCAGAAAGATGCGCTGGGTTGAGAGGAGCAATGGGAATGTGGTGAAAGGAATCAGAGCAAACGGGACAATGGTCCAATCAACCCAGGCCCTCACTGTCGAAATGCTTTATTTCCCCTCGTGTCGCAATCCCCACCAATTACCCGTTTCTCTTTTCCTTCATTTCAGAAGTATTTTAGGAGAATGCGTCCTGCTGAGAGACGGCCCGCGCCGCACGCCATCGCCTGGAGGATGCCAGTCAGTGGAAAGGGCCATGACGGATAAATCTGATCCTTTGAAGACGGCAGTATTGATCCAGCAAAAGCTCACTACACGAATCAAGTATGGGCTCTGTGCTGTTAGTTCCTTCACGCTGTGGGATGGATGCGCTCCAACACAAGCGCACACGTCCTCCTGTTGTCCAGAACGGACATGCTCGTCGTTAAACCCTATCAGGCTAACGGGCTGCTGGAACTGTGGTGGGAACTTGGACTTGGAATTTCATGTGATCTGAATGTGGGTATTTGGGTTTAGGAAGGGAGCAGTGTCCTTATTAGCTCATGTAACAGACGCAAAAGTATCTCAGTACATTTCTTTCAAAAGCAGGATGAGTTTTTAATACAGTCCTCTCGTTTAAAGCATCCTCCACGCAGTTATGTGTATTGGTAGGGAAATGAACTGCAGCAGTTAGGATGCACCGCTCCTCCCCACCGACTGCTATGCCATCAAACAGGCGAGTCTTTTACTGTTCAGCCCTGTCTGTAACGACAGCTACTTTCTCTCTTCCTCTCATCTTTTTCTTCCCAGAACGGTCAGAGCATCCACTGTCTTGTTTTGTCTCTTGCGCTGTTTCACAGGGACAACCTGTTCTGGTCCTTCTGGATTTAACAGACTGCTGAGCACAGGGTGTTGAGGACATGCATGCGCACACGCGCACACACACACACACACACACACACACGCACACACACACACACACTGATACGTCTGTGTCTCCGGAGGGTACGATCTCAGAGAGGCAACACAGCCTATTTCTCTGCAAATTAGGTTAATCGCACTCCAGAGAGGCCCAGTTAATAACCCTCATCGAGGCTATTAAAATGGCACCTAAATCACTGGAATATCTGAATATCTGATGGCCCTTTGCACAGCGCTGCCACCACTGGGGTCCTCGGCAGAGCGAGCTTTGAGGAGGGCGACCGGACATGCACACCCTGAGCAGCTCTAGACGGATGATGTCGTGCGAGAGCAGTTGTTTCTCACCGCGGAACACGCCTCAGTGTAGAGTCTAAAATATATGGATCTCGGTTTCGTTAAGCCAGTGGAGCTTTTTTTTCAGGACAGACCATTAATCAGTTTTCTTTTGAGCACGGGGGATAATACGCAGAATGCTAAGATCGTGATCACCAGGAATATCAATATGAGGGTGTAAGTCCCAAGCTCAGGATTCATCAAAGATCCCCTCGACCTGGTCGTGGCAGAATAGTCTAAAGCCGCTTCCAGACCTGCACTGAAGTCTGGACAGTTTCCTGAAATTTTCCAGAGGGTCTCTGTATGACAGTGCAAATGTTGCTCCGGACGTTTGCAGGAACTTTTCCTGCCAGCCCCACGAGTGGAGTTTTCCAGGGGAATGTCCAAGTGAGCCCATGTGAGAATACAGCAGGAAAATCTCTGGAGAATTTCGAAACGAGTGAGTGGCCGTTGTTGATGACTGTAAACGGAAACACGGCTCCCCGCAGCAGAGTTATCATCATCGTGTCCTGCCTCCTGCCGTTCTACGCAAACAACACTTTCTGTAAATGTTCCTGTCGGTGGGAACGCGTCAGACTTGGGAACAATCGCGTGCTGCGTTCGTCATCGGTGAAAGTCAAACTCTGTCCCCGCGCCCAATTTTCCAGACACATTCCAGAGTCCATGTCTGAAAACGGCCGAAGATTCCTGCTGAACTAACAGTCTAGTGTCCTGACGTGCGCCAGTAGCCCCATCCCCACTTGTTACGGTAATTCATCCGGGCCAGAAAAAGCTAGACACATTAAGGAACAGGCCACCTGCCCTTAACAGCCCTTTAGTAAGCAAGTGGGAGCTGACAAATGAAGCCCATCTGAAAGGCAACTGGTGTCTCTGCCAGTGCAGCATTGCAGCTGCAGTGCGCCGAGGCCCGACAGCATCTCCTTCCGTGTCCCCGGCGGAATGAGAGCTCACCATGGGCAACATAAAACCGCGTCACCTCCATGAAAGATTGAGCCGAGGCCGGGAGAGACGAATCCCTGCTGGCTAACGCTCAAGTGATGACACTCTCTGGTTCAAGCTTGTTAGAAGTTTGGCACCATTACAGGTGCTCGCGTCTCGGATCAAAACCGAAATGTGTCCTCATTGGGATGCACATTGCACTCACGAAACTAGAGGGGCCCTTTGCTCTGACTAAACTAAATGTCACATTTCATTGGCGATGCAGCATGTGCTGTTTTCCTCCCATTTGCAGGACATGCTGGTGTAGAGCGTCTCACTGCAAGGTACAGTTTTTTTCATTCGCAACCAGGGTAATAGCTTGGCCAGTTCATGCCACAGGGACTACTGAACCACACACACTATTCAAGATTGTGACTTAGAGTTTAGTCTTTTTACCCAACGTGCTCCAACTGTTTTCGACAAGCAGCGGTGTTCTAGTGATGAAGGATACCACAGATTTTCTCTCCGATAGTCTTACCAGGAAAAACCCACTGGTGGTATTGTCAATACCAATATGAAAAAAAGATGAATGTGTTCATAAAGTTCAAAGTTGCCCATTTATAATTATAGCTAATATTTAGACTACTCTTTCTTATTCTTTAACCAGAAATAATTCTCAGAGGCAACAGATACAGTCAAACCGATATATATATATATATCAATTACCTGTGCACAGCCTGGCACCTTCAGTATAAGTACAGCTCTCTACACAAACACAGAAAGAAGATGTCCTCCAGACCAAGTAACATGTTGAATGACACTTCAGCATCTGAATCTGGCTCCCTTGAATTCTCGCTTTTTTTTCATTTTTTTACACAAAACATTCAACATTCACATTGCTGTTTTCAGGGCAGACATAGATCCACACAAGTCTGTGTTTGCACACGGCCATCATCTGCAGTCAGTGCAAGTGCGTATGGTGCATTTATAGAGCCAGAGTTAGCATTACTATGAGAGGAGGAAGTGGAAGTAGTTTCTACCACCCGGCGGGTAAATAGATCCTGTTCATAGTGTAGTAGCTTTCTACCGTGGTGACAAAAACTACACAGTGTAGAGTGAAAATATTGAACTTTTAATATGCAAATCGTTTCTCCAAATGACATGTTTGCGACCAGAAGTATCGATATCGGAGTATTGATCCGCACAGCACCACTGTATTCCCCAATCACGTCTGAACTAACTTAAACAGCTTGCTTATCCTGTGTGCGTTATAATTGGTGCCGAAGTCACAATTCGATATTTCAGTCAACTATATATACTCGCATCCGAGATTTTGCCAAGTGATTTATGAAGCCAGTGTGCTTTTTAACTTTTGATCGACATTGTTTAAATTAAACAATTCATTGATTGTGCAAAGTTAATTGCAGCCCTAGAGTATAAGGCAGGCCAGCATAGCAAAAGTAGTAGACACATCACATTATGATAAAATCACATCCAAAAACAAAGACATTGATTTCCAGTAATGCATGTTTCACTGTTCAACATTATTCTGTTGGATTCTTCGTTATAATTTGCTTATAATTGTTGACTTATCTTATACGATTTTGTGAAATGATGAGGCAAGATATGATCATATCATCATCATCATCATTATACTGTTTTACATTGCACTCTACATTTAAAGTCAATGAAAAACCACACAAGGCATCTTAGTGAGACAGCCCAGAATACATGGAGAATAACAACAGTGGCCATCTTCAAAATCCTGGGATTAAAACTCTTTAGTCATCTATTCATCGATGCCTCTCTCCTGTGTTGCTAAAGTCAGGGCTGTTGCACTTACGCCCACATGTGCAGGAGCTGGAGGTGGTCTGTTCTTTGTCTGTTCCAGCATTATCTTTCTCTGCACATGTTCACTCCCCATGTCTTCTGTTTCTTTTGTTTTTGTTCAACTCAACCCAAAGTGAGGAGCACAAATCCCCCCCCCCCCACCCCAAGTGTTTCCATCAATGTCTGGTAATAATTTATATAACAAACAATACGAGCTTGAAGCCTGCGAAGGCAAACAGGAATCTGGAACACGGTGAATGACAGCAAATAAGACTCGGCTTCGCTCCACAGCAGCTGCTGCTGTCCATCGCACGTACATTTCACGTCATGTCACAGGGTGACGTGGACATTTCCGAAGGTAGAAAATTTGTTTCTGTGTGAGGTACAGCACCTAAGTGCATTTTATTTGAACCTTCTTTTTTACAACTGCCCCTTTCTCCGGCGTGCACTGCCATTACCCGGCGGGCTCAGCCCAAAGATGTACAGTGTGTGTGTGTGTGTGTGTGTGTGTGTGTGTGTGTGTGTGTGTGTGTGTGTGTGTGTGTGTGTGTGTGTGTGTATGGTGTGTCATGTATAATAAACATACAGCCTCAAATGGGCAGGAAAGAGAGCTATCGGTGGGAGTGAGATCCAGCAGGTGGCCAATGAATCTCACCGCTGGCAGGTTTGGTCTCATTACACAGCGTGTCATTTCCTCCCTCGAAACCTATTTCAACGCCAAATGAACTCGCTCAATTGTTTGTTTGTTTTTTTACTTTTGTTTCCAGACTTCCTGAAAGACAGGAGAGTGGTCTCCATACTGCTTCAGTTTAGGGATATATATATATATATATAATTATTTCTTTTTTTTAATTAGAAAAATTAGGAAATTCTCCTTCGTTTGGTTGTGTGCCTGTCTCGTTGTTGCGTGCGAGCGGGAGGGGCAGGGGAGTGAGAGTGGATTTTGTTGAATGGGGTGAAGCCTTCTCGTCCAGCCTCACGATGCCCACCCTCGCCTCTATCTTGGGTGAACACTGCTCAGTGCATACACCCACTGCTTCCATTATTTATGGCGGAGGGAGCTAGACTTATGTATAATTTATGAATGGATCATTTGTATGGGAGTTTATTCTTTCTAATCTGTAATTTCACTCTAATTAATCGCCAGTGTCTCTGAGAGCTGTGGCGTGTGTGTGTTGTCTATGTGTTGTGTGTGTGTGTGTGTGTGTGTTGTGTGTGTGTGTGTGTGTGTGTGTGTGTGTGTTATGTATGTGTTGTGTGTGTGTGTGTGTGTGTGTGTGTGTTGTGTCTGAGTGCGCGCGCGTATTGATGCTCCGTACCTTTGGCGACCCCCAGCGTACAGGATGCGAATTTTTTCTCCCTTCAAACATGATCAATATGTCCATAAAACGCCTCCGTATTAAAATCCCTCAGTGTCAACACTATAACAGAAAACACTCAGTGTATTTTAAGAACTCTGCTACACCTTGACATGTTTTTTTGGGGGGGTTGGGGGTTGTTATTGTTGTTTTATGTGTGTGACAGAGGGACCCGCTGGGACATGGAACAGTCCCCAGCTCCCGCAGACTCTCAGAACTTGCAGTGGCGTAGATTTAAAAAACAAAACTGAGACAACGTGCTGTCGAACGGCGGCGTCGAAGGAGAAAAGACTGAAATTTCGATTTCACAAATGTTCGGTCCCCCCGAGGCATGTGCAGAGTAAAAAGCCCAGTACAACATGAAAGTACAAAGAAAAGAGGGCAATGTGTGCGTCTTACCTGCGCGCAACGCTCCGTTTTATCCACATGTTGGTTTTTTTCTTCTTTTTCTCCTCTCGACCGCCGAATCCGACTCAGTCTTCCAGGCAGCCTGCCATCGACGCGGGCTCCCACCAAAGTCGACAATAGCTGATTGGACACCACGGACACTCAAGTGACGGACCTTACTCCGGCTGTCGGCAGCGCGGACATCGCCCGGGCCATATTCCTCCGACGTTGCGCACGATCACATTCCGCCGAACGCCGCCGCCGCCGCCGCCAAGATCCCGCCGAAGACGCCGGAGCAAGAGTCAGCTTTCTCTGAAGTTGCCTGTCAACTGCGCTGCAGGTCAGGTCGAATCTCCCTCGTCGGCAGTTGAGGGGAGCGGGAGAGAGGCGGAGAGAGACGGGGCACAGGCGCACAGGTGAGCGGAAACCTCAAGAGGCGGACCTCGAACTTCGCCTTCGCGCGTTCCTCTCACGTCTCCGCCGTCCTTCCTTCGGCCACAGCGACGAGGCTGGAAGATGCGGAGAACCCCCAAAACTGAAATGAAGAGGAACAAGGCGTGTGGTTTGGCATCCTCTGGCTGAAAGGACCGCGCACCTTCTCCTACATCACTGGAAGGCGGCAGAGTTATCGCCCCCCCCCAAAAAAAAAAATAAACGAAGAAGAAGAAAAAAAGAAATTGGGGGCTGGCAGATGAAGAAGATCCGTTCCTCTGGAGCACGGAGGGGACAACTCACCGATGGCAGGGGGTCTTCATTATCTACTCACATTCCCTGGAGGTGTTTGGAGAGATTTGCGGGAGGGGGCGGGGGGCTAGATCAAGTAAAAGAATGGAGAGACAGAGAGGGGGGGGGGGGGAGGGAGGGGGAAATGAGGTGCAACTTAAAAAAAAAAAGAAGAGGACGAGGGAGATGCGACGGAGGAGAATCCTGGAGGCTGACAGTGGCTCCAGAGGAGTTGTGAGAAGGAGGGAGAAGGGAAGAGAGGCTGCTCCGTCTCCCCCTGCCGCTCCTCTTCTCTCTCCCTGACGGAGCGACCTGCCCGCTGAGCCCCACGCGGCCGTGACGTCACCCGCAGGGCCGCAACACGCCGCGTGCACGAGTGTGTGGCGTCGCGCGGCTGCGCGCTCAGGAGCGTCCCGCCGGGGTCGGAGCGGGGGCCCCCCGGGGGGCCGCACACCTCGGAGCTGTGCAGCGGCGCAGGGTGTTTACTGCAAAGAAAACAAAAAAAAAAAAAAAACAGCTGGTGACAAAAACATGTATAACAGGCAGCATCATGTCAGACAGTCACATCAGCTGGAAACGAGGGGCCCACTGAGTTCCAAAATGTCTTTTCTTTTTATAGTCATCGGAAGCATCCGAGGTTACTGGTCCGCACCCAAGGTCCAATTTGGATTCATTAAAACCTATGATAACCATGCATTTGCAGGATATCACCCCTCCTCCTCCTCCTCCTCCTCCTAAACATTTAAAAACATCTTAGGCTAATTATTATCGTAGTAATAATCATTATAAATGATGTTGGCAGATAACAGCAGAGGCATTAGCAATGGCTCACAGAGCAAGCCAGGAGAAGGAGGCATTTCAAATTGGTTGACAAAAGAACTGGAAACGTGCACGACAAGAATCAAATGAAAGTATTAAAGGGAACCACATCTATTAAAGACACAGTTATTTTAATTATCTTGGGTAATTAAATGGCTTTATAAATTAGTCCGATAAATGTGGTTTCCATTAAAGACAAGTATCCTCACTACATACTAATATTTTGTGCATTGCTCACTTGTGAGTGACTGCACAGAAAGAGAGCAGCTATTTATTTATATATTTCACGTGTAGACATTAAAGCATCAAATGTTTCCCTATTTGGTGTGACAAAAGTGTATTTCCGTTTCAGAGCATTTCCATATTTTTTCACCTCCTATAAAATGTTTTTAGAGAGAGAGAGACAGTGAATTCATAGCCGAGTTCACGGAGTATTTATAGATGAATGTGCAGTGATGTCAGAACTCAGGCAAACGTAGACATCAGGATCCATCTCATCACCCTGAGCTTCAGAGCACCGATGACTCCCTGAGCAGAGGTTGACTGTGTTTTCTCCTGATGTTTACCAGCCGACTGCTGAACGTGAAAGGTGCTGGGAGAAGGGGTTGCTTCTGTCTGCCAGCTTGCCCATATGACACGAATGTGGCATTAAGCCGTCATCCCGGAGGCTTTTTGCACACCTGTACTACAAGATGTCAGCGCTAGGCAAAATCCCATTACATTAAAATCAATGGCGGCGATGTGACCGCGGCGGGAGACAGGTGAAAACATTACCGACGTCAACATCAACACCCGCGTGAGAAAGAGAGAGAGAGCGTGGCGGCCTTTCTTCTACACCTCGGGGTCAAAGTGTCAAAACAATGACCACGTAACACCTGCTTAAGCCTTTGTGAGTGCTCCGGCCTTTCCTGGAAAAAAAAAAAAAAAAATTACAGGGCCAGACAGTTTCTGCACGTGTATTTGAATTTGTCCTCTGTATTCATATTTTGAAGTGCCCCTAGTGGTTCCAGGTGGTATCATTGGTCCGTTTCCTAAAGACGCATGCCGTAGCAAGGCGCCGGTAAGGACGCAGGTACTTCTCCTCAGAGCTCCCGAGGAATTTGTTGACACCACTTTGGAGATGCATCCGCACTGAAGCCCCTACATTTAGTTTTCGGGCCCCCGGCATAGCCAGCAGCCTTGCTTCTGTCCGAGGCAGAAAAAAAAATCCCGACTTGAACAAGTGACCTCGGGTTAGACGTCCAGTAGTAGTCATTAGTAGGCTGGTTGTGTTATTTACTGATCCAGTAGAAAGCCAAACTGCACGTCGTTTTACGAAGCCAAGTCAAGTCCTGGAGCTCTCTCCGCGCAGGGAATGTCCGTCCGAGGTCCACTCTTGTTTTATCTCTTTTTCTATCGCTCTCGTTCTTCTGCCTGCTTTTGTTCCGCCATTAAGTTGTTTATTTTTTCGTCTCCTCTTGGTTGAGGTTGAGTTGTTTTTGTCAATGAGGCCGTTCCACCGTCTGCCATTTCCATCACTGGGGTTAGACACCGGGACACCGCTGTTGTCTTCTTTGTGTCGGTCGCGCAATTGGTGACACAGTTCCTTTTGCACCGTGAATCGAGTCTTCATTTTGCCCGGTGGCCAAGAGAATGACACGGTGAAACCAAGACTTATGCAGCGTCATAGGGTCAAATTTTATTTTCCGCCACTACACTGTGCAGTTCAGTTTTAAACATCATCATGTCAAGTCCAAGCCAAACAGTTGTCCGCTTCCGCTTCAGGCCATCGGAAGTGAGCCCTCCCTTCGCCTTAGGTGTGGTTGCGTAGCTCCGTCAGCCTTTGGCTCACACTCCACAGCGCAGTTTTGAACACACTCCCCTTCCAATCAAATGAATTGCAGCTGTTTATAAAACTGATTGCACTATACACGATGAGGCAACTTTCCTCCCCCGCTAATTGTTGCCACGGAGCACACTTCTGTCAAATACCGTCATTACTGCATTAGAGTGTATATATACATGCGGATCCAAGTGGATACCTCTGTCTGAGGAGCCTGTCGGCGGCTCCTCAGACAGACGGAAGCTGTCGTCGCTCGCTTTCTCTCCTGTCACCCCTCTCCATCTCCTGCCTCGCCATTCACACTGCCTCTCGCACACTCGCTGTTTCGCATGCTGTCTCCCCGTGTTGCATGCCTGTGTGCGTGCGCCCCGCGCTCACGTGTCTGTTTCCGTTGCCTCACGCGAGCCATGCAAGTGGGATACAGTGCGAGCGAGGCTTATTTCTGCCTCAGAGACGCAGTCACAGGTTGTCATGCATGTCTAAGACTGCGGGTGGCTTCAGCTTACATAGACCTAAACGCAGCATACTAAACATCTGCTGCGTAAGCCATTAACGCCCCGCCGCGAATTAAAAGGAAGGGGGATTTGAGTGTTGCTGTGTATCTGCTAAGCTGGACTGAGTCACCCTGAGCAGAAGTTACGGGTGTACAGTTCACGTGTGCAGTGGTGAAACTGGATGCTGCATATTGGCCACAAGGCTCTTGCTCTTGCTGGGTACAGGGAGGGACAATATAGTGAGTTCAACTGGTTCTTTCTGGGCAAGAGTTCAGCCTGCTCTTTCCAGTGCAGAGGTTTTCGTGAAGCTGTCCCTCCTGTCATTCTTCAGAAGCCCCTTTTGTTTTGCTCTGGGAGACAGTTGGACGGGCTTGTTGTCGCTGTCTGAGGCTTTATTCTGCTCTGCAATCTCAAGTGCTTAGACAGCTTTGTACAGCTGGTCGCAGTATTCGTATTATCACACGGGTTGTGTCATAATTGTGTCATGCATATTTCCCTTTGGATTGTCTTCACAAAATAACAATGATGTTAATGGGTTTATTCATACCAATAATAACTTCAGCATCAACTTCATAATACACATCCATGTGATGGACGTGTGACGGATCAAACCAAAGGATTCATTGACATCTGCGTTCCCTAGGAACATCCATAGCAATATTTTTTGTACAATTGTCTAATATTATAATTCTCAAAGTTTAGTTTACAGTTTCATTTTGATGTGCTTAGTGTGCAGTTGCAAGGGCTTCAATGTCCCAAAGGAAAACTAAATACTACAGGGCCATACCCAATCTCCCTGTAGTAGAAGGAAACAGGTTTGATGAGAGCAGAGTCAAAATCAAAACAACAACCGAGTTTCTGTAGAACTGAGGTGAACTCTTCCATAATCCTCTGCAGGTTCGTCACTATGACTGACTTCTCTCACATCAAACATAAGTCATCTAATCCATTTAAAGAATGTTCATCAGTGCAACTTTGAGGATCAGGGGCAGTCCTAATTACAGGAGAGCACAGGTAAACAATACACTTTTCCTGTCCTTTCTGTCTTCGGCTTACTGCTCTCCTTTGTTTTTCTTTTTTTTGTCCTACAGTTTGGGGAAAGAAGAAAAGACAACTTTTTTTGTGGCAAGCAATTGGAAAATCAGACAACGTCACCCTGTAAATTTTAAACCAATGACAAATATTTACCGGAGCATTGTACCATCAACCCGAGACGATTCGGGTTAGTATTGGATAGTAAGTAAGACGCAGGCGATGTTCAATCGAACAATTCTTGTTTATCCATAAATGGATGCAACAGACTCAAAGAGCCGATAAAAACACCAGGCAGTCCTCTAGTAGGGAGGGGCAGGGGAATTGTTGCGAGCTGAGGCTTATGGGTGGAGAGGAGGGCTAACGAGGGAGGGGAGGTATCCCACAGAGGACTCCGCCCCAACCAGATGTGAATTAACTTGAAGCCATAATCTGGGACGGTGCATCAAATGGTGATATTTATGTTTGAACTGCACACTGTCCCCTTTAGACAGATTACCTTTTTTTTTTTTTTTTTAACTCAGAACTCACACATTCCCACACTAAAACCACCCGTGGCAAATTAAGAAGCGACCAAACAATCCGAACAAAGCCGGATTTAACTAATATTGGCTACAGCCACAGCAGCAGCCATCTGAGTGATTTTGACATGGAGTTAAAAACCGTAAAAAGTTAAATGAAACTGGCTAACTATAGTAGGCATCAGGTTTTGATAATTAACTATCCATTAAAGCAACTGCTCTACTTGTGTAACAATATTCTATCTCAAACTTCTCAAACTTAATGCAGATCTGGACCCAGAGATGATAAAATCTGTGCAGTTTGCACATTGCCTCTTAACGCTTAGGAAAGAAAAGGGTGTTTAAGTAATTGCCCTGACGGCACGCCACGGCTGCCCACCATATCAGGCAGCGTTAGTTAACTGAGGGAAGGAGTCGGCTTGTGGAATTTGTTCTGCCACTACCATCCATCCATAACGAGTATCCGAGGCCAACATACACTCACATTCACCCGAGGCTTCATGTGTTTGGACTGTGTATCAGGAGAAAACCCAGGAGCAAGAGAACATGTAAACTCCAAAGGCCCCCTGCATGTCCTGTTTCCTGTTCAACCTTTATTCCCCAATGTGATTCAAGTTAGTCACTAATAACTTTGTAGATCGGCCATCTGTAAATCCCCTTTCTCTGAAGTGAACCTCTTGTCGGTAGATTATTTGCGACATAATCTTATCATGCTGCAGGTAAAGTGCTACCAACACACCAGTTTACTTTACCTGCAGCATGATACAATTATGCTGATTACTGAAAAGAATGAATTGGGGGAATAAAGGTTGAAATGGGACATGCATTCAGCACCAGGGGAGAACCAAGAAGACAACTACTTGACTGGTTAGCAGCTAGTGGTCGCTGAGTAATTAAGAGAACAAAACCATACAGGCCTTATTAGACCAGACAGAAATACAATACATATCCATTCTGCTACATTTGTATTTATTCAACAGTAACAGTTATAAATACAAATTCAATTGCACTACTTAATCGTATTTCTATTGATTTTGTAAGTACCTCTCCTTAAATCTAATATTGCCAAGTCTGTGACATGAAAGACAGAAGAAGAAAAACCTGTGGGATGCAATCGTGTTTTTTCTTTTTTTTAAATCCCGACTAACAAATCAATTATGAATACAGCATCCTAAATTAACACAGCATTTACCTTTACACATAGACATACTGTATACTATATATTTATTATATATATTAAGTACAGAACAGCTCCATAATTAACTAAAACATCTGTCTGAATGTTTAAATGTAATTACGCTCACACAGTACTGCTTATTTTGCTAATCTGAAACAACAGAGGCATTTACTATAGAGCATTATTATACTGTGCGATTTATAATATAAACATGTACTGATCCGTAAGAGTGACTGAAATTTAAGTGGATGTTTTATCCAACAGCAGAAATTGTGATTAATAAGGTATATCTAACATTTAACACAACAACTTGTAATGTGTCAATACTGGGGCTTTTTAAGTTGAGTTTTCTTTTATATTTTCAGATTTTACTGGAAGATATTTTTCCAACCAAGGATGAATGGGAATAATTAAAAAGCTTTTCACATTTCATATTAGAGGATGCATTCTGCCTTGGCTCTAGCTTAGCATACACACAATTTCAAAACATATTGTAAGTGAGTTACATCTCATCAAGTGATTGCACGATAACAGTTCCATATGCTTCAGTTAAAATCACTTAATCCAGGGTTTTGGCAGCTTTTCAGGTTTGCCTTTGCTTGATTACACAGGGGCTATCTACGCTGTTTGCATATGCACAGACCCATTTAACCAGCCGTTATTACACGGTTTAGTTGCATTTGTAATAACACTCAGTGCATTGTTCACGCTTTAGTGGGGGAATCCATATTCTTTTATCGGAAGGTTGGGCTTTATTTCCAACCTTTAAATGCTATTTACTCAAACTGCAATGGCCCATATTTGGCGAGTTACATTTAGAATATTTGATAATATTTGAAAAACTAGTTTTGGACTGATATAAAATGGAAAACTGTCAAAGACAACACAACAAAATACAATTTAATATGAAATCTAAAGCAGCAGCAGCTTCGGAAAGCTGCTCTGGGTTTCAGTCAAAGCAAACATTCTTCACATTTCTTTTATTTGATGAATCATCAGCAGGTTGAAAACTACTGGGTAGGAAAAGAAAAATATCAAGATACCTCGGAAAACCTCTTGCAACACACCATGATCATTCTGAATCCCTGTGATGATTGCCAAAATTTAAGAAGCACTGACTCAAAGACGTTTTTTTATCTTGTTTTCAACTTTCAAATCTGTTGCTAGTGGGAATTGCAAAATAAAATCACACAAAATCTTGTGGGTAAAATTGTTTTTGTCATGGGAGTCTCCGCTTTTCTGCATGCAACTTTTTATATGATGAAAACATCATACTCAGGTAGATTTATTTTTACGTTGGTAAACGTTTCCTCAAATCAAAGTTGCCGCATTAAAATTGATTTTGATCAAATGTTTGTGTAAAAATAGCACAAATAACTATACAAATACTAATAGTACTCAGTAATGTCAGTTATCCTTTGATAAAGCTAAACATATTATTATTATTATATTCTGTGCAAGTCTACAATACTTGAGGGTTAGGGTTTGTTTCAAGTTGATCTTGAAACTTTTTCCAAGTCTGTTAGTGTGTGTGTTTTATTGTTTTTTAAGGATGATGACTTGACTTGATTTCTCCAAAAGGTGCTGAAGAAAACAAGTCCAACAAGCAAAAAGGTTGGTGCATTTCTAACAGATGACCTTTCTGGATTTCCATTTAATTTGATTCACTATTTTATTTTGATCAAGGTATCACGCTGAATAATGGAAACTTCTCACATTTGTGTTGAGTGGCACTTTCAGTGTGACAGAGCCATATATTACATGTGGCCAGTTAAGATGAAAGAGTTTTATACTGATGCACTCGTGCTTTATTCCCACATCTATACTCCTGATAGAGTAATTTACCATGGTCACCATACAAAATGTCACAGTAATCTGATATAGTCACTACATCTCATTCACCAAACATGTGGCGCATGAGACTAAGAAAAGGTGTTACTGTGGCGATATCATTCCAATGAACAGTCCAACTTACACGGGACCTTGTTATTGTTTTGTTTTTTCTTTCAACACATTACATTTGGAGAGAATGTCATGTTGTGCAAAGGTGAAAGTGCCATGTCAAACTGCATGTCCTTTCTATTCATCCTGGTTGTCTGTAAATACTCCATCTTTAACATTGAGCTGTTTGACTGTTTGAATGGTCAGGTAAACGGTTGAGGGATTTATTGAAATTATATTGTCCTTTAGTTCTTCAGGTCTTCAGTTCTTGAGTATTAATGGGGAGGCTGAGCCCTACAGAGTGGAGAGCGGGAGCTCGTCTATGGTCAGGGTTGGCTTGTCACTAATGATTCAGGGATTTCAAAGTGGAATACAGGGATATGCACTCCACTTTTTCATCCAAACGGCTGTCTTCTGCGCACATAAAACATAATTGTTGTAACTGCTAACTGGTGAATAACATGAAAGCAAGCCATCTACCTTTACTTCAAATAACAGGAGGTATTACCTGCACTGCCAGTTTTCCATTCACTGGTCGATGAAAGAGAACAAACGGAGCTGACTGGCAGTCTAGTCAAGGAGAATACTTCATGTTAAATATTTCCTTCTCATACTCCATCTTAGCCGTGCCTCTTGGCGCACAACTGAATGCATCTTGGCGCCTATTTCATTTATTCCTCCAGCTCTGTTTGAGAACATTTCAAGAGGAAGATCCCACTTCAATAAAATCATCAAATCAAATGTTTGAATGCCTAAATGAAACCAGCTCAATACACACTGTTTAGGTTTTGCAACTTAAACAACCATATCAGTCATTTTTTCCCCCTACACTCTGATACAAGCCATTGAAGCATTTCCACAGTTAGCAACTCTATGTCGACTAGAGATACAATAAATAGTTAAAATCACTGTTAACTCTTTAATGATGTGACAATTATATGATAATGGTTTGGTTACCGTTTAGGTGCAAAACAACCTAGGTATAATGAAAGATCTTTGTTTGGGTTACAAAAGCTGTGGTGACATGTCTTTGAGCTTTATACGGCCTGTGAGGCAAATCATAGTAAAAAAGAAAAAACATCAGAAAAACAAATCTCATGACAGCTTTTTTTTCAGCGATGAAAGAAAAGAATACAACATAGTTAGCCCAAAAGGGTGTTGAATCAGGTCCAACTGGACTTAGTTGCAGATTCTTGAAGAAGTTTAACCTCTCATCCAAGAGGCTTCTTCAGTTCAGACCTGAAGAGAACTTTTGGATAACTTTGACCTGGACGAATGAGGATCTCCACTGACAATACAACAACATGGGTTTCTTGCTGTATGCCTGTTCAGGTCTTGGTGGGGGTGAACAACATTTTGGAAAAAAGGTCCATCTCTGGCATCATTCCAGATAGAAACATGTAGCTGTAGCTGGTTGAGTTACAAGGACAAATGCACTTGAACAAAGTGAATGCTCTTCAGGGGAGTTTGGTGCCCAACACGGAGCTTTCACAAGAGCACATCTGACAGAGACACTGTTATGCACTCAAGATTTGTAGTGACTGAACTAGTAGCTAAGAAGCTAGTAGCTCCTGAGCCACCTCCACCCTCGCAACCCCCACTTGCCATCCTGCTTAACAGCAAACCTTCAGTTGACCTGGGCTGTAGTGGTGATCCATGATCACGAGATATACTTGGCGCCGGCAGCCCCACCAACTTGCCTAAGTTTCTCCAATTGTTACGTAACCCTGACCTGGAATCATCTCTACTGCCATTGTCTTCTCTCCACCTGTCATTGGCATGAATTGGTCCTGGTATCATCACCTCTTCCCTCCTCACTCCCACTACATTAATTATTAAAGATTCCAGAACTAGAAGTGTCCACTTCTTCCGTGCAGTTTTTCCCTGGAGCCACAATCCCTGACATGTTGGATAAACTCCAGGCCTTCACTCATGACTTCTATTAAGAAAATGATAATTCACTGGGGAACAAATTACACTAAAGAGATTTTAAATAATTGTGGAAAGACTGTTTTTATTTCAGGCCCTTGGTCCCCCCACTCTCACTCGCAGAGCTGGCCATTATGCAATGGCTCCAGTCCACCAGAAACAACAGATTTTATTGATGATATTAACTAGTTTTGGCGTCATTTCTCTTGTCAAAAAGAGACGGGATCCATCCCAACAAGCTGCGTAGCCAACTGATATCAGGTAACTTACAGCATGGGGTACATTACTTCCCTTGCAACTGTTTACATCTCACACACACACTCCCCGGATTCTCTCTCTTTATTACTGTTTCCCATGAGATCTTCTCCCACAGGTTCCCTCTTTCTTCTCAACCTATCCTATCGTACCTCCTCGACAACATTTCTGGATTTCATACCAGTCACCGATTGTTCTCCTTCGTCCCCAGTGGCCTGTTCATCTCCTGTTTTTAACACCAGCTCCCCCTAGAGCTTGAATAACGTTCGGCACAGACAGTCTCTCCATCACGTTATAATGCAGTAGGCAAGACCTATTTGAATCCGGTTAGGACTACAACAATATTTATATTGTCAAAGTCACCTTTGTCACATGTGGTTTGCTAAATGTTAGGTCCCTCTCTGACAAGACTTTTGTATAAACAACTAAATTTTGTCCCAGAAGTTAGAGATTTTTTCTCTTCTATTATTTTGGCGAAGTAAAATGACAAACTGGGAGTGACATAGAACATGTGGTGACGTAAAAAACTGTAGATAGATAACATAGGAAACCCGGACAATGAGGGGGCGTGCAGAGGGCCCACCGGTAGCTGGGGCAGTGGACCTGATCATCCTTCTTACCATTGGGCTTTTTTTTGGACGGACGTTTATTTAGGGAAGCGCAATTATTTTTGTCCTATTCTTCCTTGGAAAACCCACAGACCATTACAGATGGAGAGGTCCTTTTCCGCCTTCCTCTCCCCCTCAGTTGGAGGCAAATAGGCCCTTCCAGGCCCTGTCCCGTCCCTGTTTCGACATTACAATGCCGTCCAAGGGGCAGACTGGCCCCTCCCCCCTGCCTTGACAAATCAGCAAGTAATGCAATGATTGGGCAAATGGGGACGCTGAGGCTAAGCATCTCAAATAGGCGACCTCCGACCAAAAGTTGTGGATGAGTGGGCAAAGCCAGAGGGCATGAAAGTAATCGTCAGTTGAGATTGACAGTTTGACTAGGTATTCTTTGTTTAACATTTGTGGGTTGTGATATGGGTTTTGTGAATTACTTTATATAAATGTGTTGGGTTTTGGAGTTACAGGTCGTGGAGAATGGGTTATTGCATATGTCTGACCAATCAAATCCTTTTTCTTCACTGAAACCTGGCTGAAAGAAGAAGGATGCAGTTATCTTTTGGAGCTATGCAGCCCATATTTTTGTTAACTTGACTTCCAGAGACCAAGTGGCCACTGTGGTGAACTGGCTGTGGCTTTTGAAAATAATGTTCATTGCTCTCCTCTAACTGCTAGAAATGTTACTCGCTTTGAGGTTCTCCTGCTGCTCAGCATTTTTCCTGTAAATTGCATTGTCATTTACCGTCCAGCACACATTGTCATTTGACCACAGAGTACATTTTTATGTGAGTTTTCAGACTTTATTCCTGCTGCAGTTGTGAGGTATGATGAAGTGATTATAGTTTTTGTGATTTTAATCTCCATGTATACGATGCAACAAATGCCCAGCAAGCAATTTTATCAGTGTCATTATGTTCAAATTTGGTTTACAACATGTAAAGGGCCATATGCCCATAACCAACACAAGTATTCACCAAATAGAATTGATAGTGAAAGAATCATTTAATCTCAGTTCACAAATCTTTTTTTTAAATATTATTTTAAATTCAAACATTTTACTCAGGAGCACACTGTAAATGTCACTTCATGTACAGTGCATCTTAAGCTTCATTTCCTTTCTATTTTCTCTGTATTGAATCAAAGTGGGTCATCATCTTTGCATTTTAATGACATGGTTAACAGTTTTAATGACATATGTGCATCTGTGCTGGAAGCTTCTGCCCCTCTTAAGACAATATCAGTTTTTGACCTAGAAGAAAGTAGGTGGAAAACCACACAGCTGCTTGTCTACTACACTCATAG
The DNA here is from genome assembly GCF_022379125.1 of Scophthalmus maximus. Classification (NCBI taxonomy): domain Eukaryota; kingdom Metazoa; phylum Chordata; class Actinopteri; order Pleuronectiformes; family Scophthalmidae; genus Scophthalmus; species Scophthalmus maximus. The sequence goes on along the minus strand of NC_061517.1, from coordinate 17,858,663 downwards.
ACTTGATGGTCCTGCACAAAAAAACTGTGAATGCATGAACTGCCTTTTTCCATAATTCTCATCAGCACCAACAAACATAATCCCAGGTTTTTTCTTTTTTATTTCCTTTTTCTTTTTTATCTTTCTCTAAAATAATCCTGCCTCACAATCCTCTACCAAATTAGAACAAAATAAGAGCATCTATCATGTCCCACCATCCCTAACCCCCACATTGAGCCTGTCTTGTCCTACTATATTAGTTCTCTCCTCTAGCCCTCAATGGTTTGATTGATACTGTTTCCCACACTCTTCCATAAGTGTCCCCTTGACATTTTGCCTCCCAAATTAATTAAAGAAGCCATTAGTATTATGTGACTATCTCTGGTTGCTATCAACAAGCAGACCCTCTTGTCAGGCAGTGTTCCTGAACATTTGGGTCCGGGTATCTGGTGTTGCAATGAACTGGTTTTCCCATCATATATCGAATTGGACGTTTTTGTTTCGGCTGATGACAAAGCCCCCACCTGTACTCCCAGGACTTTTGGGGTATCGGAGGGGTCAACTCTTGGGATACTCCCCTCCGGGCACTTGATCCAACCATATGGTTGTATGTTTTATTATTGCTACACTGATGACACAACTCACAACACTTTTGACAACCAGCTGAAATTTGACAACTCATTCATTCCTGCTACATTTACCAAATATCACAAAATATCCAATCTGTTATCTTTCCAGTAGTTGGAAATTGTTATCCATTCTCTTTGTGTCCTCCCGCTTAAACTATTGCAAATCCCTTTATTCCTGCCGAAGCCAAAACCTGGTTATATTATAGTCATTCAAAGTCACTACACTGGATTAGGGTTAAATTTAGGATTCAATTCAAGCGCCTTTCTCATAACACCTTCAATAATCTTGCTGCAGAGCATATCAGTAAACTACTAATGCTTCCTTATACCTCTGCTAGGTTCTCTGAGCAAGGCCTCCTAGTTGTACAGCGTTGAAACACGAGGGGACAGTACATTTGCTGTCCATGGTCCCAGGCTGTGAAACCCTCCCACTGGAAGTAAGATCAGCAAACTCTCTTGGGCGTTTTAAGTCACAGCTGTGGACCCATCTCTAAGTGCTATTGTGCTCAAGTTATTATGTAAAGTCTTTTCAGTTCCCTTTTTTTTCTGTGCTATGTCTCCTCTTGTTATGTTGCTAAATCTATTTCCATTGCAGAAAAGCTGTAAATAAACCAGTTCCTAAATCCCTGAAAAGGCTGGGCTTTGGTGACCTATTCCTTCATATAAAAAAGCATGTTAAAAGTGAAGTGATTTGTGTGTCTTTGTTTAATTAGTCCGTTTTTTTGCTGTGATTTGTTAGAATGTGGACAAAGAAATAAAGAAATGTGCAATATATTTCATATATATATATATGAACTCAGTTATCTGCACAATGCACTGCCCACATGATGATATGAATGTGGTGTCAATGGGGCTCGTCCCATAAAGTATGCTGTAATGCACTAAATTGTGCATGGGGCCAGTTGTGATCTTAAAACATAATACATTCAATTGCACAACAATACCACTGTGTTTGAGTGTTGTTTACTTGATCGCATTTCACCGGAGGGCGGCTGAAATTTAAGTCAGATGTTTAAATTCATACATTTTCATGATAGAGCTGTGAAAATGCTGCTGCGTGTTGGATAAATCAGACTTCAAGCAACCTATATTGCATGATTTATGTTGATTACAGTCGCTCCCACAGTAGTAGAGTTGGAAGTGGTGCACTACAAGTCTCCGCCCCCGGTGAATGTGATCGGCCGATTGTGACTGTAAATATGAATTTGAGCATTTGTGCATGATTGCGTCAGGTGAAAGGCTCTTTACTGGCTGGTCTTCAATGTTTGTTTGTTTTTTACACGGGGAAAAGTTTTATCGGAAGAGTGCGTCAGTCGAAAGAACCCAGTCAGAAAAGTGCATGAGGGGATTCTGGTCTGTGGAGCTAATGATCAAAAGAGGAGCAGCTGTGAGTGCAGTCAGGTGAATCTGTGGTTGACAGGTGTGTTGCAGCAAACACACAGAGCCGGAGAAGACGGAGACGGAGGCTGTGGGACGATAGAGGGGAAGATACAGGCTGCCTCATGACAAAGTTTTTTCCCGTAAAGTCAGGATTACACTAAATGAGTTGGGGGGGGGGCAATAATTCAGGCTCCAAGGCCTACCCAAGTGGCAACCCACCGTGACGTCGGCCATCGGTTTGGATCTGCACCCGTGTCCTGATGGCGTTACGGAGACGTGGTAGTTGACAGGGTGAGCGATGCCCTGTTATCTTGGCAGCGGTGTGGGTTGTGCGCGTTAGTTGTGTTTGTGACACGGCGCAAGTTGCAGAAACGGGACGAACAGCTAAAGCGCGTTGGGGGGTGGATGATACAGCAGTAGGAGAAGATGGGGGAGGACAGATCTTCCCGTGGCTCACTGGTGTGAAGATTGCTCTGTGCGTCGCCGAGAGATGTGATTAGCCATTGAGAGCCGGGCCTGATTCTGTGAGGCCCGCCGACTCTCTCCTGCTTGGTATATTGTCACTGGTCAAGTTGACTGTTCACAGTGCTTTGTCAGAGGGACATTCTCACTCATTCTACTCAAACACCTCCCTTCAAATATTCCACAATGGAGCTGTGATTACTTCAATTGGTCGCACAAATTAATTTAGTTTGTTCGCTCAGTTTGTTAAGATATTTGATAACTTTTAAGTCGTACAAACTCAATTCATTTGTGTGTTACTGATTGAAGTTATTCTTTAGTTTTTGTAAGCAATTTTCCTTTTTGTCAGTAGTCTTATTGTAGCACAATTGAAACTTGTTCTTGAACATAACGTGCGAATCCACAATCATATTTGTCCCTTTCTCCTCCATATAACCTCTATCCTTTGACAGCCCGGTGTGATTCTGTGAAAGTGTTTTTTATATGCAGGGCGCCGATCATGGTAATCTCGTGCGCCTTAATCCCGAGGCTGCAGCTATTCAAAGTGACCTAATACTAATCCCTTATTTGGTCAACTTGATAACAAAGATGCAGGTTTTTTATTCGGACACAAAACAAACAAAATCCACCGATAATTTTTCAAAGAAAGGTTTTCATATAACAGAAAATTTGTCTCGGGGTGCCCTAAGCTGATGATTGACTTTGACAGGCAGCTTTCAACGCGGGCAGCGGCTCTGTCCTCCTCAGTTGCCCAGCTTCTCTGTGAAGTCCTCACTTATATAGATTTTTGTGGCCTTTGATTTCTTGGCAGAGGAAAGCATAATCTGGCTATAACGTGTCAACATTTTACAACAGCTTTCCAATAGACGCCCTCCAACCACTGCTCCTGGCCAAATCTGTGGGCACACTCAACATCCACATCCTGGTCCCCTCTTCCTTTAGAGCTCTTCTCTGATTGGTTCCAGCTCTCTCCTGTCTCATTTGCAATCCCGTCAGTTAAAGTGTTTGTCCCGATGCACTGATTTTTAATGTGGTCCCGCTTGGTCAACGGTCCATCAATTTTTTTTCCCTTGGATTCCATGCTGTCGTTTTCAAAGGGGGGCTGTGGCTCAGGAGGTAGAGTCGGTCGTCCACCAGCCCGAAGGTCGGCGGCTTCCCCAAGACAGCATGCCGATGTGAACTCGGGCAAGACACTTAACCCTAAATTGCCTCTTCTGGCAGTGAATGAATGTCATAGGAAAAATAAGCGTGGTAAATGGCAATGCTGTGTGAATGTTCGTGAATGGGTGAATGTGACTTCTTCTATAAGCGGCATGATTTGTTTGAGCAGCGTGTGCAAGCAGTAAAACATTTCTTGCTGACGATATAATATGAATACGTATATCAAACGTGGAATAAAAAATGCTGACAGGGCTTAGTTAGACTTTTTGACAAACCTCACAAAACATTTTATTTTTGTGACATTATTTGCGTACTGCCTACAGGGTCTGTGTGTGAAGAGATAAAAGATACGAGCAAGTGTGAGGAGAGCAACTGTTGGAGTCTGTGGGTGAGCCACCTCCATTGATCTTCTGCCATCCGGGGGTGTGGTACTCGACAGTCCCCAGACCCTGGAGTCAAGCTGGACATCCACTGCTTGTGTTTATTCTGTCTCTTATTACATACCGGCCAACTCACTCTCTCTCTCTCTCTGTCTCTCACATACTCACAAACACATACACACACACACACACACACACACACACACACTTACACACGCACACACACACACACAGACTAACACACGCACACGAACACACACACAGACTAAGGCACGCACACACACACACACACACACACACACACACACACTTACACACGCACACACACACAGACTAAGGCACACACACACACACACACACACACAGACTAACACACGCACACGAACACACACACACAGACTAACACACGCACGCGCACACACACACACACACACACACACACACACACACACACACACACACACACAGACAAAGGAACCTTGTCAGCACACTGGGCCGGTGGCCAAGGCCACTCAACAGTTTTCAGGGGAAAACATTTTCTCAATTCAAGGAAGAGCAACTATTTTATGATTTGTATTCATTTAAAGTCACATTCACCTCAGTTTACATGTACTGTAGTTTTTGTTCTGGAAAGGAAAAAAAAAGGGTTTATACTGTGTTGCACAGGTGCGCCGGAGGAGATGTCTGCGAGAGAAATGGCAGTTTACGTCTTGACAGATGCTTGAGGAGGGATGTTGAACGAGGGTAAGAATCACACAAAAACGTACAAAATGTACAAATTCACTTGTTCTACTTTCAACTTTCACACTGCTGTGGTGGAGTCGCACGACGTTTTCAAACTGTCAAAACTGAAACAAATTCAAACTAACGCTCGTGTTGCAGCTTCGATGCTGCAAGCAAACCTCTCAGCAATGTTGCTCTCAGATGGAATTAAGTTCATTGTAATGAATACAAAAATAAATCAGAGAATGGGAGAAGAGATTGAGGAGACTGTAAAGTATGCGAGTACGCACCGATGAACAATTTTTGCCTTTTGAGCCAAACAGGCATGGGGTGGGAGATTTGTTCCCGGATTAGGTGGGGGGGGGGGGGAAGAGAGAGAGAGAGAAACAATTCACATACTGTGCGGCGTTCGCCATAAGTGGGAGAGATTGGCACGTGATAAATCACCACAGTGCTCGAGTGTTTTACATGATTAGATGGTGGAGGGAACGTTAAATCAAGCTCGATTTGCTAATTGACTCACTGCAAGACCGTTATCTCTGTGCATTCCAGCTGCAAGTGTTCTCCAGGCACAAATGACAATGACTGTCCAAAAAACGAAATGAGGCATACTGCAAAAAAAAAAGCACCTTCCATTACACAGACTCTATTGTTTAGTGCATGCTTTTAAAGCCTTTTTTCCTGGTTGCAGCATGTCTCTCCTCTCCTCAGCCGCTTATTTTTTATCTTTTCATTGATTCCTACAAAGGCACCCAGATAGATCAGTCTGAATTTGAGCAACGTCAGTGGAGCCAGAGGAAGGGAGGGTGGTGATGTGAAATGTGGGGGGCTGACCTTGAAGAAATGTTCAATTTGTGTTAGCGGTGGGGGCTTAATTCTGGTTAAGCAGCATATTCCCTAAACTCAGAGGATGCCAAAATATCCAGTGGTTAGGCAACGTGATGAACACAAAAAAATATGCAAAACCATTACTAAATATAGAAATATGATGCTGTGCTGGATTAGATCTTTCGAAGTTTCCCTTGATATTTATCACGCATACAATAAAAGCCAACTCAGTTTTCCTCTACTTCGTTTTTATTCTGCTTAAAAGAGACAAATCTATACGGCCTCTTTGGTTTGGTGAACGTTTGCACCTTTCGACAAGATATCAATGGAATTTTATTGGAGCACACTCAAGGGCAACTGACTTACTGCTCGGATATTTGTCTTTAGCCTCACAGAGGATCTGTAATGATGAGAAATTCTTCAGTGAAGCATTGTCACCCCGGCAGTGCCTACCTGGAAGTCGAGAGCGTGGGAGCACGGGAGTCATCGCTATGGAAACAAGCATAACTGGCAGAAAAGAGGCTCAGATAGGGCATTATTTAAAAAACGGTACTGCAGAGCAAAAGAACGCTCCAATTGAATTGGTCGATCGTGCCGATGGAAGTGCAGGCAAATACCTTGTTCCCCTTTCCTGGGTCACACGTGTAGCACATTTCTCTCCACGTAGGCTGGAAACAAGGTGTTGTAACACATGGTAACACTGCTGTGCAGAGACAACAGATAAAAGCCTGGAGGGAAAAGCACAATCTGTACTGTGGCTTCCAAGTGAGGCCTCGATGACCGAAGCAAATTCAGTCCAGATGGAAGTTTTTTTTTGTTTTTTTTCTTATTTGATCAATCATGTTATGTTACCAGGAGGTAGAAGAAACTCCTCCGAAGATGTAACATCAGCCTATATTGGGAACTCAAATTCCTTAAAGTAAAGTCGGGCTCCGACTACAGGAAGTTTGGGTAGATTTAACCCTGATTTGGCCCCCGAGAATCGGTGGACAAATCTGGTCTGGAACCTCGGTCAGTACCGATAATCGGCCCAGATTATCTGGCGGTGTGAGGGGTTTACCTTTCTTAAACCTCCCGAACAGCCTCCAGACTCATCTGCTAATTATCGAACATGTTAGATATTTAGGTTTTATGAAATCGTAATTGTCATGCCACTACTCTCCGAGCAGAACCAACGAAAGACGAGTCGAGCAGCTGACAGTGCTGCCGAGCTAAACAAACTTACACTGTCTGACCCTCGACATTATAGACCTTTTGAGATGGCGACTGCGAAACAAGCTACAGTGCAAGGGGCGATGGACAGCTGAGTTGGAGGAAAGACTTATCGGTTTGTGACAACGTGTCTTTCAAGACCTATCCCAACCGTAGAGGCACCCAGAAGAGCTAGGGACAAATCCAAACTGCCCAACCATTTCCTCACCGCGACTTGTTTATTTTTTCCATCACTGCAAAGCATTACTACCGAAGGAGCAAGTTGTTGCGCCGCACCATGTCTCCATTGTGTTTTTTTTGTTTTTGGACCATCTTCCTCATGAGATCACGTCAGAGGGGTGAGGTGCTACATGGGTCTCTATGGAGCGATAATCTTACAGTAATGATATCCTCTAGTATACTATTTTGAAATCTTGTTGTGTGTGCATGTTTGAGATTAGAGAGAAAAACATCTGCAAAACCAAACTGATTTCAAAATCAGTCCGGATTTTTTAAAAACTCCTCTTGTCTGAGCCCATCTCAAGACTGAACTACATCTTGGAAAGATGTGTCTCTCTATAATGAAGCATACCAGGATTCACAGACAGAGCTTTCAGGTCAGACAGACCTCTCACCTCTGTCTTGAGAAACAGAGCATGATAACCAGCATGACACAAGGGTAATTTGATTTAATTCAAGGTGCTTCTTTGACCCTGTCACTGAGAAAAATGTTGTCCTGTTGTAAGAAATTTCTGAGCCAGAAGAAATACAGTTTCCTGGTGATTGTTGAAGCAAAAAAATACTGCTGGAGTGCTGTGGGTGAATCTTGGCCATTGGAAAGCCAGCACAGCCAATATCACACATGGTTGGCTTCGGCATTAGGAAGGATGAGATATCTATGGAGAGAGAGGCAGGGAGCTAAAGTGAACAGACGACAGAGTATGAGCTGTTGGCATCCGGGAAGTAAAGGTGATAACGGACTGGCTTTAACTTCCAGAAAATGTTCCAGACCATAGAAAGAGATATTACCTACATTAAGAACACTGCAGTTTGTGTGACAATGTATTTGTTCAACTTCCTGGCGGACAAGCTGTCCGAGACACACGGATTTACATCGTACCTTGTTCGATTGTGGGTGAGAACACCCCTCCTACATCCCTCTTCTATAAAAAACGATTTAAAAAACAAAACAATTTGCAGTTTCCCTTTTGCTTAAATTATCTCCTTGCATCCGATCGCTGCTCACCCAGCATTGGAATGTCTCCATGATAAACCCCGGTTGCATTTGACTAGAAACTTCACTGCTGGCTCAGCTTTTGATCAAATTGCGTGATCTTCATCAGCAGATGCAGTTTCGCCGCTCGTCATGAAATTGGAAGTTTTCTTTTAAAAAGTCCGGACGGGGAGATTAAAGGTTTTCTCCTCCAGTTTTCCAACTGATTGGTCAATAATGCTGACGAGCGCAACATGTTCCTGCAGAGGATTGCGTGATAGGATTCTCTTCAGTTATATATCATGAGGTCCAGAATGGCAACTAAATGGACCCTGTGGGGAGGTTTTTGGCTGGACGCAGTAGCAGGAGCCAGCCTTATATAAGAGCCTGTAACACCATTGGTCAGCTGAATGCCACGAGACGTAACACTACTGTTCAGTCGGCTTAGTGTTGGACATTCTCCGCTGGCCGTTTCTTGTTCCAATTTTAATAGATTGTCCTTATTTTCATACCAGCTGATGCAATTTATCAAACTTGGCGCGGCTCCCTCTCAAGCCACAAGTGACTTCATACAGCTTGTTTTCACATGCGCATTACCACTCCCCCGATAAAGTGTAAGATGACTTTGATGTTTAAAATCGACGGAGTTCCCCTTTAACACAACATGGGCTAGTCTTTTCTTGTGACATCGAATCATTAGATATCGTAGTCCTCTCCGCGGAAGCTGAATGTTGTCTGACCTGCTTGGTGTTGTAATAGTTCAGCTTTTGCCAGTAATCTCACTTCAAAAATTGCTGCCATGGTGACACTCTGGGACAGTGGGCTTAGTGCTACGAACTCCTGCCCCTCACTCCTGGCCACTAAAGCAGTGAGGTGATCAGAAGAAATGGGTTTTACCCAGTGTCAGAGGTTTGTCACTAAACAGAATTAGTGATGGTATTACTCCCTGGGCTGCACCGCTAGGATGGTGTAAATCACTTTCGTGCCGAGCAGTAGGAACAATGTCAGCCCACGGATTAAAGACACTCTGGCCATGAACTTCCATTTTCTCTTCTCAAGTTACGCAAATATGACATTTCGAAAGAGCAGGAGCCTCGAAGCAAAAGCCACAATCATCCTTGTAACATATCCGGCCATACCATACCACTGCTATTGTCTGCCAGGGGCTGAATAATGCTGTGTTTTGATAAGAGCTTGTGTGCCACCAGCATATTGTGAGGAAGTTAATGGGTTTCACTTGCTTTCATCTGCAATTCAAAGGATTTCGTTGTACAAACATAATAATTTGCTTTCCCTGTCCTAATGCCCTTGTTACATCTCATGGGTAAATGCAAATTTCGCACACATTTAGTCACTGTGGATTCAGAGGCGGGCATTTAAGGCTGTGTTATTTGTTATTAGATCTTGTCTTGCCCCTCATCTCCACACCTTTTTTCCTCTTTTGTACCCCCCTGCCTCTGAGGGTTGTGTCATTGAACGTGAAATGAGGGTCAAAAAACCCATAAAAAAAATGATAATAGGCTGAAATCAGATTAGTCTGAGTCAACGTGGAGCATCGGAAGTCACACAGAATGATGACAGCCCTCATGGCAGCTTGTAATGGTGAAGCCTGTGTAGTTATAGTATATTAACAGTAAACATACTTAGTTTTAAGGCTCACTGTGCTCATCCTCAAACCCTACAGTATGCGCTACATGTCAGGGGGCTGGGAAACCTACAAAGTATAGAAGGGTATTATGTTCAAAGGAACTAGTCATTGTCACAATTGTACTGATGCCTGAGCCCACCAGCATGTAGAACGCTTTTTTTTTTTTTTTTTTTACCAGAGGCTTTACACATGCTGAAATGTAAAAGCTGAAATCTGCAAATTACAAAAAAAAGAGTCCGAGCTTGCTTCCTGAACAAATCGGGGCGCCCACGCTTTTCTTTTACGCCCAAGTTCCTCATCGTGCCCCAGCCTCCCAGTGTTCCAATTCACGGAGACACTGTTTTAATCACCTTGTAATACTGCCTCATTTCAGTTCCTTCTTTCTCACTCCTTCACCCCCCATGTGGCAATTAATCTAGCCTCAACGCATCGATTTAAGATCAAGAGCGTGGGCCGCTCCTTACGACCCTCCCAAAATGATTCATATGTTTATTGAGAGGCTTGTGAAGCTCACTCGCACACCCACTCTGCCGCCGCCACCAGCTTCCCACTCCACACTCGGCGATAAATCCCTTCAATGTTTCAAGACGGGTGATTTGAATGATTTATGTCTCTCCTTACTTACACATCGCTATAGTTTCCTTGTTAATGTAAAACACTGTGGTGTGCGCTAGCACTTTGCTGATTGGAGGTCCACTTCTGCAGAATACCTTTGCCGGGTCTGGGCATGTGGGGTATATTTTACCATTTGCTAATTGGGATCTGAATATCTGCAAACTTTGAGGAGGCAGCAGGTTGGCTGCTAGCGTCCTGCTTGCATTATAATGACATTTGGTCCTCCACACATGGATATATGATAAGACCTTGGGTATGACTTAAATGTCATGCTGTATGCATGTATGCACTGATGCTGTTATGGCATATCAGGACACCTTCATCACCACAGCAGCAGGGAAGCAGTGAGCGTGGCACGGAAACTTTCGTTCTGTCCTTTTCCTCTCTGGCTTTTCCACTGCTGGGTGACCTCTAGGCCCCCCTTTGTATTTGTCTCACATAAGGTCCACTTGTCAGAAGGATGGCGAACATAATGTAATGATGCCCAGACAGGGTTTGGTAAGTGGTCAGACAGCTACGAGCCGCAAAGCAGATGGACTGATGTACCCTTTACTGGGCTGAATGTCATTGGCTGGCATTTCCCACCATGCCTCGTGGATAAGACTGCAGAAGAAATGACCTGGAGCGAGAAAAAGAAATGCTCACCTCAGTCTAATGTTCGGGGAGAGACATGCTCGGAGTTGTGACCATGTGCTTGGAATTTATATTAATCACATCAGGTACTGATCATGCATGCAGCTGTTTGTGCTGTCTTGTATGCTTGTTATGAGTACAGTACTGTGTGTGTGTGTGTGTGTGTGTGTGTGTTCTGTATTTCACTTCACTTTCACATTCTGTGTTTTACAAAAAACACAGCGTTTTTCCTTTAAATTATATCCTTTAGATTATTATATAACACAACAACTCAGGACTCTCTCTGATGAGGTATTGATCCTCCAATTTTATGTTATGGCCACCAGCTTCATTCACTGTATGACATGTTTTGTCAGTCATGGTAACCGGGTCTAAATCCTACAATACCTATGAGCCTTGAAGGCAGGTGCTAGGAGGAAATCCAGTCAGATGTAGAAAAAAGAAAGCTCAGCTCTGCCCCTGCAAAATAGTGTCGGTTGGTGTGGTGGGGCTTGTTTTGATGGAATATTTGCACGCGGTGAGGCAATCCCTGTTTTCAGACATGAACTCCTGGAAAATGTCCACAAAATTCTGTTGACATTGTCCGGTGTTTGCTGTACAGATATGACGAACGCAGCAGGGAAGTGTCCGGAACGTCCTGTGGTGTCTGGGTGGAGCAGCAGGGGGCAGGACATGATGTTAATTCCACTGCAGAAAGCAGCCCCTCCAGAGAAGTTTAGGCAAATGTCCGGACTACAATTCACGCCTGAAAGCAGCTCAACGCGACTCATTCCTCAAAAAGACAGTTGATTGAACTGACGACTTTAAACTTTGTGCCATTTTCCGCATGCTGCCTGCAGCTTCTGGATATTTGTTGTTTCCCGTAGCAAAGGGGATTTCACAGTAACAGGCAGGAAGTGCAAGGGAGGGAGAACAACAGGGAGATTTGAAACAGTTGAAATGCACATGGTTTTTTAGCCAGTATCTGGATATTGTTATTGCTTTAGTAGTGGCAGATGAAGTAGTAAGCAATACACCCAGGTTTAAAGTGATGAATGTTGAAAACACACAATTTTCAGTCAGTCAGTGAGGACTGCCTGGTCTAATTCAAGCACTTTACTTGCCAAATGACGCCACCTGCAAGGTCTCTCCAGAACATAGACAGCAAAAAGTGTTTTTAACAAGGAGCAGTGGAGAGACGATAAGGTCTAAGTGTTTTCTTTTTCTTTGTACCCCTCCCTTCTTTAATTTGGAGACTGCCGTCGGCAATAGCAATAACTGTAGATTAGCAGTAGGGGGATTTCTCCGGGGAGTGAGGCTACAGAGGAAACGGTTCCAGGCCGTTCCTCTGCAAATGTTTCTCTTTCCAAAGGCCAGATCTCTCTGCTTCATTGTCTTTGCAGCCCCCGTACTTCCACTCGTTTTACGGCTCTTCTGAGGGACAATTTGTGTGTTGGGCCCTGGTTTTATTTGTTGGTGCTTGGCGAAGGGTAGGAGAGGACGTCAAATGAAACCCATTAATCACCTCACAGGCTATAAGAGATAATTGTGAAGGGAGAGTGAGAAAGACATTGAGAGAGGGAGACCGAGTGAGCGGGGAAGGAGAGGTAGGCGCGGGAGAAGAGTCGAGGGAGAACAAACAAAATAAATCAGGAAGTGGTTTGGGGATTCTTACGTATAACAGCCTTTGCCTTCAATTTCCTCACTTACTCTTTCTCCCACAGCACTGGGCGAGGGCTGATTGAGTGCGGCAGCAAAGTGAAATATGAGAGTAAATACATGACTTTTTAAGCTCCCATGATGCTCAATTCAGGGTGCCTTGTGCCATTTGTTTAAATTACACAGCTGTATTGAACTCAAATTTAGAGTCAGTAGCCATGGCACAGACATGTACTTTATGAATGAATTGTGAATCTCTGGACCCAACCTCAAACAAAGCAACAATAAACACACGTCAGCCGCTGCTCATGACACTGTTGGTCTTTGCGACGATCAATCACAAAAATCAATATCTCCTTGGATTAAAATAAACTGTATACAGTATGTGGTGCATGCATCTTTGTACTGGTGCCAGTTCTGCACAGTGGAGTCCCGAGGTGAAACAGCTTTACAAAGTGTAAGGATTGATTTATAAATGTGAGAGATGCAGAATCTCACATGTTTTACATTCACTGCAGACAAATCTGTGTACGAGTGAAAAGACAAATATGATCTCTCCTGTTTGTCGTGAATATGTGTGCTGTGCATGTCAGCTGTGATCATTTTGCCCAGAATGTCTGTGAAACTAACACACGAAAATCCAACACACGGAAAGATGAATGGATGCGAGACTCACAACAGGGAGAGCTATCCCGATATCGTGAATGAATCATGATTCATCCCAGTGAAGGGGAAGTGAATGGGTCGTGTTGGAGGCCATGAATGAAATGCAAATGATGATGAAATGAATGACTTCTCAAATTAACTCATCCTCCCCTGTCAACTCTCTGAACTTCTGATGAACTAAAAACTTTATTTTCTTAATTAGTCAACACGGCACACAGGCAGATGCAATGAAAGTCAACACAGTTCACCAGATCACTTATAGACATATTTCAACAGGCTCCGCACAAACATTTTTCATCGTTTCTTCCTTGGTGCATTTATTGAAGACTGTGATTATCTGCGGGCAGTAACATTTACGAGATACATTGCAGACCATTGATTAGTTCTATTCATCTCTGGAAACGTTAATAATCCTCCGGGGGAATGAAATGACATACAGCTAATCAATTTTTAGTGTCCCTCATAAAATGTTGTTGTCTTGCTTGGATTGGTTACTTGCAGTGCAAAATCTGTTTCTGTATTTGTTCATATATGTATCCACATATATTTATGATATATGTATCCTGTGGTTCTTCTATTTATCCATATATATTTATCTTATATTTATCTTGTAGCTCTTTTATTTATCCATATACTTTTTTTTCATTGTGTTTTTGCACTACCCTCCTGTAGCACATACTCCATCACAGTGTAAGCTTTCTTTGAAAGTCCTGCTAGATTATCACTATGATACTACTCTGTACTTTACTCTTGTTTTTCTTGCTCCTAATAAACTGTTGTATCATTCTTATCATTTTTGTTCTATTCTAATGTTTTCTTCTGTGTGCTCCTTTTCTTTGTAATTGTCATCAATAACTGGATTCCTAAATTTTCCCTTGGATCAAAAAAAATATTTTATCCATCTGCACATTCACAGTCTTGTATCACAATACAGGGTGACAGAACTGTGACCCCCAGACTCAACCCAGTGACCCACTGCAGCCAGCTGAGCTCTTATTACCCTACGAATGTTAATTTTACAATCAATATTATACGCACATGAATCACAAAATTATAATTCTGTTCTGAATAGGCAAGAATAGGCAAGCTGTTTATTTAGTAAATATTACACGCATGTTGGTCAAATCATGATCCATGTGGTCCATAAGTGATCATGCCTCTTCTAAAATTTAGATGATGGATAATATCCCAGGGATTGCAGACCCCCCTCCAAAGGGACATTCAAGGCAGCAGTGTGGGAACATTTTGGGTAGCACCACAAATGAGGTGTGAACCCAACCATGGGTCAAAAATCGAGGAATGAACCAACTGGGTTTTTTTGAAATGTTATTCACCTTTACATAACCCACATTAAGTTGCTATGCGGTGACCTCTCTCGAACAGTCTACAGGTCTGGTAGACTGTGTCCTCCTGTAAAATTTGACCCTATATGTCATCTGTGAGAGCAGCTCATTACAACCCATAATTACGTTTTATTGTAAGGCGACCCCTAATGTTCTTATAACAAACCAACCCACAATCTTTTCCTGCGCCTGGCCAGGTTTTTGTGCCTAAACAGGATCAAACCTGACCCTTCTTTCACTGTGTTTCTATTGTAGTTACCATGACAACAAAGGTCCTGTATGTCTGCTTCTTCTGCTGCTAGTACCCTCCTTTGGGTCATATCTGAGCGTATAGGAAGCAACCTATATAGTGGTCTAGGTTAGAGGCCGGGCCCCGCTGGAGGTCAATCAGAGTTGGGGAGCTGAGACAAAAGTCTATATAGTGCCTTCATATTAAATTCAGTGCAGCAGCACAGCATCCATGATTTCTGTGGCTTTTAATTTGAATGGTCAACAAAATTTTGAACCCATTTTACGACATTTTACACTACAACAGATGGCAAACTTTGTTTAAGAGCAGTTAAGGAAATCAGAGATTCTGAATTGAGACATAAGTAATAGACTTTTACTACCAGGCTTTCCTCTCATGCCTAACCTCATCTACATCAAGTTCTGCATCTGTGCATCAGAAAGGCTTCACATAGAATAATCAGAAAAAGAAGGTAGATAAAAAAAAATGTAGGCCTACTGCTATGCTTCTTTCAAATTAGCACAGAGGTTCCTTTTATTTAGTAAAAGTTTGCCTTGCAGTTACAGTCCCATGCCAGCAGGGGTGCTGCAGCCCCCTCACCACTGCTTTTGAGAGACTAAAACATGAGCATAGCACTTAATAAGTAACCCAGTGAGCCTGACAGTTTGGCCCATTTCCCAAACAGGTCAGCACAGCCTGTTTGAATATTTTGAATAAAATCGCTACATAATAAGAGGACATCGGACCTGAAACTATTACCAACCACACCTAATAATTGTACTGAAATTACTGGGTCTGTCTTTGTGGGTGTCAGAGCTGAAAGACCAGCCTCTTCATTGCAATCTGCTCTCTTAATGAGGACAACCTCACTTACTGACCACTGCTTTCTGCAAGACTCTGTATTCGATACTTTAATTACTATTTGTGTGTGTGTGTGTGTGTGTGTGTGTGTGTGTGTGTGTGTGTGTGTGTGTGTGTGTGTGTGTGTGTGTGTGTGTGTGTGTGTGTGTGTGTGTGTGTGTGTGTGTGTGTGTGTGTGTGTGTGTGTGTGTGTGTGTGTGTGTGCGCATTCATACACTGCTGGAAGAGCCTCCAGAGGCAATTTAAAGCTGAGCCACAGCCACTATATACATATGTATGTATATATATGCATATATAATACACATACCTCATACAACGTGCGCACAGGGTATGCATCGCCCCTCCGATGCTTTTCATTCTGTTTTAAATCTTCAGAATGCTTGACTGGGACTGCACAGTGGTGTAGTGGTTTGCACTTTCGCCTCACAGCAAGAAGCTTCTGGGTTTGAATATTGGTTCAAACCAACCAGGGCCTTTCTGTGTGGAGTTTGCATGTTCTCCCCGTGTATGCGTGGGTTCTCTCCGGGTTGTCCGGCTTCCTCCCACAGTCCAAAGACATGCAGAATGGGGTTAGGTTAATTGGAGACTCTAAATTGACCGTAGGTGTGGATGTGAGAGTGAATGGTTGTTTGTTTCTGTATGTGGCCCTGCGATAGGCCGGCGACCTGTCCAGGGTGAACCCCGCCTCTCGCCCAACAGCTGGGATTGGCCCCAGGTTCTAGACGATGGATGGATGGAGAATGCTTGACTGGTACTGACAATTCTGCATGAGTCAATAGCAGTGCTATTTGGTGATATAAGAGTCAGTCTCCCACTTACTGTGCATGTTGCCAGGGCTCAGCATGGAGAAAGCACAACATTTGATTCAGACAGCGATGTTTCACAACAGAATTAGAAGGCCGTCAGTGGCTGCCAAACTTTTGCAATAGGATATGCAAATGTGCTGATGAGCGCGAGAGAGAGAGAGAGAGAGAGAGAGAGAGAGAGAGAGAGAGAGAGAGAGAGAGAGAGAGAGAGAGAGAGAGAGAGAGAGAGAGAGAGAGAGAGAGAGAGAGAGAGAGAGAGAGAGATGGAAATTATCTTGAAATACAAGGCTTTGAAGCAAAATAAGTGTGAGCTGTCACAGCTCGCTCAGAGTCCCTGTTCCCGTGTTATTCCCATCATTCAAATTGGCCAGAGCCTTGAGGTTTCCTGACACTTTTATTGTGTCTATTTATTGTTGGCTGTTGAATCATTCTACTCATCCCCCCTCTAGATATGTAGCTTTATTCACTGTAAGGCCTTTGATTTAAAGCCCAATTAACAGAAAAGCAGCACAGTTGCTTGTTTATAACTCTGCGCGTTAGTGATGCATTGACTTCCGGCTCCATCCGATTTTTTCATTTTCTTCATGAGACACAATGTATGTTTAATGGCTGCACACGGCATTCACCACATTGATCTAAAAACAAACAAGTAACCTTACCTTACAATTGCCACTTATGTACAGTATCTCTCAAATTTACTTTTCATGTATACATTTTGTTCATGTTGAAGGACATGTTAGTCTACTATTTCATGCTTTATTTTCTGTAAAAACAGAAGAAGAAAAACATGCTGTCATGAGTATGTCTTTTGTATTTGTGAGTTGCCTTGTGGGCCAAATCAAATTGTCTTTTGGGCCGCGTGTGGCCCGAGGCTGGATGTCCGTCACCCCTGATCTAAGACGATTACAGTACCTTCAGAGAATCTGTGGCCCACTTATTACCCACGTCAGCCCAGACTGACTGGAATACGTTAACCTTCAAGAATGTGGAGTTACATTTGCATAAACTGGCAACTATGACCTTAACATCCTAGCTTTTTAATATGCAAATCTCTATTCATTGTTTACTGGGCAGCACCAAACTGTACATTTGCATGACCCACGTCACAGATTTGTTTCTATATTTTCTATCTCTGAGGAAGGTGTTGAAGCCATGCTTCCTTAGAATACTGATTGGGCAGTTATGTACTCCAGTTTTGTGGTATTCCACTTAAAATCCTCCTGCCCCCTCCCAGGCTTTGGGAGTGGCTCATTTCCAAATTTGCATCACGTGTTTTGTGAAAGGCCGAAAGCTGTGATTAAATTTTCTCATTACCATCACTCTTTGACTGAGCACCTCAGCCTTATTTTGTACAGGTCAGGCAGCCTGAGAGCAATATTCATAGAATAATGTCAGCGATGCACTCATTAACAGGAGGACAGACATTTGCCCACTTTTAGAATTGTATAGACTTTCTTGAGGGGCGCAGGATCAAAAGCATATTAAAAGAACACTATGCCAGTGCCAACCTTTTAAGTAATGGCCAAGATTTTTAAGGAAGCCAGCCGCTGGGCTCAACAAGGACGATACGGGACTGCGGTAAGACTTACCAGCTGCTTTTTATGGATGTTAATTGATTTAGTTTCACTGGGGCACACATGCTGTACATGTCATCTATATTTTGCTTTAATTTGATATGCCCTCTTCCATGGACATGGAATACAGAAATGAGTTTTCCACATTGTCAGCTTTGGGTGTGGATCAAATTCTAAATGAGAGAGGAAGTGATAATCATCTATGGCTGCAGCCTGCTTTTAGTGTGGAACTGGGACAAAACCGTCTCTAGGGTGTCAAATAGCTGAGCTGTATGATAAAAAATACTGCGCTCATTTCACTTCATATTCACAGTATGTAAACCAAAGCAGTGTGGGTTGGATTATGCTTTGAAATAACTACTTTATACAGTGTTGTCCGATCGACAGTGGTATATATGGGGGGAGTGGCATCGTTGAATACGGGGGCATGAACACATTTTCAGACAGTCCCTCCTGAAGGACACTTGTAGTGCTGCAGTTGGTTTTTCACACGAAAAGTGGCAGACACTGTTGTGTAATGAATGACACGGAGACCTAAGCTGTTTTCGACATGAACTGTACCCGGACATTTTGCGGCGTTTGCAGTGAACACCTGACGAACGCAGCAGGAGATTTCACACCAACAGAATAATCCCAGAAACATTCAGACGAGGAGTGGCGACTGTTTAGACAACTACTCGAATCATTGGGAGATTCTCCAGCTGTATACTCACATGGGCTAATTTTTATTAGGGGGCTCGTAGGAAATGTTCCAGAAAAGGACTTCAGCGTATGTTTGAAGTTATGAACGTCTCTCTCTAGAGAGACACTGAAGACTCTCAGCCTCGCACAGCTACCCAAACCCTGCAGGAAGGGAGTGTGAATGGCAGATTAGTGATTTTGGACGTCAGACACTGAGCAGCCCTCCCAATTCCATAAGTGTAGGAAAGGTGATGAAAATGAAGAAAAACAGGAGTTTTACAACCCCTGCTTATTGCAGAAATATTTGCCCTGCTGACACTAAGGCTTGACAGGTGATTTGCCCTGGGTGTTATTTTTCAGCTTTTAGCCATCAGTTTGATAAGTCATAATAATAATGTAAGCAATAAAGTGCTGAGATCTGGGAACAAGGACAACTAATTCAGATGGAACAAAAACATTAGTGAGTTTGGTTACATAGAGTTAGTGAGTGAGACATAAAACTACATGTAGCCAGATTGTTTAAAGACTCTATCGCCCAGTCACACATCAAAACTGTACTATTGGTCAAAAATGCCCCAGGCTACCTTTAACTCATTTAGTTTACAGCGTTTACTTTTTACTGGTAGGAACAAAGGGCAAAACAACAATAAAGGGAAACACAAATTGTTGTAAAATGTCATCATTCTTTAAATGCATTGATGTTGGTTGGTCCAACACTGATCAGAGATGATTTGTTGATCCATTGGCCTTTTATTGAGTCATCACAACAAATAAGAATTGGCTCTAACCATGAAATAACAACATCTATTTCACATATGGCTTTCCACAGAGAGAGAGCTTCATAGTCTTTTATTCCCACACTTGAACATGTGTCCCTCTTCAAACATCAGTTATGTCAGAGCGGAGATCACTTTCATTCGGACAACAAAGACGGGGAGCATTTATCACCCTATCCATCTTACGGCTACTTCGCATTTCAACCTCTGAACCTGTTGGCAGTAAACGGGTGAAGCTGGCTGGCAGATATACCACCGCCATGACCTTGTGGTGCTGCAAATCATGGATGTGGAGGTTGCGCAGGCGACACCAGATATTTCATTCTGACAAGAGGTCATGAGATTTATCACGTGCCCATACAATTCAAACCTGGTCGAACAGTGAGAGCTGAACTCCACTTTCATTCTCACTGCCACCATACGTCTCCTCGCTATACAGTAATCATTCACCTCATTCCCCCTTCAGTCCACGACTCTATTTAACTCCATCTCATTTTTCGCTCGTCACTCTTGACACCGAGGTTTAAACCATCAGCTAGAAATGTATGAGCCACCGCAGAGCAAGGTATGGTTCAATAATCAATCTCCCTCCCGTGTTATCAGAGTGGGAGTTGCATTGGTCCCGGGTGGAACCAGTCGGCGTGTGCTCTGGACAAACAAGTATGGTACAGAGCTCGGCGGCTTGCAAGAAAACACTCAACCTCACTGGGTTAACAGGTTTCTAGTCAGAGCAGCTGGCTATTCCCACATGTTGAGAAACTCCGTTTCTTTGCCAAAGCCACTTTCTGCTTCTCTCCACAGAATCATAAACAACAACCATCAAAGTCTTTTCTAAATCCATGAAATAGCCTTTTTTGTTAGTAATGCTTCAGCTTTTATGCCTTGTGCCCAAACTGAACGCCACTTCACTGCAAAGTCATCTCATAAAGCTTTACTGGATGTTGAATTTCTCCTCTGAGCTGAGATGGTCTTCCCTTATCAGTAAGGAAGAAGAAAAAAAGCAGTCCAACTCGTGAGACTTGCCGAGGTCACCAACATTGTGCTATTCTTGGACACTGTGTCACCTCATAATAGCCTATGAGGTGACACTTCATTTTGTTTCTCCTATTGCATTGGCTAAATACCAATGAAGGTCAGCTTTATAGCATCAAGGCTTTGGACCATTCAGAGGAAAATGCTGACTTATAAGTTCTTCTCGTGAACTACTCCGATCATTTTGGCATTCTTCATACTTTTACTTAACAGACTATTCCACTGGTTTAGCGCTTCCCATCTATGACATGACTCACGGTGGACAGTCGTGAGACGAAAAGAGCCAGATAAGACCGAAAGCTAGGACGGTGATTCAGGTGTTAGTCCTAAAGGTCCCATATTATTTCTTTCACGAAAGCAGTGGTTGGATGAAACACAGGAAAGATGTGGGCTGGAAAAACTAAAACAATAAACTGAAAGACGTGAAACTGCCCCGCAGAGCTGAGGGGAATGGCAGTGTTGGGTTTTAATTCTCTGTGGGTTGATCACTATGAGCGACCCCTTTCATATATACGTAGTCATGTGATCAACTGTAAACATTAAGATATTGATTAAAGCAGTTTTTAGGTTAATAACTTCACATTACTGTTTTTTAAATACTGTATCTTGACTGATACATTGGCGTAGATACGTTTTATAGCATATGTATCATTATAATGTCAGTGATGCTAATTTATGTTCATGCTGACAGTCTTTGAAATTGTGCAGAGATGTTGACACGTGTGTGGATTAACAAAACACGGGAATTCTATCTGATCTCCATTTAGAATTAGTTTCTTTAGCGTGTTTTGTGCTTTTACAATTAAAAGACATGTATGCAGTGTATGCTTTTTAATAAGCAGAAATGGAGTGAATGCTATACAAAAAACATCTTTGAAAAATACTACTAAATAACCTGTGAGAGCCCAATGAAGATTAACTATAACCTATGCGGGTTAATTGATTTTGACATCTCTGTGGTTACTCTTGTATTTTCCTTCTTCACACAGTGAGGATTAGGAACTGTGATGCCTGTCGGTCCATCCATCGGTCTCAGAAGACCATTTATTGTGCTTTATATTTTCATGGTCCCTAGCAGATGATTCCCAACGTATCTTGTGACATTTGTAGCTCCACAATATAAAGGCTCTAAAGACAGCAAAATCGTCAGCACATAGTTTTTTCCACCGCAGTTTGGTGTGGTATCATCTGGTGTTATCATGAGAACCTAACAATAATTTAATCACAATACAACATATTAAAAAGGCCTGTCTTGCACTAATTTGTGCAGCTTGGCAAGGCTAACATTTGACAAAGGTCACCCTGAAGATTCTTTCAGTAAGTCATCTTGTGTTTCCAAGCAGTTCACACAAGTAAAAAGTAATCACCATGCCTGTGTATGACGTCGTTATACATAAACTAACACATCACGTTATTTATATAGACAAATACAATATTTACAGTATCTCCCGTGAAATCACAGGTTTGGTCTCACCATCTCGGCACTTAAAACAGTGGCATCCGGTTTCATATCATCCTTCTCGGTCGGTGTCTATTGAGTGAAGTTTGCCAAGGACACCATGCAGCAGAACAAGCAGCCACATGGTTTGCTTTACATCACGCCTGATCTCAACATAAGAGGCTGGATTTGGCATCTCATGCAATATGGAAAAAATATGACTTTTCTAACCTGCAGAAGTGTGAACAAATGCAAGTGTGCACTCAGAGTTGCCATAAAATTGAATAAATCTAAATGTGCTTGTCTTCACAGCTCATGTCGAGTTTCTTCTAATGTATCTTAGGATTTAGAAGTAAGCTTAAAGTCAGAACAAATTTCTAACAATCAATGTTTCTATAGTAGTCTTGTACTTTTGGTTTGGCTGCTGGTCAAAACTTGTCTTAAAGCAACAGGTCACTATCTGTAGAAAAACACATTTCTATTCTGCCCTCGCATCATGTCACATGGACCTATCGATGTTGGCCAGTCTGTCTGCATTGATCTTGTCCTGTTCTCACATCAGAAAGATAAATGATTTGACTCTTAACAATGGCACAAGGAGGGCCTGAGGTGTGTTAATGGAAACCCTCCTCATCCACGACTCTGTCAATAGTCTACGCAAACACTCAGACAGCAAATCTGTGTGTACACACTTTCTCCTGCCAGCTGAGCACTGAAAACAGACCAGACATGTCACGGTAATACACCTCAAGCCTTATCCCTCATTTTCTGCTGGCTTGATATCCTTTGTTGCTTGTAGCGATGTCTCGGGCCATTTGGCCTGTTGACAGGCCCTGAAATCGCTTTCATCAAGTGCGTGGCTACTTCCTGCTTGTTTGGATGATTTCTCCTTCGTCACCACCAAAAATGGGAATCGGTAATCGAATGTCTGCAAAGAACTTTCACAGGAGCGAAAGGACACATCCTAACAACTTGTGTTGGGGGAGGAAAAGAGTCTAATTAACCAATACAAATCCACTAGTGACGCAGATACTGGCTGTAGATGTGCTACCTCCCCTGCTTCCAGTAGAACAAGAGTGATGGAACATAGACGGCACAGCACTCACATTTCTTGTCCGGTTAATCAGAGACATTTTTTCTGTTCAAACAATCACAGTTGACAGTGTAATTTAGAGAGGTGAAGACTTCAGATGCGGATTTTGCTATAACAGTAACTGGTGATTTCATGTCATTCGTGAGTTTTGCTAAAGTTTTAGAATTTTTTCTTGAAAACAACTAACCAAATTTAATTTCTCAGGAGGAAAGAAAGTTCAAAATTCGTCTCCATACATGTACTCATGTGCTGTACTTAAATCCAGGTTGAATAACTGGAAAACTAAATGCTGTACATTTCACTCCTCTGCATTTTTAAGATTTTACATTAAGTCAATAGGATTGTAGAAGAAAAATTATAAATTTTGATTTCCTGGAGCCATAGTAAAAAACTAAATGCTGCATACATGTCAACACATCAACAATAAATATCAGATATTAGCCTGACACCAGCCAGATTTTATAATGATTGTTACATTTTCATTTCATGTTTATTTTTCATTTTTACTTATTTTGCATGAAGGATCTACATACACACTCCTTGTTTCTTCGGCTTGTGTGCTCTAAAGTGGATGTAGGATGTTTCCTGTATCATCTGATGTACGTAGTGTTAAGAGTGCAGCTGGAGATGTAATATCTGTATTAAATCCCATCAATCAGACAGCTCAAGGTTTACACCAACGAAAGGGGCACATGTTTCAAAACCATCATTTAATAATGTGCAAACAAAACCGTTGAGAAAGAGGAATACAAAAACCCTTATTAGCCAAAGATTATCTCCAAGCAGACAACATTCACATAGTTTCCCGCACAGTGTTCAAAGTGATGCAACAACAACCACAGGCAAGCTATTAAAACTGCTGCACAAATGCAACCAGGCGCGGGACACAGGAAATTCATTTTCTTGTCATTGCAAAATTATTCAAATGAGAAAAAACAATCAATAATAAGATTGCCATAGAGAAAATCCCCCATTACAGGTCCAAGGGGATGAGAAGTTTGATAAGAGGCCGTGTCCCGCTGCCATAAAATATATAAAAGGATTTTCTTTTTGGAGCCCAACGGGTTCAGTGTCACAGACGCTCGAGTCCATGATGGAAGCAGAGGAGCTAACCCTTCTCTCTGTGCACATCCGGGCTTTTTTCTAATGATGGTTTTCACGACAACACAGAACCAAAGAGGTGATTTGCTAACACATGCTAATTTTTTCCACACCTCTTCGGGCCATAGTGACAACCCAATTTCCATTAAATATAAGCTGTCAGTTTAACACTAGCTATAAAACCCAATAGGGCAGAGACAGGTATTGTGCGGGTTTTAATTATCTCTTCGATGGCCTTCCACAGCTGCTGAGTGTTTATTTCTCTTCGCACGCAATGCAATGCTCCTTTTCTCCTGCAACCTCCCCACCGCTCTTGATCTGTTTTTCCCAATAGACACCCCCCTATTGCGTGGCGTGGATTTGGTTATTTTATCCTGTAAAAAAAAACATAGACGGCCATTATGATCATCGTGTTCAGCGGGTGACTGACCTCATTGTATCACATTGTCAGGGCCGCTGGCAGGATTGAAGGGGCCTGTAATACTGGATTGCAGATTCTGTTGTTGCAGCTTTTAATTGGTGTGAAATTACTTTTTTGGTGGAGACTTAAGTATGTGACTTCTCTGGGAATATTGCGTTTGATATGGTCGACAGACAACTCCATGGAAGTTGTGTGCAGTTTGATAACGGCGTCTGCCCAACACAAACAAAGAAATGTCACCGGACTCCAGCAGAGGTGACGTGAGGAAACGGGGAGAGCTGAAGTCTAGTCAGGTTTATTCATATACAGTAGCACCAAATTGACGGACGTTATCTCAGCGCACCTTTCGTATAGAGCAGGTCCGTACTCTTTATAAGACTGTGCAGCCTGTCTATGCAGTCAAAGATTCTTAATCACATGTTCACTTGTGCACCGTAGCATGTCAAATAACTGCATAAGAGGGATGAGGTTGCTTTGACTCATCTGTAAGAATCATTGAGTATAGCAGTATCTGACTTTTCAGTAGATCTTTCGGTAGTTAGATAATAGGTCAGATCTCAAAAGACGGCAGTCGTCTGTTAGCAACGAATACAAGAGAAAAGGGTCATACACTGACCTTCACTGCACATGTGCTGAGCTATTCATGAGCCCAATTCGACTTGAATTGGTGAATAAGCACAAGACATCAAAAATTTCAGTGGCTTATGGGAGGTGCTTGACCTACGGTATTGGAACAGTCTGTACACTTGTTTGACAGCGTTCTCCTCTGCATTAAGAAAATATGGAGGGGGTTCCGTCAATAGCATCAAAGAGTAGTTCAATTTCCTGCGCGTTGAAAATGTATACTGTTGTTTTTTCTAGAGCAGGAATAAGATGTGAATCAGGTATTATCTCGCCACGAGTTGTCGACATTCCTGTCTGTCAGAGCACCGCATGCTCACACCTTTGTTGCTGTTGAGATATAACACACAGCAGTGTGTTGCCCCGATGTTAGCGCAGGTTCTGCTGTAGAATAGCGGAGCCTGTGGAGACTGATGAAGAGCGAATCATCAGCGGAAGTCACCTGGTCGTCTGCTGGGCCTGTATGCTGCTGCATATCACACCACTAACGAAAAAGAGAAAACACCAAAACACTAATCAAACACCCAGTCCAGGTGGCCAAATGTAGGTTACATTCACAATCCTGTTTGTCCTTTCGACAACTTTAAATAGCATCGAGATGCGCTGACATTTGTCATGGGCTTATCTTCTTGTGTTGTTTTCACAACTGGATTTTTAAAAAAATATTAATGCATTTTAACTTTCCAATTAAGACACAAAATCCCAATAGTGCCCCACTGAGGGTAAAATTTACATTACACTACACACAACAAAAAAAAAGGGTTTTAAACTTTTTCCTGGCGTTTACACCAGGAAAAAACAGTCATTAAAATCCAAATGGTTATCCCCAACAAGTCTCTCAAACTATATACTGTATTGTACTGCGTTGCCATTGTTTTCCATTTTTCTCTCACCAGCCACCTCCATGGTTAGGTTTGATCAAGTTTTAGCACATTATTTAAAAAGCAAATCAATTTTAAACACAGAAGTGTTTCTATAGATCTTGGGAATCTGTAAAAACCGATAAAGTAACTCAAGAGATGTCACTTGGCTCCAAAAGATAAGTCCTTGTCACAGCATAACTACTCAGTTTTGTTGCAAGACTTTCTGTGTGATTTTAGTTTTTAGTCTGAGCATGGAACAGGATAGCCATTGGCATGTCAAAGATGTGAGGGGTTCATCCTCTGGGCAGCAAAGCGCTGGCACTGTGGGAAGAGGAAAGGTGAGGAAATAAGCAGAGCTGGATTCATCCTCTAGAGACTGAGAAAAGACTGAATAAGGTTTATGGATATCAAGCCAATCAATCTTGAATCCCCTGGCCATGGATCAAAGTGTTGATAGAATTATGACCTGACATGTGCTGGACAAAAAGTGGGTCATCAAAATAATTACAGTATTGTCCATCATAATAATCGCCAATCCCAAAATGAAGGTTTATACAATTTTAAATGAACAACAACTAAAACATCTTTCTTTCAGAATCATTCATTCAATTTCTTTATGAAGTTAAAAAGGTTCAAAACTCCTACCATGACACACACACACACACACACACACACACCTCCATGCAATGTGTATTTTTGATTCCAGCATTTAGTGGCCATGGGCAATGCTGCATCTCAGCCATGGTGGTTGTCACTTGATGGAACATGTCACACATTTTTACAATGTTCACGCATGTATCACTTATATAACTAGTAAGAGTTATCTAAAGCCCTGCTTTCATTTCAGTCCAGTGGTGATGCCACGGAACCACCAGCTACAATGCAGAAGAGACCTGACACGTACCCATTTACCGACGCCTTTAATCTGTGCCCAATCAAAAATGATTGCCTCCTCCTCCCAGAAGCCACCTATATGGAGGGAAGAGCCTTAAAATGCCCCAGCGGTTGGAAGCACATGACAGAATATGACTATATGGTTGTTAAATAGCTGCCAGAGATTAAACACAAAGCACACACATACCCATAAACAAAGAGGTCCACCTCCTCACACCCACTCCTGCATGGATTCCTTTATAAACAACGTGAGTCAGTCTGGTTGTCTTTTTATTGCTGCTGAAGCTCTTTACATATCCGTCCTTGGACCAGACTCAGCCAATGGCGCCTGCAGGAGGGAGGAAGATAGAGGCAAGCCGCACTCTTCAACAGCTGACCAGCAACGGGCCGAGAACAGACTGACCAGGGGCTACGTTTCTCTCTGGTAATTGGCTCACTTTTAGATCTTAATACAGTCAACAGATGTCTGCCTGAGCCCTGAGCCATGGAACAGCCGAACTGTGGAGCAATTCGCCCTCTGCACTGTGGCGTCCTTGTTTCCAGCCGCACTGGCACAGGCACTCTGCTCGACTCGATAGCAGTGTACATAATGTACTATACATCACGGTCCAATTCAGCTGCGTGGAAATTGGACCAAAATAAACCTCTCTGGCAGCACAAGTTCCCAACAAACAGATAATTAAACTCCAGCACTGGTTCACAAGCTGGTTTCATTCAGTGGAAATAATACCAGTTAGCAAATGCTTCTCTTATTTTCACAATTCAATAATTCAACTCTTAAAAACCTTCTCATACACAAATAGGTCAATTGTCCATATCCACTGTAGTGGGACAGTGGGAGGAATTAGAAAAAGTCTGACGTGTCACAACATCTTTATACTCCTTTACAAAAATGTATTTAATTTTTGTTGCTTGAGTATTATTTGAAATGTGCGACATGAAGAATGTCATTCATTCAAGGTGGAGGTGTCCACAGCGCCCCCCCACTCTCTCGCGCGCTGTGTGTGTGTGTGTGTGTGTGTGTGTGTGTGTGTGTGTGTGTGTGTGTGTGTGCGTGCGTGCGTGCGTGCGTGCGTGCGTGCGTGCGAGCGAGCGAGCGAGCGAGCGTGCGTGCGTGCGTGCGTGCGTGCGTGCGAGCGAGCGAGCGAGCGAGCGTGCGTGCGAGCGTGCGTGCGAGCGAGCGTGCGTGCGAGCGTGCGTGCGTGCGAGAACAGAGTTGCAGTAGTGAACTTGCAGTCTGTCTAAATGCTGCAGTGGCTCAGGGCAAAGGGGAGGTTTCTATGTGTTGTGCCGCTGTTGAGGAAGTAAAAGGAGTTGGTCACCGGAGCGAGAAAAAAGAATTGCGAGCGCTGTGTGTGAGGCGTCAATCGCTCTTCTCACACTTACTTTCTACAATCTGACTTCAGTTCACTACCTCACCATCTGTGTCGCTTATTCCGCATGGGTCAGAGTTCGCCTACGGTGCGCACCTTCTCCCTAAAGTTGTTTTTTTATAGATCACAACATTTGCGTGGGAAGTGGCGTGCGCACGTTTCCAGCCACGTTTTGTGCGTGCGCCACGTTTATAAATGAGACCCCTGCAGTTCCTGCCAGAAAAAAAGGGAAAGCATATCAGAATGTACCTAGAAACAACTCATACCATAACTATTGCACCATCCTCTGTTGTCGAGCATTATGCTCAATGTGTTCCAACAATCAGTGCTAAATATGCCACTGGTAGTAAAAGCTTCAGAGCGACACTACATTTCCATAAGTATGCGACGTCTTTCATAATTTGTTCAAATGGAGAGAAATATTAATGCTGTGCGTGCAATGATGTTTTAGACAATGGTACTGCATGCTTCCAACACTGTGGCAGCAGTTTGAGTTTGGCCCTTTCCGCCACATCTATGTAGAAATGGTTTTCCCAACTAATTGTTGAAGAACTCGCGTGGCCTGTCCTTGACAGAGCCCTGACCTCAAACTCCTCTAACACCTTGAGGACGAACTGAGCATCGGCTGTTAACCACACCTTATCGTCCAATTTAGGGTTAGGTAGAGATAATGGTTTGGGTTAAGGTTAAAGTTGTAGTTAAAGGACGTTAGCGTTCGACCCTCTGTTGGAAACAAACCGTGGTCTCCCATGTTAAAGACTGTCCAGTTGTCCTGTCAACCCCAGTCTTGTTACTTTTTGGACACTCCCTCTGCCACCCCATTTCCTTGTTTGCTCCCAACAGACAGAAGTGATAACGCCCATAAACCCTACTGGAGCAATGTCGCTTATATGCAAACATTTCTTTCTGAAATTGTTTGGTTTTGTTTTAGGAAGACCGTCTCAAATGTATGGATTAACTGAGTTGACTCAGATTATGCTGCAGAAGTTGTTTGAGAAGCCACTATGGACATTTCGATATATTTTTAACACTATTATGAGTCAGTGTTATCACATCTTTCTGCAATGACTCTAATTCAAGCTTATTGTGAGTAAGTACTTGATTTTCTTTTTAAGGTCCAAAGAAATCTTCAAGGGTACTTCATATAAATAATCAGGTTTCTAAATGATTGCTGCTAAATGTATTCCACTGCCATAAGTATCCTTGAGGAATCTGTCCTTTTCTACGTAGAGGGTGACTGGTAATTTTGTGACTGACGAGATACGGGCAGCAACTGTTAAAATACTCCATAGAAACTCTCAAGACAGTTGTTTGGCTGCGTCCCCCCCCCCCCCCAACATGGCCTTCCGAGCTGTGGGTTGTAATTATTTTCTTCTTTGTAATTTTTTTTGTTATCAATGCCACACGATTCATTAAACAGGGGCCACAGAAATGGAGTTCAACTATCAACAGAGCATGTTATTTCTTGGCTGTAATGAGTATTTTAATGACAAGCAATAATATTGCACTCCCTGCACAGGGACCCACCTCAATATACTTTGATACCTTTGATGTCCAATTTGTACGTTCTCCTTTCATTCTCTCCTCAGGCTTTTGCCTATAATGTTCTCTCGTAACCTTGAAAATCCATCATATCAGAATATTCCACTGCTCCTTATTGCAGGTATGACCACTGCAAGTGTGCTACCTTATAATTATCTCAAGATTGTTAACCTACTCTATTAATTGTGAATTTTCACTGAGGCAAGTCTCTGAGGGTCAGTTTTATTGAATTGTCTGTTTGAATCTCTGTCTACTCTAAATGGAAATGCATTTAGTTTATTTCATTCATCATAAGCCCTGTAGTCTCTGGTAATCTCCGCTTCTCCTCCCATCGCTCATAGAGAATTGAACAAATCATTTTATCCACAGTGGAGGGTTATTTTTCACTGGCACAGGAGTGGGCTGCAGTTTACTGCATTATTTAAGACACAATTAAATAGAGTAAAGACAAAGCAAATACAAAAGTGAAAACACACATTAAGGGAAAACCACTCCAGAAATGCATTAAATACAAAAACAAATTTTAAATAAGAAAACAGCAACAAATATTGTTACAGCAGAAGGGCTCCAGCATCTAGCTCAATTTGATTATGCTTCTTTTTTTTTGCATATCCTTCAGGTTTTTGTGTACCTGAAACAATACTTTATTAAGTTTTAATATTTTTTTCAGAAGGACCATTTAAAATTTGAGTATTTGGTCAATTTATGCAAAAAGAGTCCGGAGATTTGCTCCCGTATTTTCTTATTTGTTGCAACCAACATCTCTTGACTTCTATAGGTGCTTCATTTTTATAGCACGTACGATACAAGCATGTAGCTCAATGTGCTACGCATCTCAGAATTAACAACACACACAACAAAAGATCACACGAGATTAAAATATATGAGAAATAAAAACAAAAAAACCTGCCACTCTGATACTTGTTGGAACACAAGGAACATTTAAAAGAAAAACAAAATATGGGCCTTGATCTGGCTAGAACATGAAATGAAAGAAACTCCCACATGTGCTTAGGAGAAAGGCCATTAGTCAAGTAAGAGAACTTCAAATCAATTCTGACAGGTACAGGTAACAATGTGGTGTCTTAACAGTGGGCTAATATAATTCATTATCTTTGTTTTAGTTAAGACTCCAGCTAAATTTGCTCCGACAGCAACATTTTGATTAATCCTCTGTAGACCTTGAATATCCACAGTAAAATCCCTGGAAATTTGGAGTATTATTTAAGACCCTTTGTAACAGACTAAATATTTGGTTCAGGAAAAGATTTAGCCAGATAGTGGCACAAATTTGAAGGTCATGAGGTCACAAGACTTTTTAAGATTCATCCCGTGAAGTTCATTAATATCCATAAAACATCTTAAGAGAGGCCAGACAGCAGATGTCGGAATGTGAATACAAGTATTGGACAAATGGACAGAATGCCTCCCCCAGTCATAGACTCTGCCACTGGGTGAGCAAAAAGGCACCTTCACTAGGACTCTCTTTTTCCTTCTAGAAATGAAGAGAACTCCAACTCTGTCAATCATCTCTGAAGGTGTCCAGTTAACCTAAAAAAAAAAACAGTCTTACAGTCTGATCAGCAGAAGAAAGAAAAATCTGAGAAAGTATGCGATCCCTTTTATAGCAAATCAATGTTCCCCACTTAGGTACAGGTTACATAGAGGTGAAAGTTTCCCTGCTGAATTGTGGGCCAGGATTTATCACACTACCTCTATAATCTGTATTTAACCATCCATTTCTCTTTGTGACCATTATGGCATTAAGATCAGAGAATGACTTTGCAAACCCCTTCACAGGAAAGATACTCTGACATTATGAAAGCGTGCACGCATTCAGCCATGATTTTGTGCAACTTCTAATGGTATCAAGACTTCTCTTTAAAGTTTTTCAAATCATTAAGTGATTCACAGTCAGGTTTCAAGTCCATTCTCAAATATTACTAAGGGACGTAATCAGTGTTTGTGAATGTGATGTAAATGATTTATTAGAACACTTTGAAAGACCAGGCTTTCAGTTTTAGTTCTGCCAATCAGACTAAATTTGGAACGGTAATTTTTTTGTTCTGGTATGTGTCAGTATACACGAAAACAAAAATAAATTATCATGCACGGCGGACATGTAAACCTGTGGGTGAATTCAAATTTGAAAACTGCCTGTAGAAGCTTAATGTCTGCAGCAAGAGGAAGAAAACAGCCTTGTGACTCGTCCATGCGTCCAACTCCAAAGTTGGAGGGAAAACTTTACATGAATCAGCCCATTACTTCACAAGTACTTGCTTTAATTAATGTCACACCTCCTGGGGATGAGTCCAACAGTTGTACCCTTGTCATGTTGTTTATGTGTAAAGCACTGGCTGTGTGAACATGCAGAGGCTGGACTAGATTACATTGTTGCCCTTGTTCCGTCGTTTGGTCAGTGACAAATGACTAATGGGTTAGAGTAATTAATTGTGGAGAGACTAGTCCTGGAAGGGTTTAGCTTACTGCTGGAACATATAAAAAAACAATTTTCAACGCTTATCTTTGAGCTGCATCAGTGAACAAACCACAAATACCTGAATTTTTGTGACTTCAAAATTATTTTCTATTATTTTTTATTTGTTTTAGCTGGCTGTTATCTTCATTAGCTCCGTGTCTAAGCCTCGATTTGCGCCAGTTTTGGGAAATGTTGGAGAGCTGAGTCAGGAAGATGTTTCACAGATTTGATCAAATCAAAATCACCGAAGATGAAGAGAGCTAGGCATTGAATGTCTGCCCAGTGCAGATGTCACTATAGGCGTTGTCAGGGACGACCCATTTCAATCTAGAATACATTTTGTGTTATTGGACATAAGAATGTCAAACTGCTGCCACTATACAGAAAGAAAGCCATTTAGTATTTCACACCTGGAAAAAAGAAGAAAAGTTTGCGTTTTCAATAGCTCTCTCATTTATGTATTTATTCACATCAAACCACCTCTGATGTGTCGGGGACATCCTCTCACAACTTCCACAGCTGGTAGTTTGTGAAAAAGACCTTAGCAAATCCCTAAACATCCATATCAGTGAGCATTTTGCTTTAATATGCATATTTCAAGGTTTGCATTTTCAATAGCTCACTCATTATTTAACTTATTGACATCAAACCACCTCTTATGTCTGTTACATCCTGTCACATCTTTCACAGTTGTTAGTTTGTGAAAAAAAGCCTATTTCAAGGTTTGCAGTTTCAATAGGTAGCTGCAGGTCGCTGCGGGGGTCCAGGGGTCTTGGCGTCCCTTTCTTCAGAAGACCATGCGGTCAGGCTTCTGAGATAACATGTAGGCCGAAATTGTCATATACCCATGGTGCTCGTGCACAAGAATGTCGACAGTAGTCCGTGTTAGATTCCGTTTAGCTTCTTACCGGTGGGGACGTCATGTTACGTACCTTGCCCGGCTTCAGACAAACCATCACACAAAGGCTTTATCTTGAGATGGTTGCAATGTGCAACCTCGAGCTGCATCACTGATGATGACTGAGCTGTGCTGAATTATTGAACTTTTTTTATGGTTGTTGTTTTCTCTCCAAAGAGAATTAATTCTTCAGAGATAACTGATCCGACTGAGAAAATGGACCCATTATCCTCCCCAGAATTATTTAGCGGTGCTTTCACACTCACCTTTTCTGCCTTTTCCTATTCATACTTGTTGGAGCAGCGCAGTGCTTCTTTCTCATTACTGACAGAACAGGAAGTAAATGAATTATCACTAAAAATAAATGGAGTAGTCTTAGGCCATTGTTTAAAGTACCAAACATCAGTAATAAAAGGCAGTAGCTATATTTAATGAGTGATCTTCCTCTGTGGACTTGGTGGAAA
Organism: Scophthalmus maximus; assembly: GCF_022379125.1. Lineage (NCBI taxonomy): Eukaryota > Metazoa > Chordata > Actinopteri > Pleuronectiformes > Scophthalmidae > Scophthalmus > Scophthalmus maximus. The sequence continues at coordinate 17,825,028 of NC_061517.1, read as the reverse complement.
TGTTTTTCTTCGTCACCAGAAAGGAGAAGATAGTTGCCGTGGTATCAGATTGACCTCTGACATCTAGAGGGAGCTCAATTTCGGTGTGTCCATGATTTTGGAACTGCTGCTCTTAATGCTACAAATTCAACATTTTGTTCAGAGACTCAGACTCTGCTGCTGTAATAAAACAGAACTTTGATCTGAACTGCTGGGTGGTTGTGTGCTGGATGTACAGATGAATTGCAGGAAGAATCAGAAGTTATTAGTGAGTGAAAAGCTGCTTTCCTCCTTACTCCTTGTATCTGAGCATTAAACAAGGCCAGGCACTCTTGTATGAAAACAGCAAGCTCTCATCAATAAGTGGCTGTTAAGGCTAGTCCAGAATTATTTTTTTTCAAAAGTTTAATCAACACTCTTTCCTTAAACTGTGAATGTAGTTTAGATTATCTCCTTTTGCTTGGTAATTTATAATGGAAATGTTTAATATGCAGCTTCACTTCACATTATTTCACTATAAATAGAAATTTGACATAGACAATTGAAGGCACAAGGCTCTGCCCAGTCAATGACGGCGCAAGAGGTTTTGTTGGTAATTCAACATCACGTCTACTAAAAGACCTAGGGCTTTAGTTTATAAAATCCTTGTGGCGTAAGTGTATCATTGGCTGAGCACCGCCCAGGACTATTGGGATTGGTTTAAAGGAATACAAATAAGCAAGATCGTTTTTGAACTCGGTACTCTACCCATTTATATGAAATATTGGATTAACAAGGATCATTAACCCTCGGTGTCATAGCTTCCTTTCCAGTTGAAGAAAAATGTTTTATTCTTTTATTTTGATGCAAATACTAATATATCATAACCATTTACACAAACTACAGTAGTATCAAGACTGAAATGGCCTCAGATTGATGCAATCATTGCAATCAACTGCTTTATCAAACTGTATTTCTTTATTTTTTTCGATATTTTTTACAATGATTAACTGTTTAAAAAAAACACCACACCATCTGCCTCTGGCTGCAGATTTGTGATGCAGTGTGTCTTTGCATTTGTTGTTGCACTGGTGCAATTAGAATACGGCTTACTGAGTCAAAAGACTATGGGTGTCACACCTTCAAAAAACCATGGATCCATAAGCTTTGTTGACACTAATATAGTTTACTTTAAAAATGCACTACTTCTGCTAAGTATACTCCTGGTTTCAATACTACCCTGGAGTTTTAGAGCCCCTAAAACCGAGACTTTTCAAAACTGCTGGCCCCGTTTTAGTTTGAAAATTTCCGGGGTTGTGTTTCAGTCTCTAACCCACTTTCATTTCCTCATCGGGTCTTATAGTCGGCAGCAGTGAGAGCAAAGCCTGGCAAACACTTACTGTCAGTAAGAGTTTATCTTGCCATTTCTCATTGGTATTATTTTCTGCAGCTAAGCAAACAACTGCAATTAGACAATCTGCTTCCTCTACTACTGTACACGAATGACCAGTGTACATGAACTGTAATGTGATGTAATGCATTTGTAGGTGTGTTAATATGGACGGAATTACTTCTGATAGGGAGGGAAAAATGCTTGCCTTAATGGGGATCACTTCTTGTTTTATAATGAAAAGAAATTGGTGCTGGCGTAGACTCGGTCACCCATAGATTGCATATTATGAATTGGGGGAACTTGTCTTAAAATAAGTTGTCCATCATACACTACCTGACGGACTGGCTCTATCTGCTGTCTGCGCCTCAGCAGTCCACTGTAATGCCAAACCATTTAGTCTGAGCTGTTATCCAGCAGCTGTCCAGAGGAACAAAACCACACATTGCACCTCAGATACAGTAGGAGAGCAGCAACATACTATGGCCTCCTCTCAAAACTTGTTTGGGAAAGAACATTTTGGATCCAAGCCCACACTGAAAATAACTATGAGCATACTGTACCTACACCCTTTAGTCATTGGCAGAACAAAAAGGAAGCAGAGGTATGCAAGTGAGCACATATCACAAGTGTATGTCATACTTGCGAATCTTTCATTTATCAATGTTATGCAACTATATTTGTATATTAAACTAAAAAAAAACGTATTCTCAGAAATAATCAGAGGATTATTGTGTGCTTTTGGCGTCTTTAGTGGTAGCTCTATCTCTGCTCCCATGTCATTTAGCTGAATTCTGTACAGCGCCTGGATAATGGCTGGAGCTGCAATGATTTAAACTGTGACAGATTTCACCGGCCTTCTCTCTGCTGTAGGGTGACACAAGTCAAATAAATCGCAACTCTGAGTCCAACTTGGGAAAAGAGCCCAATGACTTTGGCCTGTCACAAATGTAAACGCGGCTGCTGATGAGTGGCAAGGAAGTGCAGAAGAGAGATGCCAAAGACATATGTGAGCTAATTTAGAGACACTGACACATTTACATGGTTTGAACGCCTGGGAGCATGGACACGTTTATTTTCTTTAGCCCTGCTAGCTGCCATGAAGTTTTGTATATGCATTCATTCATTCCACTCAACTATAATAATTTTGATAATCCCCTGACTTTTCATCTAGCTTCATCTTCAAATCAATTTGCTGAATAGTTTTCTTTGAGCCCTTTGATTCCCCTCCGTCAATCTTAGCTTCTTTTTGTTTTGTGATAATTGTTAAAGGTGAAGATTTAACGTAAGATGGAGAACATTGTAAACATTGTCATTGTGAACATGTCAGCATGACAACATTACTATTTCACTTAGAATTACAGCTGTGCCAAAGTACAGCCTCACAGAACCAACGGCATGCTGTAGAGTCAAGCTACATCCACACTACTTCATTTTAGTTTTGAAATGCACCCCTGCTGCTACATTTACACCTGTCGTCCACACTGCTCCGGAGTTTTTGAGCATCCAAAATGGAGAAGTTTGGAACTGCTGATAGCCCCAGTTTTGTCTGAAAATGGAGAAGCAAAAAGCTTTGGAAGACATTTGGAGGCAGTGATGCATTCACCCGTATTTGCTTCCTGATTGTTTCTTAAGGCACTCACTGTCAGTTCTAGTTCGACCTCGTTATTAGTATTTTCTATAACTGAGCAATTGACTGCAGAGTAGACAATCTGCTCCCTGTTTACACTGATTTGCACATGCCCAGAGTACGTGAATGGTCACGTTTATCACTGATTATTACTGATATGCAAAGGCGGCGCCAGGCAGGGGCTTGGGGGTGCTGTAGCTACCCCTAGGTTCCCATAGAACCCCCAAGAAATTGCTGTGGTATATTTATAAAAAATATTCGAGTTAATGTGTGAATACTATAATTCGGATTTGAAGAACGAATAAATACATTGAGTGCTCGAAATGGGCTGGTATGCCGAAATGTCGGACAACCCCAGAGCTCCAGCAAAAGAAAATCTCTGGCGCCGCCACTGCTGACATGGAGTTAAATTCTTGTCTAGACGGGGATCGGTTTAGTTTCTAATAAGACATAGTAGTATGGATGTCAGTCTTGATCCCTGGTAAACTTCTCTTTCAGGACATACAGCACATTCTGCTTATAATAGGTTGATCAACCAATGTGTCGTGCCTCCAATTACTTTATATCAATGCGCATTATGTGGGGAAATTCAATCAATGATAAGTGACATGTAGCCTTGACAACTTCCCAAATTAATTAATTGATTTGTGACTTAAAATAATACAGCAACCCCCTAGTCCAATTTTTTATCATGACTTGGCAACTTTTGAGAGTAGACCTTCTTTTTTTGTATTGCTGAAATTTCAAAATCGTTTCAGAATCCAATAATAAGGATACAAAAACATTACTTGATGTAATGTCTTGCCCAGTGGGAAACTGAAAAGATCACCCGGGGGGAAGCATTTTTTGGGAAGAACTAATTTTGTCATAACAATTTGAAACAACTATTAGACACCAAGTGTTCAGCAAGTGTAGAAACTTATTGACTGTTGGTAGGTCAGACTTAGTACGTACTTGAATGGTCTCAGGAGTGGAATAAGAAAGGAAAGCCGCTGAGCATTAGTGCTGCAGGCGCTGAGAATTAACAGTGTACAGAGTAGGACGGCAACACGCCAGCCTCTCCAGTCCCACGCAGTCTACACAGGAGGGACAGCACTCAAGCAAAAAGCCATTTATCTGTTAAACACACCCTCTGGATTATTTATCACTGTTGTACACAGCACCCATCAGCTGGAATCTCAATGTCCTCCCAGCTGCCTGCTCCGCTCAGGTAAATCAAAGTGACTGTTTCACTGAATGAGGTATGTGAAACCATTAGGGCATATTGCAGGAGCCAATAGGGCCTGCTGCTTCCCCATATTATGCTGCAAAGCCGTGGGTGTTGTGCATCGAAAGAGACACATCAGTTTTGAAGGGGGAGTTCATGCTGCTGAGGTCGCTTGTCACATAGGCGGCTTTATATTTCGGTGCGAATTCTCAGGTGAGGCCTGACTAATAGCTATATCGATGCACATCCACACGCCTTGTCTCTCCGTGACCTTTCCAAAAATGCTGGAAACCATGGGTGCAGGAGTATCATGCATACTTAACTATGGAGATATAAGGAGCAGTGCAGACAACGTTTTTCTCTGCGTGGGTTTGAAAGAAATGTTCATCAATACCCGTGACTCAAACTTAACCTGACCAGGTGGTGGTGCTCATTATTCATCAAAACCCCATTCAGACAGACACAAGGATGCACACACACACACACACACATCATCATCATCAGCATGTCTTGAGGCCATCATCAGTCTCTCCCTCACAACATTCTGCCAGACAAGGGTTGCACGCTGCCCTGCTTCCATCAACTGGGCAACGCCTGACAAAAAAGACAGAGGAGGGGGGTCTTATCAATAAAATGTTAGCAAGAGAGTGAGATGAGGCTGCGTGGTGGTGATTAGCCCAAGAAAGCAGGCTGCCCGGCTCACTGTAATTCTGTGTGGCCACCATGTAGCTCTGACTACATGCGTACCATTTATGTTTTGGTGTCGTTTGAACACTGAGGCATTCAGCAGAAGACTGGCATTAATTCAATCAATATGAATAATAAAGTTTAAAAAAAAAACCAAAGGTGTGGTAGCTCCGAAAAAGTAAGTTAAAATCCAGAAAAAGTGGAATGACTGAGAGAGTTGTGCATTAACATCTGCTCACGCACCAGGAAGCTACTCTCAATTTATTTAGCAGGATAATGTTTAAAGGTTGTTTTTTTGATTGCTGATTAACTCAGAGCTACAGGATTTATATTTTTATCATTTCAATTTTGACGTTGGAGCACAGGGTGTTTTAGTCTAAGTAATGACTTGTCTTACTGATGCATAGTTAGCTTAGTTTAGCACAAAGACTAGAAACAGGAGGAAACAACTGGCCTGGCTCTGTCCAAAGGTTACAAACTGCCTCGACCAGTACCTCCAAAGCTCACTAATTGACATCTCATATTATAATCTATACAGTGTAGAGTAAAAGCATCAATTTGCAGTATAACTGAGGATTACAGTATGTACTACATGGGAGTGTGTACTACAGTCCGTTACTTGTCACAGTCACTAAATAGTCTGACACCTTCAATCCGCGAACAGAGCATATATATATATATATGTATATATAATATATTAATTTGTGAGATTTTGAGTGGCTGGTAGGCAGAATTCTTTTAACATTTATCATAACCAGGCTAAGCTAAGCTAACTGTATATTGACAGCTTTGTGTTCAACGGTCCCTCTTTTTCCATTTCAACCCCTGACCTGAAGGATAGATGACACCTAACTAAATCAGCCATTTGATATTGCACCAAAGAAGAGGTTAAAGAGACTGAAGACACATGTACATAACATGCAAGCTTCTGGATCATCATCATGTGATTACTTACATTGGAACATTACTATCCTCATATCAGTACATTCAACTAGAGTAGTCTACTGTATGTTGATTTAGAGTGGTCACTAGCCAGCCCTTCTCTCCTTCTGCAGGCTGTCCTCTCATGCCTTAATCTCAGTTTTGATATTTTACCAATAGTCGTCGCTGGATCTTAAAGAGATTCACTTCTGGCCTATCCGTGGCTCAGCTTTCATCTGCTCTGTCTCTGCTGGGCAATGCAAACCTTCCTCTGACAGACAGTGTGGCTCTGTCCTATAAATGACCTGTCCTTTGGGGATTCAGTCATCTTTTCAGAGCAAATGAACTAGCCCAGTATGATCCTACAGATCCAGGCACGTTAGTGTTTTAATATTGTAAAAGGCAGCCTACAATTGTGGTACTGCATTGGTGATTGAAATCATATTACCAGTGAGAATGTGGATATTCACTCCCCTGTCTGCTTTTCACCACCTGTCATAGGTAACAGAGACACTGATACTATTTAAAGTTTAACACAATGTGCTTGTTTCAGTTGTGTCTCCAAGTGTCTGGCCCTAATTTCTTGCTTTATTCTTAGTTGAGGCTAATTTTATCTAAACAGCTGAAGTGGGTTAATGAGTAAGTCATCAATAATTTACCCCAAAGTTTCTGCCTGCCTTCTCATCATACCTCTTTGAAAAAGAAGGAAATGATACTCTCATCAAACACAGGTATTCTTTTCCATCTATTTCATTCGTGTTTAATTTGGTTTTGAGGTGGAGATCAAAGGAAATGAACAAGATTTCTTAAAGTGTAACTTTTTCCATAACTTGTGTGTCTGTTAAGTTGGGCTCTAAATGCAATACCCTGTTCAGCGGAGAGAGGGGGGGGAAGCTAAAAAGGAACAGAGGTTTTCATGTCAGTAATTTCACTGTTGTCTTTGTTGCATTTCTTTTTTTTACCTGTCACATCCACTTAGGCTGAGGCGAGGTGGGGTGCTTTCTGAACCAAAGTGCCCTTCACTCTACTCGGGCAAGTACTCCCTGGGAATAAAAAACAAAACCACAGGCTTCCACTCCATGAAACAATTGTCTCTGCCACTCCTCAGAGATCTGCCACTACAATCTATTGACTTTCAAAACAGAATGGCAGTGAGACAAAAGCTGATGCAAGGTGTTTATTCAGAGTAAAGAAATCAAGATTGTGGTGAGGTCTTGGGCCATTTGATCAATCCCCATGAGTGATTTTCTACGGCTCTGTCCGCACATTTGGGCTCACTTCACAGGGGTGCAAACCCACAAAGGCTGCTGACAGTTGAAGGGAATGAGTGTAGTCACAAGTTGCCTTTTGGGCATTTGGAGGCTTTAGGCCTTCTCACGCTGACCCAGAACACACCACTTGCATTGGCAGAGTCAAAATGAAGAGGCATTCACACGGTAGAACATTCAAGCACGGATAAAACGTGCAGGAATGTGTGATGTAATAAGCAGCAAAATGTATTGAACTGCAAAGCAAATTCTGTCTAATGATGTCACATCCTAAGCTCCCTTGAAAGATCTGTTCCCTCAAGTGTCATGTGGTGACAAAGCACGAGCATGTAGCACAAGGTTGTTCCCACAGTCAACTCCCAAGCATCTTAGGTCGGACTAGTGCACGAGTGCGAACGAGACATGGTGTTCTCCAACGGAGACAGTGTGCGCCAGAGGGCTGCAGAAGCCAAATCCGACTGGAGGAAATGATGGGGTGAATCCACACTGTGGTTCTCTTCAGCACTGCAGTGTGTCTCTGACTGCCTAATGAGGCCTTATTAATTCAGATCAGGGTGAATGATTACCTCATCATTCCCATTCTCCAGAGAGCTCTTGCTCCCTCTGTACTCTGCTCAGTAAATTTACAGCACGGTAATCCAGAGAGCGTCGCTCAATGTGAGCCTTTAATATTGGGCGTCGGGAGCAGTCGCGAGCCTGGACAGGCCTTTAACAGGAGCATGTCATACATGTTACTGTGGGGTTCAGCAATTACTTGGATTATTTATTTAGATACCACTAACGACGGGTTTCTGTTTTCTCTCTTTTTTTTTTATCTATTCTCTTTTGGAGAGACTGCACTCCCACCAGCAGCAGATCTCTGACAGTAAACACAGAACACCCTCCCTATCTCTGTGCGGAGACTAGTTGCCTAGCAATGAAGTCTCTGATTTTATGGTCTGTGAGGCTTACATACCCAAGAAAAAAACAAAAGACAAAAAAAACTCCCATCCATCAGGATTAGATATAGAGAACTGTAACGGCTCGTACTTTGTCTGTGCATGCTTATGTGGACAATATCAGCAGCTGGTCTTTGGATATTGACAACAAACAGAGGCACAGCGAACAATGCAGCATGGCCACACTAGAAGCTTAATCCCCAGTGAGTGACACATCGCTCATCGATCCACATCCATGGGTGACACTGCCCTCACCATCTTTTGACATAGTTGATGACATATTAAACAAAACCTTGTATCCGAGGGCAACACAGCTTTTGTTGTTTATCAAACCGATCGACTTTCAAGCTTCAGTGAGAAGAAAAGGAAGGCACTGCTCTGCCTAGGGTTTTACTTCCCATCTCACAGGAAGTTAACATTTTCATGGCGCTAGTTGTTAACAGCCATAAGGGCTGGATGTTTGATTCATTAGAAGTTTGATTTTAGTGCTGGTGTCAGTATGCTGAAACAACTTAAAACGGGAAAACAAAAACATGATCTGAGTTCATCAACAGCAGTGTTCATTTTCTTTAAAGGATCTCTCTCTGTGTGTGTGTGTGTGTGTGTGTGTGTGTGTGTGTGTGTGTGTGTGTGTGTGTGTGTGTGTGTGTGTGTGTGTGTGTGTGTGTGTGTGTGTGTGTGTGTGTGTGTGTGTGTGTGTGTGTGTGTGTGTGTGTGTGTGTGTGTGTGTGTGTGTGTGTGTGTGTGTGTGTGTGTGTGTGCGTGCGTGCGTGCGTGCGTGTGTGTGTGTGCGCGTGCGCTGTCTTGAAGAGACAATCATGTCATGTGAGAGAGAGCGTGTGTCAGGTCTTCACACTGTAGTAGATCCTCAAGTGAAGAAAGAATCTCATTTCCCTTCGCTCAGGGGGCTCAGGGTGAATTGATGCGCGGTGCTCGTGGCCCGTGTAAAATTGACCATGAAAGTCGCTCAATTCAGATCAAAGTCAATACAGCCCCTCTCGCCTGTTCAATAGCTGCAGTGCATTAGAGGTCGCAAGAAGGCTTATTGGCCTTTCTCCCCCTCTCCCAACTCGCCTAGTGACCAGGGACACTGTGATGAGGGCTCTGTCTCTATATAAACAGAAGAGGTGATGGATGGATGATATGTCCAAATACATTTCAATTCAATTGCATCCACTTGTGTAATCATTTACCATCCAGCTAACTCTGATTCTTCATGCCATGTCTTTGTTGGATCTAAAGAGACTTACTAACTTATCAAATAGAGAAAGAATCTGAGGGGATTTATAGGCAGCACTGACAGTGTCCTTCTTAATTGGCTTGTTCATTGTCTGAGGAAAATGTCAGTATTTGTCTCGATATTTTTCCTGCTACTCCTCTGAACCGAGATTGTTGTTCACTACAGTGGTTGTAGTTGTCATTCAAAGCTAACAGCACCCTCCTTTTACCCAATCTATCCTAATCCGTGTAAAGTGCTATGTTGGAAACATCTTCGCATCGCAGATCATGTTTTCATTGTCAAAAGAGATAGGAGTTAAATTCAAATGTTTCAGACACTGGAAAGAGGGAGCTGCAGGAATGGACAGTATGAGAAAACTGACGTGTTCACTGATCATTAGAGAATGAAACATTAGTAAGTGACAAGTAAGAACCCAAATTAACATTATAAACCTGAATATGAGCATAATGCGTCTCCTTTAAAGATTTCAATTTATGTTTAAGGTTGAGGGGTTAACTCCCATATTTTTTATATAAAACACTGACAGAATGTAGAAACACACTTCACTTGCCTAAGGTTAAAGAGAGATGGTTAATGGATAAACATAAACAATGCAAGACATGTCGTCCAAAGAGAAACGCTCTGCTACACATTGCACTGATGTCAATGTTGACACATATTCCAGGAAATCAAACTGACAGTTTACTGACCATTGGTTTCTTTTAATAATGACAATGACAGCGTTGATTACTGCAAACATAAAGACAAAGGTTGACGAACCTTATTAACCCAAACTGTACAAAACAATCATCCAGTGGTTTTTGGCCCGAAACATAACCAAAACTTAACGGTAAGGGTAAATTTCACACAATGATTTGAAACATTTTTGGAATGCAGCAACAAATGATCTTGTCCTTTCAATAGAGGCATCACAGAATTAACTAGTAGTGCATTTTCTGGTTTACACCCTGACACTTGCATACAGTGGGGTTCAAAGGTTTGAGACCACTTTGGCATTCTTGGGCCATATGAACCTCACACTGTTGTACTTCAGGAATAAGCTCTGAGCCTGAATTGTAAGTGCCAGATAAAGAATTCTGGCCCAAAAGATAATGGCAAAATAGTTGGATAAAAGTAATTGGAAAATGTAATCAAGTTCAATCAATGTGCTACAACTGCTCCTGAGCCTGATTTATTTTCAAATTGTCTTTTCCATCTGGCTTTTTTCTTGACTACATTCTGCTGTGATTTGCTGTCAGTCTTGATTTTTTTCTTCTTTAACAGATTGAAAGTCGAGAGATTTCCTGTTGATGAAAAAATTGTTGCAAACTGAAAACGTCTTCAATTGATGCCTGTAAAATACCACCAAGCTGACCATGACTGACAACTGACACATCACCTCCCCATGGTAAAATAAAGTAAACACGATGTAAAAATCTGAAGGAATGATTTAAAAGTGAGAAATATATCTACAAAGAATTTGGGCTTTTACATTAAAACATTTGAGGATCTGCTTAGTTAGCTGGAATAAAAACTAGTTTTATTGCAACAGACTCAAAATGACAAAAAAATCCCTCAGGGCAGTGGCATCACTTTGGGAATTGACATGAAAGCTGTAACACTTCAATCACAGTAGTTCAGAATGTCTCAAATGCTGGGTGAGGGTAGATGAGTTTGATTTTAACAATATGAGCTCAGTACACAGCACTGTGCCAAATGTGAAATTGTCATAATATACTTGAAAGCACTCAATGGTCTCTGACTGCTGAGGTCTTTCATTTCTTTTTATTGAACTTGAGTCTCCCGCAGCCAACTTTATTTGTTTTCCTTCTGTATGATGAGCCGAGACGTCTCTCAGCTCTTCTCAAGCAATTAATACACAGCAATATAAAGTATGTCCCCTTAATTGCTTGAAACATTTATTTTTTTAGGGTAATGCTCTAAATATATGGAAACATTTGGACTGAATTTGGCTTGCAAATGATCTTGAATGTATTTATACAGTGTTGATGCAACAAATTAAACTATGCTTGACTCCACCACAGAGAATTTTTGGTACATATCTGCGTTTGCACAAACTGCATCACTGGCTCAATCATTTGTTTCCACTGTCCAAAACATTAAACAGGTGGCCAGATTGATTAATGGCATTTCATTTTTCCCAGCATGCAGTGCCAGAAACCCTAGAGTGTTCTGATATATGTCCTCTAATTAGAGCGAGCCAGCTAATGAGCCTCGTTTGGGCTTGGAAAACTAATAAAGGAAATCTAACGCAGAGGTGATGCCCTGCGGCAATTAGATAAGTTACCAGACAAGCAGTATTTTTCCAAGCGTTTCTGGGGGCGCCTCAACGTCAGAAAAACATTGTTAAGTGTCTTCATTACCTGAGATGAATTTGTCCGTTACTGTCCTCAATTGATCAAGATTGATTGGGCTACAGACACTTGCACCAGCTGATGAAAGCCAGACAGTGTGTCTGGCTCATTAAAGAGCGGCCTTGTTAAAAACTACAACAATGACTAAAATGTCCTCCTTGACTTATAGGACTGTTACTTTGCTGAATTGCAAGTATAGCTCCTATTGTGGACAAATGCTTACTGCTTGTAAAGGTAACTCATATTACACACTGACAGAAAAAACAAAACAAATTTGCTACCATGACCATTCTTTTCAAATTGACGTGTCCAGACAGGTATGCTGTAGCCTACTATAATTTAAGACAGGTGCATCATTGTTTAAGTTCATGTTTGTGCCTCAACTTTTCATTACATTGTGTTTTAGCAGCATGTGATGAAAAATGGGAGGATTTGCATTTTTGGTTTACAACTCAAGCAAAAGAGCAGCAATTTTGCATTACGAGCTAAAGGCTCCGATGTTGTCAAGCTTTAAGCAAAGTATACACAAGAGCCACAGATGTAGTTTTGCATGATTTTGTCATCCACATGATAATTGTGTTTACTTAACATAAATAACTGATTTTTTAAAAAATAACATGGCAATCCCTCTGAACTGTGATTTAGTTTTCATTATTCAGTCTGATACCAAGCACATGTTAGCCGTTTACTGTTTTGGAAGTGGGGTTAATGTTTGACTCAATCAGGAGTGACATTGGATTATTATTCAAAACAGAACTTGCAGTTGCAAGAAGCAATTAACATCCGTCATGTCCATCAAATAAATGTCAGTTGTTATTTCTGTGACTCAGCTCACAACAACCTGTTAAAGCCACTCATTCTGGTCGCCATGTTGGTGGCATTTATTTCTTTTTTGCCATTTTTCCTGATGTATCTGGGTTACTGAGGAAAAAATGATTAAGCAGCGATTTAGAGGTCTGGAAGAGTGTTAGCCTGGGACCCAGACGGATTCTGGGAGCTCATTTAAATTTGCTCTGCCAGAATGCGGTCTGAATCCCCTCCATTGGGAAGTGATTTCCCTCGGCAGTAAACGTGCCTGTCCAATCACAACGATTATCTGAAAATGGGCGGGGTTTATACCACGAAGCAGACGGAAGCGACATCTGAAACAGCCAAGGCTGCCGCTGATGAACGAGCATTTGACTTAAAGTACCTGATATTTTCAAATTTCTCCCACAAAAACGGCAACACCCGTTCACAGACATTGTGAAATCATCATCACAGACATCTCCTCTCTGTATGCTCTAATATGTTGACATTTTTCGAATCGCTGAACAGACGTCACATGATTTGTCCGTGTCCATTGGTAACGCCTCATGGAAATCGAAAATGACCCGAGAGGTTCCAGACTAATACGTATTTGGGTATTAGTCTGACTACGCCAGGCTAGCTGAGTGAAGTCTTTCATCCACCTTTATCACTGGGGTTTGTTTAGGTCGATTTCCTATATAGACTTTTTTCACAGAAAACATGAAGCTGCTTAAGATTCAGGGTATTGTTGGTGCTGGTTCACAGTCACGCTGTCATGACTGATAGACATGAATATGTTTATGTTACTAGTACTTGTGTTTTTCTTACTATCAAAATCAAATTGTTTTGAAAGGGGGGCTACTACAGGCTGCTGCCAGTGTTGTCAGTTAATTTTATCTATTCACATTATGTAAATCAATTTGCAAAACTTAGAAACCTGCCAGAGATATGTAATCCCTCCCATTGAATTATCTGAATTATTTGACTGCCAAGGTCACTGTCTTCACCGACCACCATTTTGAATAATTCTCTACCTATTGGTTCATGCAAGGATACTCCAACAAGTACGATTCTTTTTTAAAGCTGACAGGAGGCTACGCCTTTGGTTATTTTTTGTGCCTTTAAAAGAGTTCGGCAGCTGAATACGAGATAGCAGGACATCCTTGAACACACTGTAATGTGTGTGAGGCTTCCAAATTTTGCTAAATTTTCTTTTACTTTTCTTTTAAAAATTCTCCTCCTTCTGTCTTCTGTTAAAAGTCTGTCAATCTTTGATTTTATATGGAAGCATGTTTGATGTTCTTTATTTGTTTTCACTTTGAAATGATGGCATATATCCACGACGGCATCAAATACTCTTGTTGCTTTGTAGTGATGCCTCTAGCTCTCTTACAGCTGTTGGTTGCATTATGACCTCATGTCCAACTATAGAATGATCCTGTCAAGGTACTTTTGCTAGAAAATGCATGCTGCTAACTTAGCCATCAGAGCCGCCATTAGTGGCACACATTGCCATTCTGTTATGCATTACATGTCACTTGATTGTCACATGTGCACACTGGTCACATATTATTGTAGCTGTCAGCAGTTTGTAAAAAAAACCTTAATATAATAATCAAATGAGGAATAGTGTTTAGTAATACCAAAAGTATGTCAAAAACAAAGATTAATCTACAAATGTAATTTAGATATAAGGCATCAAGAATTAAGTCTATATATTTTAAAATATGGTCTTTTCAGCACAAAATTCCCTCTTTCCACAGTGACCGTGTTTGTCGCAGTGGAGGGATACATCATGGCAAAACACCGCTATTTTAATCTACAGTACATGGAACATCCAGGACTTAAATACCTTAAAGAGTTTGCTGCTGTGACCTTAAAACAAAAAAATATTGTTTTTTGATCTTGCACCTCTATAATCAAGGTTTAGGCAACTGTTGTCACTGTTGAGAAAAACCAACATTGGCTTTCAGGAGACAGGAAAAGCAGTCCATGTCAAAGTATAGCTTATGTGAACACTATCTTTACCCTAACTGCTTCCCTAAAAGCATGCTCACACAATAGTTTGAAACTGGAAATTCTTGATTCAAAATGAAATCATTCCAATGGAATCACTGTTTGCACCATCGCACTGATTGCAAACTGTCTTGACAGTGTTGACCTTTAAAGGGGAACACAGAGCCAGAGAGTCCAAACTGTGGGCAGTTGTTGCCTATTAGCTGCGTTGCACCAGACAGTTTGATTTAACCTCTCCGGCCATAAACTGCTCCACAGAAAACAGGTCTGTGGTTCCAATAATATTTCTTTTGAACAATCAGGTTGAAGTCATTGTCTTGTTATTAACCAAGATGACAAGCTTGCCAACCGACAGTTATCAAGCAGTTTGCAAACTTGTGAGATCAAATATATATTTTTTTCCCTTTCCAATACGGAGAACAAAATAACTATGGAGAGTAAATGGCACAGGGTAGGAAAAATACAAAAATCCGGGTAAGCTATTAGCGCTGTTTGGCTAGCAGAGGTGTATAGCTCATTAGATCTTCCAATAATTAGCTCTTAAAAACAAATATTTTGCAAAAACATGCAGATTATATTTTGCCGTGAATTGTACTTTTAAAAATATATTATGTTATTGACATATCTTGGGCAGCACAAAAACTACATACAGCGATCCTATTAATTACATTCTCTTCCAGTTTCAGATAATAATAATAATAAATTTAATTGATAGATACTGGACAGCTTTAGGCCACAATACGTTTAGGGCTAGTGTGACGCACCCACTGTGACGCACCCACTGTGACGCACCTACTGTGAATCCTTGAAGGACTGCCAGGCTGGCAAGTCTGATGTGTGTACACTGTGTGACACCAGCAGACCAGCAAGTCTTAAGTTTTGAGAAGGCCGATTAAAGCATCCTGAACTGATTGCTGCAGGGCTCATTGTTGCACATCCAATGGCAGCGAGGGACAACATAATCCTCTCAGTGTTGAATGACTCAGTACATACTGTACCTCTAAATGTGTTTGCATCATAAAAAAAATAATTGATACAACGTACAGTCATCTGTGGTGCTCAGTTTCCTTTGCTCTAGAGCACAATATGCTGGAGAAATGCTGACTTCTCCCAGCACCATTTTGTTTTGTTCTTCCTCAGAGCAATCACAGTAGTTCAATTTCTACACATCTGTTCCTTGAGCTGCAGAACAATAGGATTGAGCTTGGGAGCAGGATCATTGTAGTGTTGAGTTTTGAAGAATATGAAAAGTCTTGTAAGGTCATTGTGAGCCATGAATGTGACAAGAAAGAAAAATGGCCATGAGGGGAGAATTGGATCAAATTAACCACCTTTACATTATGTTTTACCAGAAGAATAAATGCGCAGTCAGATGATTTTAAGATCCTGCCGTAACAGTCGGGGTTTCTCATTGTCGAGAATCTTCGGAAATTAGCTGAATGTTGAGACTGTCCTTCACAAAAAAACAACCAGATAGGTCATTTTTCATGCAGCTTATTGTGACCTATGTGGTCATTTTAATGGTCGTTATGTATATGGCCACTAGTGGTAGACGTACCGTTGACATGTTAAGTCTGTCAAGTTTGTGTATGTCAATGGATTTGCTTATATTCTGCAAAGTAATCTTGCTGATTATTTGCCATGTCACCCTAACTATAACCTTAAACTTGACAAGCTCATTGACCATTCGTTGGTAAATTAAATAAATTCCCACAATGCTATGAGGCGAAAAGTATTAGTTGTGTACCTCCTGTCACTGGTAGAGGTGCTTATTTAGGAAACGGTTGATTTAGTTGTGCAGCACATACGACATAGTTCGTCATATGTGTTGGAGGACTTGTTGTGAATGTTTCATGTGGACAGTCCAGCTCTAGTAAAACAAAGTGACAATGACATAAATAATTGATTTCATTATACAACTGTGACTTAAACATATGTATAGAGAGGTTGACCTACCAAAGCCTCATTCGGACAGGATTAACATTACAGGGGTGCTTGGGGGACAAAATAATCGCTGTGTTCCTTGGTAATTTCACACAACAAAGGCAAAAGAGAAAGCAAGAAGCCTCCCACAGGAGAATTGCAAAGGGAGGACACAGAGGGTCAGTTAACACAGTCAATCTTAGCACCCAAACATGAGACACATACTGATATGATTCAGTGTGACTTCCACTTTCTGCAGATGTCATTATGTCATATGTCAATTGTGAATAACCACTCTTATGTCCATATATTTCATAATATTTTATAATATGGCTTATGTATTAAGTACTTAATGCTTCAAAATATACAATTTATAATCTACCCCTACAATAGAATAACACTGATTTGAATGACTAGTCAAATGAGACAATAATGCAATCACAAGACATTGGATATGGCCCTAAGCTGGCTTAAGAACACTTTAATTAATTAAACAATTAACAATGGAGTATTGTACAGCAGATGAAATGAATAATAACATGTAATGTATTCATGTTTGGCTAATAATAAAAACCCATCATAATTTAATAATGATGGTATTAGAATGGTTAAACCTCATTACCATTAAAGTAATCACTGAGGGTCTGGTGAATTCCATTGTCATTAATTGTCCATGATGTAGCCACATTTTACTGTGGCATTCAAGAGTAAACAGAGCTCGATCTCACAGCTCAGCTGCTCCGAGACCCAAACTCACCTGGTGCACACTGAAAGCTGAACAGTGAGCAGCGCTGCCTTTTTGTCAAAGGCACAAAAACAAAAAACAGATCGCTAATTTACATCTGTGGAAGGAACTTACCAATATGAAACCAAGCACATGCTGTGTTTCTGTGTCACTGTTGCCAGGTGACTGCAGAATAGCCGACAATCTGCTGTCAGTCCCACGGCCAGCTGTTGTTTATTGTGCTGGGTTGGTGTGATGTGGCTACACAAGCATAATAGAAAATAGCAGAATGGTTACAAAACAGCTCTTATTTTCTTCCAGGCGTATGTGGTTCCCCCAGGAGGGCCATCTCTGCATTAATACAACTGGTGAACAGAGAAAAGGAAAACAAAAACAATGAGGAAAAAAAAAACAATTTCTTTCAGTCCAGGACGCTCAAGGCACGCTTCCAAAATTGCAAGGTGCCTATAGCAGAGAAAGGCAAGATGCAGTAACAGCCAGGAGAAAACAGTGAGCACGAGAGCCTCCTTACCATCTATTGTCCCCTTTAACATTACCAATCACACCTACAGTGATCGCAGGTTTTTACCAAGCTCTGCTGCAGCAGTGGCTCAACAGTCCATCTTGTATTTCATCTGAAAGACGGGGGAAAACGAGTAAATCACAGCTGAGATAACATAATGAATATTCCTCTGAAAATGACTATAAGTGATGGAAGTGCTCATCTTGTTTATGTTCAGCTTTCTTCACTTAAAATACTGACTGGACTGGAGTAAGTGCACTTTGTCACCACCACAATCATCACTCGGAAAACAGGAGTTGCTATCATCATCTTTATCATTATCATCTACAACACTAACGTTACTGCACTGACAACAAATCTTGTTACAGCAGCAGGTTGTTCTTTAGCAGCAAGATAGAAGAGCAGAGATTAGAAACAAATGACTTAAAAAGAATTTACCAGTATGTTTACAGATTTCCTCCATAGTTTTTTATCCCACTCCGGTGGTCTTTGAGTTGGTCTGTTGTGTGGATTGTTAGACCAATGGCAGATGGAGTAACATATGAACTGACAAACACATCTCAAGAAAAAATAATGCACTTGACGGAGGAACAAAAGGAGGTGAAGAGGTAGAGTGATACAAAAAGAGATTTTAAAAAAAAGAGTGAACCTCAGAAAGACATTTGCTCTGTGGAGAGAGCTCTGGGACTTGAGAGGCTTCAAGAACAACATGCAGTTTGCTTTCTTTCGACCAGACGAGTAAGAAGCACAACCAGCCTACCTATTAATACTACTGGACCTTTGACTCAAAGTTATTTGTTCAAATTGGGGTTTTTTATAGTTGATTTCTGCTTTGGAGCCATGTTGCTAACGCTTACGCTAGGAGCCAGAAAACAAAGTTAGAGCTTCAGTGTTCATCATGGCTGTCGGTGTCAGAAAAGAATATGGGAGGGGCCTCTCCCCAAAAAAATGCTACTAGATTAGACGCCATTTCCTGTATTCTGGTGCCTTTGAATTAAGTATAACGGAGGCCAGCCAGTCCATTGCTGTGCAGTGTGTGTAAACCTCACTCGCCGACACGTTAAAAGACCTGCTAGCGACAGATGCTAGTGAACCTGGGTTTTAGCCTCCTTGCTAACGCGTCCGTCTCCCGTGCCGGAGGTGGGAAGTTCGAGGCCAATCCCGTTGCGCAATTACTTCTATCGCCTAAAACGATTTCCGCATTTGGGCAAGGTGTCCCAAGAGTCAAAAACACAAAAGCATCCAATACTTACATGATGCCTTTAAAAGCAACAGGCGAAGAAATCTAGAACATCCCCTTAAATGCCAAGCTTCTATAATGACAGTATGTGAGTACACAGCCAAGACCTACCCAGCTGTGCATACGGTGCACTGTGTAGTTAGTTGCTGCTCCCTTGGTGGTAGAGTGGCCTGTGTCCAGCAGGTGGGAGTAGTGAAAAGATGGTATGGAGTTTAATTGGCAGGGATCTCTGAATAAGCAAAATCGGGTGGATGGACTTGTGGTGCAAGAAAGCAGGAGCGTGGAAGGAAAAGAAGTAGCGAAAAAGACGGTACAGAGTTTTTTTTATTCATTAGGGCCTTCCTGACGTGGAATGGATTGGACTCACGGCGCTCTGAAAGTACCACGGAGTGAACAGACAGATGCGCTGAATTAGAGAGGGTAGAAGTGAGTGGGACTTGTCGCAGACGCCCATGGTATCCATACTTCTTTCTTGTCCTCTGTTATCTGCAAAGTGGCGGTGACAACTCTGCTCTGAGGAAAAGCACCTGCGTCCGTACCGGCATCTTGCTACTCACCCAACTGCAGTTCCCCTCCGATCTTCAGGGTTCTCCGTGCCTCTTTTAGCTCATTGTCTTGCTGGTGCATCAGGGCCTGTAGTACCTCGACTGTTCCGGTTCACTCCCAACGCTCTCCTGAACCCATTTCTAACAGAAGCGTACAGGTGATTTCCGCAGAAATACCCTACCTGCCTGTGTGTCGCTCACACGAAGTGTCACTCTGTTTTTTTTAGCTTTAAGCGTCTTTGCGTCTATAAGCATGTCTTGCATTATCAGCCCGTGCTGAAGAACTGCAGACAAATACAAGGTTATGGCTGTGAACTAAATAGCTCTGTAACCAAAGAGGCTTAAAGTGCTACCACACAATAGCCTATATAATACCCATCCTGAGGGCGACTTTGATCTCAGTTCCTTCAGCGAAAATCTGCAGCTGCGACTCTGTACACTCTCACATTAAGCAAATTAAGTGATTATCAAAAAGGCACAGAGGGCTGTGGAGGCCTATCTTTGCCAGGTCTCGTGTAAAACAAACTTATCTGCCGAAAAGATTCCTGCATTAAGGATGTGCTGTGCGTCAATGCGAGCTTATCTTGGAGCAAAGTGATTCATTCCGCCATGTTAACGTGGCCTCAAAATCATAATGATGATTGAAGAGAGCAGGCTGCAGCAATGCTATTACTACCCCGCTAGAAGTTGTTTGCCTGCTCAAATTGTCCTCCATTTCACTCTGTTTTAAGCCCAGGTTGTCAGCAGGAAATTGCTGGAATATATCTGCTTTAGATATAGCTGAATGAATAATTAAAAACCCGAAGCTTCACACGTCAAGAGAGGGTGATGTGTACATGGCTTTGAACAAGCTGCGGAGGAAATGAATAAATACATAAATTGTGTCTGTGTGTGTTTGTGTGTTTGTGTGTAGCTAGGAAGCCACAGCACTGAAATTACACAAGGGGATGAAAGTGAGAGGTAATTTTAACATAAAGCCTGAACTGTCAGAAAAGCTTTTTTAACTCCTCACCAGTGCGGCCTGTTTAGGCAGAGCATTTGTAAAATGACAGATCCAGCCTATTTTCACAGGAAGCACCACAAACAAATTGGTAGGTTGCCTCAAAAACTTAACTTAATCAATTTCATTTTTAAAGCATGTTATTGCCAATATTAATAGTAGATAACTAACTTAAATAGCAGCATATATGCAAATATGACTCATTGGATGATTACAGAGCAATTTGAATCATTTTAAAATACAAAACCCGTGTCAGATATTTCATGGTTTTTTAGACCTTCAGATCTAAATTAGCCGTTTATACTAGCAACAACCTGTGACTTTGTTCAATGTCAATAGAGGTAAGGACAGGCATTTGCACCTCAGACTGTTAATACGGCATATATAGAGACAACGCTAGTTTAATTTAAGAGAATAAGCATCGGCACACACACACACACAGAGAAAAGAGCTGAACTTAACACTTTTGCTGACAAATGACAACACTGACAAAGATCACAGTAACAAGAGCTGCTGTTTCTCACTTCCATCCAGAAAACTGATTCGTGTGTGTGTGTGTGTCTAAATGCACGGCCATGTCTGTGTCGGTGTGTGTGCATTGATGCGTTTTGTTGCAGTCATTTAGCTCAACAGCAGCTCTGTGTTTACCGCTTTATGGCAACTTTCCCTCTCTAATTGGTCGCAGTTCAGCTTTGTTGTTGAAGGCAGTCGGTTCTCTCTGTCTACGGGTCAAAGTTTCCTCTAGAAAAACAAACTTTAAAGTGATTTTTTTTTCCTTTCAGGAAGGGAACAAAAGAAGAACAAACTTTCCCTTTGAGTTTCATACACACGTACAGTATATTCATTCAACTAAATGCGGCGGGGTTTATTGTGTTTCAAGGCATTTATTATTAAATGTTTATCAGTATGTCTCAGGAAAGGAGGCATGTTTTACTGTCCTTGAATTCAGTGGCTATAGATATATCAGAAATAGCCAAAACAAGTCAAATAAAAAGAGCTCGGAAACTCCAAGTTAATTAAATTTCAAGAAAAAGTCATCAATGTTAAGATTTGTCTCTTTACTCCATGACAATCATGGATTTCAATGTTGGATTACAAGTACATTCTAGGACGATGAAGTGGATGAAGTGTAGAAACAACACTAGACTGATTAATTACTGCATGCCGTCCATTGTTATGATGTAAACACTTAGCAATGCTAATCATTCTAATTATGGGATCAGTTAAACACATGATCAAAGCAGTGTAGTTTGAATTTAGCAAAGGAATCTACAAACATGATGCAAAGAGGCTCCCATTTGAGCTGTGACTTACAATCATCGAGGCAGGTAGCGTTCAGGGCCCACACTGGGATCACCTGGAATCGAACCCCGACCCTATTTAAGTCAGTGGTGTAACCCAGTAAGCTATACCAGCTGAGATGCCACACACATACCAAATTGATCTATCCTCTCATATTTGGTTATTATTCGATTCGGAAGATGTCTGTGTTTGAATTTCCCTTCACTTGAACAATTTAATTAAACAGTCAACATTCATTTCTGATGATCACTAACCTCACCTGTAAGCTTGTGATCATGAAATTCGTTTAATATGGACCTTGTGAAAGAAAACATAGGAAAGCAAATGTCCCCGTTAAGACATTGCTAAAGAGAGGGGACGAGTCTAACTGAGGATCCAAACCTGCTGGTCGACTCACTGCTTGTGTCTCTTTCCCCAACAGACGTTTCTTAGTGACGTCGCACTGTCCCCAGGTCTCCGCAGTTGACTTGGTGAGTACTGTGTTATTGCCACTAAAATAAGAATCCAGTTGTAATAAAGCAGAATTATCTTCAAAGTGCGCTTATGGTGTACCGATACTTTGGGAAATGAAATTGTCACTTCAGTTTTAGTTGCAATGAAAATGTTGTTACAGCACAGCTAGGGGTGCAACAAAAGTCTTACCAATATAGTTCTTTGATACTAAAGCCCCAAAAAAGTAGTTCATATATTTTCCCCGTGTAAACTTAGAGTTTAGAACTTTTCTTTCCTCCAAACTGATGCTAGGCTTGGATGCTACCAACTTTGTTATTATTCTAGCTCACATCTTAAACAACTCCCAGTAGATTCATTTCATTTAACCTACTCTTTAACCCACTCTCAAAAAGCTAGGCACAGACAAGAAAATAAGGCAAACACAATACCTCATATAAAGTAACTCCACCCAACTTCTGCTAGTTCTGAGACTTTGTAATTCCACCTTGTGGGTGCAGGCGTCTGTCGTACAACAAAGTCAAGGCCAGGGGACTGTCTCTAACAATGTAGCAGACCCGTCACTCACTCCATGCATTTGCGAGGTTCCCTTCGCCTGAGGGCCCTCCTCCTTCTATTAGGCTGAATAAATGAGGTGCCAATCTGGCAGTTAAGGTTTTGACTCCACACAGAGCACAGCAAGTGCCTCTGTCTGCTTTCTGCTTGTGGTGAAATCATGTCGGAGGCAGGCGGGGGGGTCACTTCACACTGAATTCAGTGAGTGCAACAAATAGAGGCACTCACAGCTGCTGCAGACACGGGTGTTGGTGTCTCTGGTTACTTTCAGGGTGAGAGGGCTGCAAGACTGAGTGAAGCAGATAAAAAGGGAACAGAATTGGGAAAGCGAACGGTCAGGGAAAAGTAATAACAATAGCTACTATACTGTAGGTACAGCACAAAGGATGAAGTGCCCCTCTGGGCCAAGAAGTGTACTTGCTTGAATTGTGTCATTCATTCACTCAAATCTTGTTTAAACCAATCAGAGGTGTCTGACATACTGTGCCTGATGAGCACCCAGTGCAACACACACCAGTTATGTCACACGGCATTGCGTTACTTGATGAGCGTCACTTGAAAACGACATAAATTGTTGCACACACTTTTTCTATGTGCAGACAGAAGACTTATTCAAAGAATGGATGTGTTGTTCTATGGACCCTGCTGATGCACTGACTTGCACAGAAAACAATGGGTGCAGGTTCTTTTTTGTCTTTCATCATACACTGCAGATGTTTGTTCGTGGCATTTAGTGTCAGTGACAAATAATTCACTCGGAGCATCAAGACCCTGATTACTCTTCTGAGTTTCTTTTGCCTCTCTACCTTATAAGCTTGGTTAATACTTGTGCATAGGATCGTGCAGAACATACGTACAGTAATTGTGGACATTTAGACTTCCAATTACACCGCTAAAGCTGCAGTTGGTGGTGGGGATTCCATGCTAATGCATGTGTATTTCTAACATTGGAACAACTGAAACGATAAAGAAGAACGGGAAAGAGAGGAGGAGATGGTGTGTACGAACACTGACGTGATTGAAGCAGAAATATTTGAGCTAAAACAGGCAATGAGAGCCATTGACAAGACATGCTATCAAGCTGACCAATCACAGTTCATGTTGTCTGCATTGCATGCAACATGTCATCACATTTCTAGGGGCTGCATGTCAGGCTACGGAGTAGTGTTTGTGGCTATGCTGTACCCACAGTGTTGACTTAAGACTGAGGTATAGTCTTTAGTGCTCTGGAAACATGACAGACATAGCATAGACATATTAACAGTAAAGAAATGGGACAATGACTATTACTGGGTTGCCATGTTGTAAATCTAGCAAAAAGACCTTTCAGTACAAAAAGAACTACTTCACACTTATGAGGAATGGTTCGACAAACTCATGTCAGACTGCAATGCGAAGCTCAATAGCGAGGTGACAGTGGGAGATCATGCGAGAGAGTGGGCCGTGCGATTGACCGGCCTCAATTCATGGAAAGCCCTGCCGAGCTCTCCCCTTCCACAAGTGATCGAGGCTGCACGCAGAGAGTATGAGAGCAACAGTGATTAATGTGGTTATAAAACCAGTCAGCCGACTTTTAAGTGTAACACTAGATCATCTACTGAGGGAGCTCCTTCGATATGCACTGGAGCGACACCAAACTGGGAGCAAGGAGAAGTTGCATCGAAACAAATCTCCCGTCAAACTCTGATGTCGTCCCTGTCATCTGACCTGGCTCTGAAAAACCTTATTGCTTCTGAAGTGCCATGCTGCGGAGGTGATATAAGGTGTCAGTCATACGCTGAAATTGCACTGCTGCTGGCTTCTCATATAGAGTTTTGATAGATATGTTAATTTAAAAAGGGGCAAGTGAGGATTTTACTGTCCCTTGACTCAAACTGGCCACACCGCATTTGTGTATCACTCACTCCCAATTGGTTCAGTGATTAACGGACTAGGAGCTGAGATCTGTAGCTTTAAAACTCACTTTCCAGCACAGACCGGGGCACAAATCTGACCCTCACATATAACACCTTGGACACAGTACACAATTTTCAAAGTGGTCAGATCGCTGTATCGTTCTTACTACACGACGTACTGTCTTGTAATTGTAGGCTCTCAGTCGTTGTGCTGTTCACACTACGTGACTCATCTGTGACGGGGGTTCACAAACTACACGATCCTTCACCAGGAGAAATGTCTCCAAAATACATTTTGTCACAAAAAAAAGAAGTGACAAGGAAAAATATGCGAAACAGGCATTGTTTGTCACTTTCACGATGGACGCCAAACAGAAACTGTTCAGTATATTGCAGGAGGCTCTTACGTTGACAGGTCAGAAACAGGAAGTAGTTTGAGCGGACGCCCTCTGTGTTGTGTGGACAGAGAGAAATAACTTGAAGCGTTACTATGTGGTTCCGCATTAGTCAGCTCGTGGGTTACGCTCATCATCTATCGCAGTGAAAACGCACAACACGACTTGATTTAGTTCAGAAACACAGAAAAGCGCGCCCCGATTTCACGCTGATTTTCCTCCGACTTGCTGCAACTGCAGGATTTGTCGGCGAGCTGAAAATCGGGCTTAAAATCGTGTCGTGTGAACTCGGCATAAGTCACCCTGGACTGTACCCTTAATGTTATGTGGAGGCCAAAAACAGAAAACAAAGAACCCAATAGAGAGAATACATGAACCATAAAAGCACTAAGGTATATCTCTATGTTTCCTCTTGGGCTGCCCTGAATCCCAGCACTTACTCTCTGATAGCCTGTCAATCATCAACTCCTCAACTGTTGTATGGCATATATTGTGTATTTTCATTCCTGTAAGCATGATGGTGTAACGGCCCCCTCTGGACAGGACTCCTTGGCCTCTCCCTGCACCAGCCTGGGGGCTGGTGTCAGTCAGTCAGGGGGATTCAGTTCACCTGGTCCTGACTGACTGATTACTCTGTGAGAGCTTGTGGCAATCAGACAATCTTTTTCTCCCCCCCCCCCATCTTCAACCCCCTTTGGCTTTGTTGCAGTTGGTCTGTCTTAAGTTTAATTTCTCTTTTCCTAAAATAAAATGAAAAAAACCTATGTTAATTCTTGTGTGGGTGGTCATAGCGGCAATCTTGCATATGGTCCGTTGTTTGAAGCGCTGGTTGTGTGCCTTTCCCCCGAAAAAGGCGAATTAGTGGATTTTGCAGGTGACTCTTATGAAATAGTAACAGGGAGCTGTGGCTCAGGTGGAGGAGCAGGTTGGCTGCTGTTCCATGGGTTGGCAGTTTTTACCCCAGGTCGTGTTCGGAAGAACCTATGCCAAATCAAATGCAGATGGTGATCGACTGTGATGACCTCCCGTGGGTGAAGCCGAGGGGCGGGGACAACAATAGCAGAAAGGTTTTAAGTCATACCTAAAAGACCTTTTCCTCTACCACCCACATTTATATGTAACACTTTAAGATATGTAGGGGTAGGGTGGGCAGCAGGTAGTGGCCTTATACAGTAAACTGGGATGCATTCATTAAATACAATATATATAGTTTTTGTTTTACTAATATTGTTTGCTTGCTTTTCACAGGAAAACAGAAACTGTTAAATTCTACTCCTCTTCCTGTTTTCAGTGTAACAGTAGTTGGCAAACAGTGAAGACAAAACAACGGGGAGCTGCTGAACCTGGTCGTGCAATGAGCAGCAGGTGCACAAGTTCCAACGGAGATCAGGCGAGAGACCAAAGTAGACTAAAATATATATCTTTAAGGCCTTTTTGGACCATGCACTACTCTCCTCAAAGTGCCTTGCAGGTTAGAGGCAGCCGCAGAGCATGGTGTTCTAGTCAAATGGTCTGAACCAAACCTTATATGATAATTCCAGAGTTCAAACTGTGTCTCACGTCAGAGGCAGAGACAAACACCGTGGTGTATTCAGGTGCTTTTTATCAGCTTCTTCGCTTATGATTTTCAAGTTCATCACAGGAATTTGGGAGAACAGATAATGGATACTTGGAAGTTTCAGGACATTGGCAGCCAGGGGCGGCTCATGGCATAGGCGTAGATAGATGGGTGAAGTCACCTGGTATCAGACGAGCCCCAGGTCTCAATTATTAAAGACTGTAGTAGCTTTTCAATAAACTCTGACGATGTTGGTTCTGTTTCAGTACTGAGAAATTAAGAAAACAGATTTCCTTTTTATAAACGCGAAATAGAAGTTATTTCATCTCGTTCAAATGTGTGGCTACACTTCAGTAAAGTCAATGCTGACGATACTCGTTGCAAGTGTAACAGGTGTCAACAACTTCAGGCGGACAGTTTTCCACAGCGCAGCTCATAGTTCATCTGCTGTTGCCCCAGGAATGTTGGCCTATGTAGGCTATGAGTTCACGAAATTGTACAAACTGGATTTTTATGAGAGCGTTTATAGATTCAAACTGAAATGGTCAGAAATTCATAGTTTCAGTTTAAGAGATCAATGTAAAATCTCACCCAGGGCTCCAAGATTGCCAGCACATTCATGAAAAATATATACCTTCCTCACAAAAACAAACATTTAGAAATGCAATCATCTAAGGATTGGTGTTCTTAAACTATATATAGGCTTTTAACAAAATACAAAAGATCTAAAAAAGCAGATTTCAACTCCATAAAATGGCTGCACTGATATGCTCAATAATGTGAGTTGATTATCTCCAAGACTCTGCTTGAACACCTGCATCCCCACACAAGTTTTGCATATTACATCATCATTTATACTCACCAGCCGTTCAGTAATAGGACTGTTTTCTTTGTTTGCTTTATAAGCTGTTCAATCGTCATAGATGCAAGATTCCCTTGAAGCTGAAGGTCAGTACTTTGACCTCATATTATTTCATTTCATATCCAATCTACTAAACCAAAGCAGTGAAAAACATTCTGCACCATATTCTTATACTTACAGACTGCACTGTATATATTGAATTTAGCTTGCAAGTTGAATTTCATATTAAAACAAGAACAAAATTCAATTAATGAAATGTTAATGCTAATCTCTGCTCTCTCAGTCTGTCTATCTGTATGTGTCTGCAACTGAATGACAGTCTGATCGGGAAAACTGGCAATGCTGATGATTTTTGATATGTCCTGTTTTTGCTCCACTTACATTGATGTAGCCCCCCCTCTTCTCCATCTTCCTCGCTGCCTTCCATCCCTAAGGCGTCAGGTAGGTGAATACAATTATTTGTTCAAAAACAAAGGATCAGCAAAAAGGATGCTGCTCTCGATTAAGCAATCTTTTAGTTCGCTGTGGGGCAAATATAACAGCATGTCCTGTGAGGAAACAATTCATTTGTAAGTAAACCTTGGATGATGTTTCCTTGCCTCTTGTTTATGCTGGTTGTATATTTCTTTTTTGAATATAGGTTTATTCCCTGTGCAGAAGTGCTGTGACACGCTCGCGTACATGTGCACTTCGAGCCACTTTTCTTGTTATCCAGTGCCAAATAATCTGTTTGAACAGAGTCTCTCATTGTTGTACATATTGGATTCATGCCACCACTGACAGTGACATATGAGGCCTGGTTGTTTTTTCGTGGCGAGCCAGAGCAGGGATAGATGGGAGGTGAGCCACATTACTGCGTTGACACTGTAGCTGTACCACTCCCTTTCTCTCTGCTTCTGTTTCTTGATTGCTGGCAAGCACACTGGGAGGATCTGCCTTCAAAGGATTTCTTTTAGCGTGTACCTGCACCGTGGCACATCAAAGTGAGCCTATCAATTATAATTTAGGTAACACGTATTAATCAGCGCTAACCAGTGGAGAACACTACACCCCCACCCAAATGGTTAACCTAGGGATCTGTGATCAACTGCACATGATGTCATGTTAAAGAAATCCGGGTGCAGGACATGAGCCCCTCAACTCCATTGGCTTTTCAAATTGTTTTTGACTGGCTTTGATTTTGCTTTTATCCTCGTCTGTCGCTCGGCAAGAGTGAGGCGAGGCTGTTATCGTGCGATGGAAATGGAAATCAGGTCTTAGCCCACAGTACAATTGCATGGGAGGCATAAAAAAGAATACACTTTATCAATTCACAGTAAGTGGGTTTCAAGGACAAGTCCAATAATACTTCGGCGCCACATTAGGAATGCAATGACGGGATTAATGCACATGATTATTTGCGCTTAACCTCTAGTACTTCAATCTCAACATAAATTACATAGAGTCTGCTTCTTTAAACTGTACTTTACTTTTTGACATTTTGGGAAATAACCTTCACTCGGTTTAGGAAAATCATATTTTCTTTTGTCCAGAGTGGCATAAGAAATTCATGATCAATACCATTTGTCTGCATAAGAGGCTACAGTCTAGACATGACTGTTTAAGCTGAGCATAAAAACTCGAAGCAGGGGGAAACAGTAAACCTGACGGTTTCCACATTTTTGGTTTTAAAAAGGAGGATGGTGCGCAGCGTCAGGTAGTGTGCAGAACATTTGTGCTACCGTTGCTACTTCACAGGGCAACACCACCAACCTGTATCAGCGCTTGACACAGCGCCAGCGCCAACGCCACCGCCGTCCGTGACAGTAGTGAGGAACACGGAACCACGCGAGAGGTGTTTGAGACTGTTACTCTGTGTGAAAATGTCTCACGTGGCACCGCGAGGTGACGAACACCACGACTGTTCCCTCGTTAAAGAGACAGACTGCTAACAGAGAGGGAGCTCTCTCCCCTTCTCCTCTTCAACACATCTCGCTCTCTGTCAGTGTGTGTGTGTGTGTGTGCGCGCGCGCTAATTATAATCCCAAACCGAATCGCAATCGCGATTCGATATTTTCCCCAACATCGTTCAGCCCATAGACTATGGGTTTGGTCTCTGTGCAGGCACAGTTGTACCAAACCTTGAAACCATGTTGGACGGAGTTTGCGCCAATTTGTCAAGATATTTATCCGGCTGGAAAATCTATTGGCGGCGACATGTCTGTGAGTCTATCAAATCGATTTGAGGAGTTCACACAGTGCCATTGGCAACTCCTGGTCGAAAGCTGATTTGGTTCCAATCTGGGGATTTTGTCTTAATTGTTTCAATGTGTGTCAGCGAGAAGAACATTGGGCTGATGTTGTTTCATTGAATCCACAATATGCAGCTGCTATTAGTGGAAACAAGTTGTTAACCACATAATTGCATCATTGCATGCTGCCGAACGACCCTCTGCATGAGTCTGAATACAATGCAAGACATATACATCTCAGCAGTAAACGTAGAGTGTTCTCGTTGCAATATTCTTAGCCAGGCTGAGATCTGCCTGCTATGCTTTGTCTCACCATCTGAAGAGTCGGGGGACACCAGGGGCTGCATGCAATAACAAATATCCTAATGTGTAAAATACGTTATTTATTCTCTAAATCAAGCATCTTCCCCTCACCACTAACCCACTTCCGGAAATAGATCTGCTCCATTCACTCTCTCAAGTGTTCCAAAGAGAAAAAGTGCTTCTGGCTGCCCATGTCCTACATAATGTTATTATGTAAACCAAACCAAGAGAAAGAACCCGCGCACCACACAATCTACCACGCAATCAATGGCAGATAATCACTGAGAGAGCTATAAATGTGCAGAAACGTACTGAAGCATGCTTCAGTTGTGCATGTTGGAGCTGTTCTAATCCCCAGGATACACATGTATTGTTTGAGTCAGTGTTATAATTGATCAAAACGGGTCTTTATGGAGAAAAGTGTTCTAGTGTTCTGTGCTGAGAAGACCGTGTCAGAAAACCCTCTACTGCCACAGCAGATTGTTTCTGTCCTTCATTTAAAAAAAAAAAAAAGGTGCTTCAGTCTCCATGAAACGCCCCTTGAAAGCCTTGCTCATCAATGTGTGGTAAGCAATGGACCAGTGCCATGATATTCTCACTCATACGCAGGCCGCACATGTATTCCAAAGATTTTCTCTATGTCGCAGAATGAGCATGACAGTTGTCGCATGCCGCATATGTTTCACAGAACAGAGGGAAGATCTAAATGAGGGAAGCTGATGAAGGGAAGCTGAGAGGAACAGAGCTTGTGGGGTCTGAAAAGTGGTGGAGGGTGTAAGAAAAGCTTTCCATGTCTCATCCATATAGCAGAATGTCTGTAACACAGCTCATTGGTCCGGCCATTAAAAGAAACCGCCTTTCCTCCTTCACATCTGTGATGCCTCCATTGGTTATATTGACTCACTTGGGGAATATGTTTTTGTCGTTACAGAATGGATTCAAGCTGCAAGTGCGTACAGCACCGATTTGCCTTCTCTCTTTTAAGAAGTGCAATGCTGCACAGACTGCACACTCATACACACACACAGCGAGAACCATAGCCCATTGGTGCCACTAAAGCCAGGGGCATTTTTCCTCGGCTAAGCCTGTCCGTTCAATGAAGACACACATAAAGCGAAGCAAAATCATTTTCTCACTTTTGAGCCCTTTTTTGACACATTACATGTTCACATACAGTAACAGATCATGCCAGGGCCTCAACTCCTTTAGAGACACTCATTTTTGCTATTTTTTTTCACACGAGGTCTCTTGTTTCTCTCCTCGACTCATCTCCTCGAGTCGAGCCAAATTCCATCTTCATCATGCGTTGTTTGTCATGCAGCATTGGTGCGAGGAGCGATCTGTCGGAGAGGCGGAAGAAATTTGGGTCTTGAAGCATAGCCTCGAATTGATTCCCCAAATTCAGCCCCTTTTTTCTTACTGCGTCTGCGTGAAATGGCAAAACACAGTGAAATTAAAACCTGAACATGACGACACAACGCATCGTATGGACGGAAAACATGGAGGCCAGAGTGTAGCTAGTTATCAATTTACAATCTAGTCGTCTCTAATGTTACTTGATTTCCTTCTTTCTGCAAAAAAACTAAACCAAAATGCTCACATCTTCCAAGATACCTGCATGGCCATACACGCCGGCACCTCTTTTTTTTGACAGAATCACACAAATGATCAAGGCCAAGAGTTTCTCCCTTGTAAGCATTGTTAGCAAACAAACTTATATTTCTTTGACAGACCAATCCGGAGGGGCTGACAGCAACATAAAGCACAGGTCAGGTCTTGGCTACACGTTCGGACAATATAGTGTGAGCACGAGTAAATGTTCTGAGTCTGTCTCAGAACATTTACTCGTATAGTGTGAGGGGGAATTCAGCAACATTTCTAAAGTTGTGCATGCCGAGCTTAAGTGAGGAAAGGATCCATGTGATAATATTTCTCTATATATGCTTTACTGTGCACAAACACTTTAAAGTCAAGGACAGCCCTCAAATGAAGTTTAGTTAGTCCCTTGAGTGTTCCCCACTTCTTCTCTAATGCCCACAAGAAAACTGTGACTTTATTGAAGGGACAGAGAAAACTGACAATGTCTCAACTATTGTTTATGTAGAAGATATTGAGGCCCCCATAGATGAGCCCAAGGCAATCGTACAGGCAGTTGTAAGTCGACAGAGAGAAAAAATAACCCTTAAACCAATCATACCTTTGGTCTGGGCTGAAAATGACAATGGCAGGACCCATACTTACTTCTGACTGGACAACCAGAAATCTGCTAACGTACAGTCAGGGAATAAAATGGCACTCAAGTCGGATTATCAGGTTGTAGAGAGATGCTTTAACCACTATGGGTCAGAGTCTTTAAGAACGCTGTGATGCAATTCTGTGTGTGTACGGACCATTCGATTGACATCCCCCAGTCTCTATGATAGCTTTGTTACGCCTGTTTTAGTGGAACACATTACATATCTATCATTGTGATTCATTTGACAAAGCTGCTAACCTCACAAACTCCAGCACTCCAGCGTCATTTTGTCTCTAAATTAGCTGTGGTCCTTGAACAGGGTTCTTGGTACCCTAGTGCCACCCAGTGAACCAGCATTCCCAACAGTTTTGAGCAGAACCATTGTAATCAAAGTTGCCTCATTATTGGAGCATGATGAACAATGCGCACACATTGATCACTTTGATTACATGCAAGGGTTTGTACTGGTACTCACAGATACTTGCAGTTCACTCAGGACCACTATTGTCAAAATTAATTCATTTCAATAATCGCAATAAGTTATATTTTGCACTATGCCTCTGTTCTGGGACCTCCCTACACTTCCACGTTCATGCTGGAAAAGCCTGAGGTAGGGCGTGGAATGTGAGGCAGGGAGAGCACCAGCTTACGACCTTGTCAAAGGATGTGCTGAATTGGAGTTGGGTTATGAAGTGGCTTGCAGTGAAAGCAGGAAGTGTAGGCTAAAGCAGCTTAAATAGAGTGCGCAATATGAGCTTTGCCAATTGAATGTGAATCTTAGCCGTCGGCTGATGTGGGCTGGCATAGAGATCTCTACTGTCAGCTGATGTACTGGGTAGTTGAGAAAATGCCTGATCAAAATTGTGTGAATGAACTGTAATGGAAATCATTCTATGTTGGTGGAAAAAGGGGTAACAAAGGTCAAATCAATCAAAATAACTTGAAACCTTCTGGGGTGTGCATGGTCTTCAATCTAAAGGGTCTCAAAAGAGACAATACATGTACATTGATTTATTATCGTTACCTGGTCAGAGTTGCCTACAGTTTAAATTGTAGCTGACTCTTTTGTTAGTGCTGGAGTTAGGTGCCTAATCTCTCAGCGATGGCGTTCAGTGAATTGATATTTAATTTTCATTCTTTTGTCAATCCGTATTTTCTTCCACCTTTGATAATCACAAGAATTGGCACAGATAGGGGCTTTAATGTTTGAAGCAGATTGTGTTTGGGGTGTTGTTGTTTGATTGACTGGTCTTTCAGCATGTCACAGTCAGTCTTAGCTTTTCGCACATATTTAGATTTGTGGTAAAATCAAAGCCAGGCTTTAGAACATCCCTTCACAAACCATCACAAGTGCTATGTTTTAAGATTTTCAGTCTGAGAGTCCAAGTTTTCTTCCCATATGGAAAAGAAGTCTTTGATGCTGTTAACTTAATTCTGTGTTAACACTAAGGTGCAGAGTAATAATAATGACAGAGAACTAATTTATTCTTATATTCTAAAATATATTCTTAAATATGTCTATTTTTGGTCTTTTAATTTTAGTCCAATTTAGAACCACCACTTTACATTGATTTCCTTTTTTGCATTTATGAATTTCCCAATATAAATGTTACATTAATGTTCAGTACTTGTATTTCAGTCGGGAAGAACGCGTGAGCTACTTCAGCAAATGGATCAGGGGTAGGCAATCTCCTTCATGGGGGACAGAATTAGGACATCGGCACCACAATGCTGGGATATCACAAGGCATATGGCTCAAACAACATTTGAGCAAAAATGGGTTTAGTCATTGAATTTTCTCTACTGTCCTAATTATGTCGTCCAGTCAGACACTCAACTGTTTATCCTCAGCAGAACTGGTGTCCCGACATTGCCTTGGCCTCTATGACCAGAGGCCATGTTGTAGATTGGAAATGGGACAAGTGGCAGCTCTCCCAGCTCAGAGGAACTGGGGGATGGCAAAGGAGACGACCAATTAAAATTTCAACAATACATCCACTGTGACCTGAGATTGATTGACAAAACTGTTAGCTGCTAAAGCATTCATCTCCAAAACGACCATGTGGGCAGGAATTCTGAATGCACTATTTAGATTCGCTTGTTCTTTCTGCATAAAATTGTGAGAGACATTTGAGGAGGTTAATTTTTGTTTTAAAACCTGGGTTTGTCTTTGGGTCAGGAATTAGCTGGAAGTTAAAATTACTCAGAAAATGGTTGTGACTCCCTGAATCAAAGTTAATTAAGACTCAGAATGAAAGAAAAGGAAATGCTCTTTGTCATTACGGTCAGTTATTTGAAAAAAGGAAAAAATAATGAATCCTCTGTATTGAAAGAAATTAGGAGATATGCTTAAGAATTAGTAAGAAAAAATCCATTTTTTTTTGGCAAAGAAATCTTTCGCCTGTTCTTCTCAAAGCAGGTTCTTGATTTTGATTCATTGCTTGATTTTTGTGTAAATGCAGTAGATTATTAGCCGATGAAGATGGCAAAAGTT
Source organism: Scophthalmus maximus (assembly GCF_022379125.1). Lineage (NCBI taxonomy): Eukaryota > Metazoa > Chordata > Actinopteri > Pleuronectiformes > Scophthalmidae > Scophthalmus > Scophthalmus maximus. The sequence goes on along the minus strand of NC_061517.1, from coordinate 17,790,394 downwards.
AGAGGCAGTGGAAACAATGAGACAACGGCTGCTACATGACAACATTCGTGGTTGCAATAGAACCAACCTATACCCATTCCAAATTTGTCAACTATGGTATCTCCTATTGTGGCCAACCTCTACATTGAAGAAGTAGAATGCAGGCCCTGAATTCCTTCAGAGGAACAATACCATCCACACATTCCTCTATTCCTCTGGATGAGAGGGGAAATGTCTTCAAGAAACTACAACCAGTTGCTCCTGATTCAGCACTCTAACTATGACCTGGATAGATGAGAATCTCCACAGACATTCCTCAGGAGCTACTGTACGGGACGTCCATACAATTTTGTTGAGACATCCATTGGTCCCCAGAGGACGAATCCTACTTACTGAAGGGATCCCCTGACTCGTCCCCTGGCAAACCATGAGGCTGACATTTCTGGGTATTTTGTGAAATATCCTAACCATTGGATGGATTGCTGTGAAATCTGGCACAGATAAATGATACATGGTGCTCAGAGGATGATGAAGAATTATCCTCTGATGTTTTGTCTAGTTCCACCATGAGGTGAACGTCAAGGAGAATGAGCATGCTGATGATACCATTTACCTCAAAGCTTCACTATTTGCGATTCGCAGCTGAGTGTGATGAGATTGGGATGAAGTCACAGTCCTGTCAAATATGTGAGTTATGGCCAGATGTTTGGCTAACAGCCTCCTTGAACCTTATACCTCAGTTCCGTTGCTTCGAAAGAGTTCACACACATTATCTTCTGAGAAAGTGGATGAAATTACTTTTCTCCGCAGGACATCCGAACGCCTCAGCAGCATTCCTGCTCCTCATTACTAGGAGCTTACATGGCTTTAATTCTGACAAGGGTGATTATTGGCTGTGTTATGTGATGCTCTCCACTGGCCTGAGGAATGATAATGAAATTTAGCAATTTATACGTTTCTCTGTGACAATAAGACCTTAAAAGCATCTCTCCATCATCTTCCGTGTGGAAACAGGACCACCATGTACTGTAGCATCTCCGATTCACAACCAGTGAAGTAAAGCTCATTATTCTGGCTTCCGTGGTGTTACATGAGGCGGTGTGAGGTGGATCCTCAACTGCCTGTCAGAAAGTTGTGGAGCTCATTTGAAGTTTGCCTTTGTTTTCACTCTCACTCTCTAGCTGTAACATTTCAGCGGCGTGCTGACGGGTTTATCTGGAAGACTGGAAGTTGATGAGGCACACCTTGGCCTGTTTGGACTTCCTGATTAGTTGACACAAAATAGGGAAATTGTGGCATGTGGTGAAAACGCTTCATGCTGTCACGGGAAATGCACCTGCTCAGGTTGAATGAATCTGTCTCTGGCTCTACCTCTTCCTGCCTCGGTCTGTTTCTCTCCATCTCGTTTCATTATGACTACTGCAGCCTTTGAAAAATCCATACTATGTCTTTTGCTCTTGAAGAAAATTATAAAGTACATTACACACGGTATGTCAGAATATGCGAACTTTTCTAGTACGATTGCTGATTGCTAGATTGCTTAGTAGAGCCTGTGTAATGGAGAGGTATACCTTGGTATGTGCCTCAGTGTAAATTCTTGACATTATACAGTTAGTTTCTTCATGATGTGGTTTGCAAATAATGTCCTGGGAAGACGCAGTCCTGGGAAGACGCAGTTCCTTGTTATTCTCATTTTTTGTATTATAAAAACAAAACATCAGTTATGTGCTTGATCCTCATCAGCCTGCTAATACAAATTAGTGTTGATTAATCATTTTTAACCAAAAAAACAGCAGCCATGAAATAAAGCTGGACTCAGATCCAGACCATCATGGTTCCCCAAAGGAACCAAGCTCACTGTGTGACCATAAGTTTTTGGTAATTTGATAAATTGTTCCATTCAGAGTGAACATTTATTCTTGACCTTGGAAACAGTTGCTTGGCATCATACGGAGCTTTTCACCACATCTCAGTGTCTTCGCCAGCCAAAAGAGTGTGTGCAGTTGTCATGGAGATAGCTCTTGGCTTTTCATCATGAGACCTTTTGTTTAATTTTTTTGTAAAATTGCAAATTTGCAAAAGGAACGGGAAAATATTCAAATTCAATTCCTATATTTTTTTTTGTTGCTTTGTGTCCGCTTATATCGTATATAAATAACATACCCAGAAAGTACCCAGAGCCCAAAGTTTGTGTGAAGGATATTTTTTCAGAGCATTCATTTTTGCTAGTGGTTTCACCCCTTAAAAAATGTAAGCGCTGCTGGTTGAGTAGTACTCGTATGACTAACGCTCTTGTCACTGCAACCACATGAAATGTCAGTGATCAGTCATTCCACTTTGTCCTCAGAAACATGGTTGTGTTTAAAAAGATTTAGTGGGAAATTATGTCACTTGCTTACTGTGGGGCTTAATGCATCGATCCCATCTGAGACGTACATGTAGGAGTTTTAAAGTTCACCTGAAAGGCAGCATCACTTGGATTTTATATATACATATATATATATATTTTGTATAAATATATATTCATGTGCTGTGGAGTTGCAGCCTCTGAGTTTCCACGCTCTCTCTTTCCCTCTCTATCTATGTAGGGCAGCCCATGGATCAGCTGACATTCCCATCCTCCCACATGCCCACACAATCTTGTTAAAGCATGCAGTTAATCTGAGGAGGAAAAGGACTCTCTTCACAAGCAAGCAGCGCTTTCATCACCCTTTTGTATTGCCCACATCACATTGTCACAGGAATATCGGATTCTCTCAGAACTCAGGTGTGAGGAAGGAGCTGCGCTCTCTGTGTGATGTCATTTCCCTCGGAGTGACTTTGTAAATCGGGCACAATCTAGCACTCTGTGGGCGTAGACGGCATTGTGTTGCTGGAAAAAATTGATTTATCCCATTGGGGACTCTACTTTTCCTCTTCTTTCTCTTAAAAGGTGGCTTTACCGTCAATAAGTTAGACCAAAGTGCCAACTTTAACAAAAATTGAACAGAGGAAATACAGTTGTGCTCTCCAGCAAATGCCCCCGGAAGTATGGCCTACGGTCATCAGTTTAGAGAAATCCAGCTCATGTTCTATGCCGTATATGCAAGCACATACGCCAAAATTGGGAAAACACACTCTTCTTCTGGCTCTGTACAGTATGTTTTGCTTATATCAAGAGCAAATTGAAAACACAAGGCTCCTCACATGTCCAGGGCCTCATCTCCCGTCATCATACTGCAGGTCAGGTGAAGTGCAGGGATTTGATGGAGACAGATACAAGGCAGTGGTATAAAAGGCCTTTGATTGAATTGCCACTCACTGCTCTAGATTCAGAGTCTGCCCGACACAAAGGGACACGGAACGAGAGGGTCATCCGTAAATGGGGAAGGAGGGACGGCGCTGCGGCTGTTTGTCCCCGACGTGAAGTGGCCTCGAAACCTTGAGACCCCTGGCTCCTGCTCGAGCACTTCTCTTTTGTCGGCCCCTCGAAAGAGGCTCTCGCTTTTATTCGCTGTGGAGGAATATCTCAAAAGCACCTTCCATCTCTCACAAGAGAGAAAGTGAGAGCAGATCGCGTCGAACTAGAACAACTCCCACATAATCACGGAGGTGCCTTTTCAGACATACAGTAATAAAAATGCACCGAGCTCTCAAACAGGCTGCCACGGGCTGATTGTGCTCAAGAGGAAAATGAACCTTGACAAATGAAGCAAGCCTCTTCACTCCCCTCCTACTTGTTATACTGTGTGAGGTGTCTCTACGTCGACCGCATCAGACTGTTAATTATTTAGCCTCGGCCTGTAGGTGACTAAATCTTTTAAATGAATTCATTACATGACTCACATCCTTATTGTATAATGATGTCAAACAAAAACAAAAAAGAAAAACCGAGCGAGATTTTCATACTAAAAAAAAAGTCCGGTTCAGCTCTGCCACTGTGTTATTGTGTAGCTCTCTCACAGTTGTGCTCCCCCCGTGTAACTGACATGCATGTTCCACTCAAGTGATCACTGTATGTTTTATTTTGCGTGCAGCGCTTCGGTTGACTTGGCAACACTGCCATCTCATGGTGATCAGAGAATTAAAAAAAAAATCTGCACTTCATGCTTTTCTCAAGCATCTTTAAAAGAAAAATGTTTATTACTTTAAGCAAGACACAAGCAAGTCATCTTAAGCCTCCCGAAACATTCATTTCATATAATGTGTCTATATGATCATTATCATTACCATGATTTTATCAGAAATACATTTGCACAACATAAAGAAATCCTGTCATCCCATGGAACTGTACAGCACACAGCTTTGTGGATTTGGTTTCAGCAACCTTTTTTAATCACTTCTCATACGAAATCAACTGACAAGTTCATGTAAACTTGTTGAACGGGCTTTCTTCTGTCGAGGATCCTCCTCTGACTGAAACACCACTTCTTCTTTTTTTTTAAGGTTTTTATCAAAGGGAGTTGCATTAATTCATCTCTGGTCTTTTCAGTAGGGACTTATTCTCTTCTCCTGTGGTCTATTTCTAGTCACTGACCCTCCAGAGAACTGAGACTGTCTCCCTGAATGAGGCTGAGATGCAAGAGATGGCAGATTGGTTCGACTTTTCTCTTGGTGTGTGAAAGCCATCCTGCCGTCCCGCCTTCCCAACCTCCAACCACCCAAGGGCTAAAGTCATGCCTCACGGCATTCTGAGCCTTTCAATACATGGACATCTCTCTGATCTTCCTCCGCCTCAGTCCCCCCCACCGTGTCTGTGTGACAGCTCAGCTCTCCACACCACGCCTCTATCGCCGTGTCCTGCTGTTTCTCCTCCACCCCCCCACCCTGCTCGGTTCGACAACGGAGCACCAGAGCAGCACACCTCTCCAAACCCCACTTCCCCACCTGCTGCTCACACTGAACCACAAAGATTCGGTAAAGCTCCAGCAGGACAATGAGGATGTTCTTGCAGGTGAAGAAGATCATGAGCTGGTTGAGGACCTGCTCTTGAACCATGAGGTAGAGTCGGTAAAGCAGGAATGGGCCGTCCTGGAGTCCCACTGTGAGCAGCAAGCTCCACACTTCACTCGAGCAACAGGAGGCGGACGAGGCCGGAGCTCCAGGACAGCAGAGGAGACCGGCCGGGCGCCGCTGAGGAGACTCCCCCTTCGGGGGTCGCGTCTGGGTGAGCACCAGGGGAAACTGCATGAGCGCCCACGAGAAGAGGGCCAGGCCGATGATGACGACCACCCGGTTGGTTTTGACCTCAGGTTCCTTGAAGGTGTCGAAGATGTCCAGGATGTCGGCGCCCAGGCCAACGTAGACCATGAGGAGCTGGGAAAGCTGGTCCCGGGACATGTCCCCCTTTGGCATCAGCCAGCGGCCCAGAACCAACACGATGAGCATGGTTTGCTCCAGGCCAGCCACCCAGTTCTCTGGCTCCAACTCCACAATGCCCTGGGCCAGAGAAAGAGCAGCATCTGGTCACATCGAAAGCTTTTATGAAATTTGAACATTTTATTTGGAAATGAAGTGGGTTACCGAGCAAAGAATTCCCTTGTGTTTTGTCATTGGGTTTCTTTGCTCTTTCACGGTTTTTGTTTTTGATCAGTCAATTGTACTATGCATGATTTTATAACATTTGTAATATATTCAGTCACCGTAACGCACTGGCAATCATCCATACACCAAAACATGTCCTCTCTGGTGATCGATATGATTCTGTTCCTTGTGGTTCATTGAGTTTATCTTGACAGCAAACCGTAACTTTTTTCGCAACGTTCCCAAAACACTACGTCTTCAGAAGCTGCCACCCAGTCTCGAGCAAAGCCAAGGGGCAAAAAAGCTCCCAAAATCCTACATGAAAGAAACTGTACTTAAACCATCCCAGAAGGGGAGAGATTTGAGGTGTGTGTGTGTGGGGGGGGGGGGGGGGGGGGGCATGCGAATCTCCTGCAACTAATAGTTTATCCGCCCCCTTGCCAGATTTAAATCTTGTCTGATATCAGGTGATCCCTTTAATGTGGCTGTGTGGAGGGTGAGGCAGGGAGGGCGGCTTCGTGGTGGGATGCCTACCGCTGTGATTGGGATGTGAGCCAGCAAATGAAGCTCAGGGCCTGAGGAACTGTTGACAGGCAGCTTGGACTGCAGCAGGCTCAGCTCCAGAAACCAAATGGAGGGAATGACAGTGCCGAGGTAGAGGAAAACCATGGGGGAGAACCTAAAAGGGGACCGCCAGCAGGAGATGGGGGAGAGGGGGGAAAGGTGGGGTGAGGTTATTTTTAGTGGCACTTGTATGTATTTATTTCACTCTTTTTACACCGCTCACTGAGGAAGAAAGATTCCTCTGTTTTGTTTTTTTTCTCTCCAAACAGAAGCATTGGATTTCAGACAGGCAATTATTCTCATCATATATGCAAAGCCCACTTGACAGGGCAAAGCCTCCTCCATGTGGAGAGGACTTCAAAGTACGACTCAGTGAGAAAGAGAGAGGCCTGAAGAAAGCTCGTGTCTGAGGGTGTTCACTGAGCATGCACTGGAGAGCTGCAGCCTCTGAATGGGATGCCGCCTGCTGTTGAATGAGGTGTGACACTTAATGCTTATGTCCTTTTGTGGGGCTCACATTATGATGGTTGACGTCACTTTATGTTTCGTCAATAAAAACTAAAAAGCTGCTCCGGTCAGAAATGACTGGCGCCAGCAGGCGACATTTTCTCCGTGATTGGGGATAAGAGGGGCCGCGGCAGGAGACGTGATCGCAGGCTCAGAGCCGCAGCTCAGTGGAAGACGGAGCAAGAACCCCGCGGGGGGATAGATTTGTTTTTGATGGACGGTGAAAGAGAGACGGAGCTGCAGAGGATCACTAAAAACCTAGAGGCAGAGACTATTACAGGCCTGACTCAGGCTGACCCTCGCCGCCCTGGGCAGATGGGTTGCAAAAAGTGCTTGTGCAGTTACAAGTTCAGATGTTGTTTACTCCGCACAGTCAAGACAGTTTTACAAAGTCTGGCCACAACACCTCAACCCTCATGTCACCCCCTATAAAAGGAGAAGAAGCAGAAGGTGAGAATCTGGTTTATACGTGCTAATTTAGATCACAGACACATTTTAGATCCTAACTAAAGCTAGAGAGAGAAGCCTTTCACACCTATTCAATGATCTGTTTTTTAACCGCTAAAAAGACACTAATCCAAGTGTACTCATGACAAGGAATACTCCAGTACTCCAGTTGTTCCAGTGAACAAAATTGCATAAGTTCATAGCAGCCATCTAATACAGATACTGTAGAACTTGATCACATACATCAAAATATTTGGTCATTAACATTGTGCACTAACTGTTTGTAGCTTAAGCACGCCGATTTTAGCTTTAGTTTTTGGCCACGCTTATGACTAAAAGACTTGAATATCTCAACGACTATTGTATGGATTGCCATTAAATTCAGTAATGACATACATCCATCTCCGGAGGATGAAACCAAGTGGCAACCCGGCGTGACGTCACCCGTTGGTTTGTGAACTGCAGCTTTTAAGCCTTTTTGTTTTCCATTAGAATTTGGGGTGGGTCTGAACGAGAGTTCTTCCACTGCGCGCCCACCTACACCTGCAACCATTCACCGATTGGACGGACCAGCTGCCAATCACGCTGTATCCCCGCTACTGCGCTTTATCGTCTATTTTACTCCAAATGAGACCATCATTTAAGAAAGACTCGAATCTCGTGATTGCGACCACTTTACTGACGTAGTAAATCAAGTGAGAAGGAGGGTCATTTTCTCATAGACTTCCATAGAAAAGCCTTTTCTTTGCATCCAGTGAGTCGTCATCTGCTGGTGATTCCAGAGGATACAGGCTTCCACATTGGCTTAATTTTCCAGACTCTGGCTGTGGTGCCTATGTCCATTTTTATATACAGTCTATGGATGAAACCCACTGAGCGTAGTGATCCCCTGGGGGGTTTTGCCCTAGCGCCACTGGCAGGTCGAATTTAAATTTTTGACCAACACCTTATTCTTTGTGTTTAGTGCTAGTTGGCAAATGTTAGCGTGATAAAATGAGATGGTGACCATGTTAAACATTATACCTTCTAAACAATATCATGTTAACAATGTCAATGGGCATATGTTATCGAGCTGAATGTCCTGCTTAATGAGACTTGAGCATTGCCCTAGAACTTAAATGGAGTATTAATCTTTAGATATTCATCATAACCATGCCACTGCTGGCACTACAGGTTTATACCACTGTACTGTATACTGTACTACTACTCCACAGTTACTCCTGCTGATGCAGGAAGGAAATCATGACAGGCTACAGGAGAAAAATTCTCTTGTCTATAAGATCAATCTTAACCAAATTGATTATCATTCTCCCATTAACATTTCTGATTCTGATTGAGCAGGACAGGCGACTGATAAAGATATCTCACCATAGTAGAGTATTTGAATTATGTCAGGACATATAACCATTGAGTCAACATGTTAGCATTAGGAATTACTTAACATTCAGTTGATAAATGGGCATGACATCAGAAGGACAAATAACTAATCTAATAATTAGTGCAATTTAATTCAAAAGATTTCCCCTATCACAGTGATATCACTATTTTTACAATATTAATTTGATTTGTAATATCAGCCTAATGCTGCCTAATGCTGATATTACCGCTGTGTATTGTGTTGCATATGGGAACATGTTAGTTTTTTGTGCTTTACATGCATGTTACCATTTCCACTCTGCGTTACGGGTGCACTTCAGGGTGACGGCCATTTCCACGCCCAGCAGAGCCACGCCCGTCAGCAGCAGCCAATAGAGCGGCTCCCCCTTAACGGCCACCACGCGCCACACCGTCACCGCACCGTGGACAGCAAACAGGAAGCGACTCAGCAGAGCCAACAGGATGTTCATGAGATGACACATCGCGCGCCACAGAAAGCCTGTGCAGAGGATAGCTTCATTGTGTATCGTTAGCATTTATGGGACTCGTAACTTATTGTGGATGAGGGAAATTCTTTTTTTTTTTTATCAAAATAAAAAATGTGTAGGTCGACTTGCCACCGAGTATATCCCTCGATGCCCCCTTTCCCTAATTTACTGAAAAAAGATAGTTTGGTCTTGCTTGGTAGAGACTGATCTTTTGATATTCACTTATTAACAGTATGTTAATAGAAGAACATAATGTTAAATGACGAAAATTCATACTTTTGTGCTATATTTGCTTTTCAACAAGTCATTGTTGCAAGGTTGATGAAAGTAATGAGTGGGCATTTTCAGATGAAATATTATATTCAAAGTAATGATTGGAACTACTTTACACCTCAAACTTTTGTAAACTAAGTCTCAAAGGTCACAACTATAAAGTGGTTAATGTTGTTTTTGGACCTCATATAGTTTGTATTACTGTAATAAACTTAATGTCCAGCAGTGTGAATGGAAACCTGCCAAAGGACACTTCAATTTGATTGCATTTTGCACTAAATTTAGGGAATAAACTCGGGCAGAATATCAGTGTGAGGCGGCCAAAAACCAAACCAACCATGAAAAATTAGTAAACACTTACTGTGTGTAGCCGCCCGCATCATTACACATCAAACCCCCAGTTCAGCTTTCATTATATCAATAGCTATTGCACGGTGTCAGTGTGAAAACAGTCCTCACTGTCAATTAGTCAGCAAGATAAAAGCTCCTAAGCTTTGGGGGAATTCAAAGCAAGCAGTGATTAGTTAGCAAGAGTTAGACAAATTGATCTGCAGTCAATAGGAAAGGACTCCAGGAGGCTTTGCATGCATTTGCTTAAATTTGATCTCTGGATCTCTGCGGATTATTTCCATGCCTTGAAAGCGGCACTAAATGGGGGAGGGGGCATCCCGGTGGTTGCCTTGTGGTTAAGGGGCACACTATGAAACCCAGTTTGGCTCCAACCAGGAACTTTTGTTGAAATTCAAACCCTTCTTTCCCTCCTAATGTTATCAGTCTGTTATCACCACTAAAAAAGTATGCCAACATGGCAAACTTTGGAATAAAGCATCTTTTTTTAAAATAATTTGTGACTTTATATGTAGTAACAAAATATAAGTGATTAATTTCAAAACAATCTCATTCTATAGCAAATGTTAGCAGAAGAGCACAAGCACCAGCCAGGGGGATTTTTGACAAGCAGACAACACAAAATGTGTTTTTATTAAACACTTTTTTTTTTTAACATTCTTGTATTGGATTGTTCACCACAAATGAAGCTGTTAGTGTCAACAATATTCAAGCCTCCCAGAATGCATTCGCTTAGAAAGTGATACTAAAATGTCTCATATTCGGACTCGACAGAGTTCAACTCAGGTCTCTCGGCAACTATTGTCGACCGTGTCGAAACCACGGAGTGTTGTGTGCTGTTATCATGAATGCCAATACGCCCTAAACACAATCCATGCAATATGTATGACTGCATGCAGTTACAGACCTACAGAATAGGCTGGACTCCTCGCTGGGATCAGTTTCTCCGCTGCGTTTCCCAAAAGTTCTGACGCTGTGTAGCAGAAAATGACTACACCACAACAGTCACACACAGTGACCTGCTCTGTATCTGTGTGTTTTTGCCTTTTTAAATGACAGCCACCTCCTAGACTCCACTGGACGCGTAGGCATGTCAGAGGGGTGTGTGGGTGTGTGTGTGTGTGTGTGTGTGTGTGTGTGTGTGTGTGTGTGTGTGTGTGTGTGTGTGTGTGTGTGTGTGTGTGTGTGTGTGTGTGTGTGTGTGTGTGTGTGTGTGTGTGTGTGTGTGTGTGTGTGTGTGTGTGTGTGTGTGTGTTCAGTGGGTGACTGACTGTTGTTCAAGTCTACTGGACTAGAGTATCAGTAAACGGTAGTGCGTTCCACAAAGTGTATCTTTGTGTGTGTGTGTGTGTGTGTGTGTGTGTGTGTGTGTGTGTGTGTGTGTGTGTGTGTGTGTGTGTGTGTGTGTGTGTGTGTGTGTGTCTCCCCTCGGTGCCATTGTGGGAGATAACGCTTCCTGCCCCCTGCGCCCACATCTTCATCGCCATCCGTCATGATGTCACCTCTCCTGGCCCAGAACAAAGTTATCTCCCTGGGAGAAGCCAGTCTGCCGCGCTCCCTGTTCAGAGGGCGCCCAGCCCTGCCCTGCTCCCACCCATGCCTGCCTTGCCCCTGCACGGCTGGCCCTGATAACGGTCCCGCTCCCGAGGCCTCCCCACACACATGAAAACACGGAGCAGCAGGCGGGGAAGGAGATGCCCCCTGAGAAATCACGACAGCGGGTGGGTATGTTACCGCTGTTGCATCAGAATGAGGATGCCGTGAGGGTCAAAGCTGTCCAGGAATGCCGAGACGGTCAGTCCACGAAATCGCTGGAGTGGATCAAAGACAAATGAGCGATAAGAGGGTTTTTTTTTTATTATTATTTGGTCAGATTGTGAATCCCGAACATTAGTTTGGAAAATTATTAATGAAGAGGTGACGTTGCTCCTTCGTGCTCTTCTAATCCTATTTTTGGAGTCTCCCTGGCAAATAGGACTTAACCTGCAAAACATTACAAATCTTCACATCCAGCTGACATAGAGCAACATTCACTCTGAGGTGTTTTTCTGTCTAGCTCAAAAGCCCAAGCCCAATATTCATTCAAATTATAGCACTGTTTTGGTTAAACAACAACTCCTGAGTAGAAAAATAAGTATTTTTTAAGCAGCTAGATGCTGCACCGTTCACCAGCTAACTCCCTTTCAAGTGTCTGTGTGGTGTACAGTCCCTCTCCTCTGTCAGCTGTAAACGAGGTTGGTGAGAGAAGTGAGAACCAAAACAGCAAAGTTGTGGACCACAAAACCAAAACAATGTGCTGATCCTATGAAGCTGAATGGAGCAATGAGGGGTACAGTAGAGTCAGGTGATAATTCTCTATGGATTCCTCTACTCATTTTCTCCAGTGTTATTATAAAGATATTAGTTATCGGAGCTTTGGGGTGTGCTCAGACTGAACGTAATTTGTGCAATTTTGTGGCAAATTAACATTAACTGCAATAATTGTCCCAGCTCTGCTCTGCTCTATTGACTCCTTCTACCTTTTGTTTATCTGTGGTGGAGTTTTTAAATATACTGATATTGAACTTTTTGTGTGACTGTATATAAAAAGGGATGTAGTTGTACCAGGGCTGGAATGTCAAGTCAATGCGGAAGTGCCTGAAGCCTGTATTCTCTTGAATGACCAGCAGAGGGCAACGCCACTGGTCAGTTCCTACAGTAGTCTATGAGAAAATTACCCGACTTCTCACTTGATTTATAACTGCTGCAGACATTTACCTATGGTCTCAATCTCTTGTTTCAAGTCTTCTTCAATTATTTATACAAAAATAGACGACAAAGCATGCAATGCATTGGGGTGAGGATAGAGCGTGATTGACAGCTAGTACCGTCCAATGGGTGCAGGTCACAGGTGTAGGTGGACGTGCAGTGGACGAGCTCTCAGTCACGCCACAACCCCCCCGCTCCTCCAAATATGGTTACTTCTGGTTTACAAAACATAAACATAAACAAAACCTGCTAAACTCAAGGTTTCAAAATGGCCGCTCCCAATGGGTGACGTCACGTCGGCTTCCCACTTGATCACACAGCTGATTGATTGTCTCCGCTCCCTTTAGTAAATAGTCTCTGTGTTTCCCTCTTGTATCCGCCAGCTCATCTTGATTCCCCGGTTTCAACGTTCCAGCATTACTTAGTAAGTTTAGTAATATGGGTGATATTATTTGTTCAGGAGTCACAGTTGCTCAAATTATAAAAGTACCCTCTGACATGACCCATTTGAGTGTACCAGTGGCAGGCATACTGGAATTTTCTTAATCCCAGATGAAGAAAGCTCGTGGCAAGCGACCATCACCGCCATCCACTCCCGGTTAGAAACCGGAAAAGAAAAATGTATATATAAGACCTTTAACCACTGTACATTAAATGTAATTTAGTATATCTGCAGAATTGTCCAGGCAATGTGGTTGGGAGTACAGCCCAACTCATACTAGTTTTGTGAGACCTTTATTGATATTGGAGATACCCTTAAACAATTCCCCTCATACACAGGAAATATTACAAAATTCCCTTTATGCTCCTCGGAGGATAAAGTTCAGGTGCCCCGACAGGACACACTTCATCTCTTCTATAAAGGTTCTCAGAATAGAAAACATTATTTTAATTTCTCACAGTATTTGGTTCAATTTAAAAGATCAAATGAGAATGTTGTAAGAAAAGGCTTGAGAATAAAGTGATTATCACAGAGGCAGTTCAGTGATGTTGAATCTAATAAGAAAAATATGACAGTCTTTGAATGGGGAGCCGGGATGCTTTTTCATCCCTCAGTGTCCCTTAAAATCAATTTCTCAGTTCAGACAACAGACAGGAGTCTGAAATTATTAACAGAGCACAACTCTTGGCCCCTGTCGGCTGAACACGCAAGTCAATTATTCAAAATCCCTCAAATTACGGCCCCCCTTTTCAGCCTTTGTGCTCAAATAATATTCACTGCCGTGCAGCTAACATTTTTGTTTCAGTAGATTGTGCATTCATAAAAGCATCTGCCAAAAGGGATTCGGCTCCTCACGCCCAAAAACTGATGGATCTTAGGTTCAAGTGACCATTTGAAGCCAGGAAAAAGAGCCGCGCACACACACACACACACACACACACACACACAGGTAGTGGAAGGAAGTCCTTTAATGGGGAGGAAACAGGCAAGAACTGGCAGCAGGAGATAAGACACTCCAGACAGTTTCCTAAACAAAAGGTGAGTTGGGGGGGGGAAATGGGTGGAGGACCAAAGACGAAAGAGGCAAAGAAGGGTGGTGATGACTGGGGAGGAGGGTGAGTGAGTTCTCAGCCATGCAGAACAGTAGTACACCTCATCTTGTTATCCTCTTGCGCTTTTGCTTTTTTTTTTTTATTGAGGTAACAGGCGGTTCACTCCAGGTTGTGGCTTCAAGTTAGTTAAGCTAACTACGGCAATTTGTGTTTAAATGAGGTGAGCCTGTGTTCAGCGCTCCAGGGCGAGCAAGCAGGAGGACTGGTTGGAGTGTCCCGTGTTGAGGATGATGCGGAAATCTGGATTCTAAACTATATTCACTGAGCATGTGAATCTCCAACACAGTCCTTTGCCTTGGAGAGACACACTTCTGTATTTGCATTTAAAGACGTGAAGTTCTGTTATACTCATAACTACTTCAATTGAATTACCATATTTCCACATTCACAGGTTGTGACACCTCATTTCCTCTCAAGTATTTTTCTTTTTCACGGCGGCGCGCGGTATACTTCAGCCGTACCAGTCTGACAGCATTGAAGTGGCACAGCTCCAGCAGTTTCTTATATACAGTCCTGGACGGCAGCCACTGGCACAGACCTGCTGCCTGCTCCTCACATGGTGTATGCCACCCAGTAGATCACGTTCACCACGGCGAAAGTGAAAGGGAACACGGCCCTGGCGTAGATGTCGATGGTGTCGGCATCGATGGGCTTGCAGACGCACTTGGAACAGCACTTTTTCTCCTCCTCTTTCTCCTCCGCCTGCTTGGACCGTCTCCTCCTCGGCGCGACCTCCTCTGCGCCGCCCTCCCCGGGGATTTCGCTGCTGGAGCGCTGAGTCCGGCCTTGGCGGCTGGAGATCATCACGCCCTGGTTCATGCCAGTGACCGAGAGGGAAAACAGAACCATGGCCTGTTTGCCGTTCTTCACGATGGACTGTGGGGAGATGGAGAGAAGGCCACGTTAGTGTTCTCTGAAGCTTTACCTGGTGGAATGCAGATTTCAGGAAAGTTCGCGGGATAACAGGCAAAACTTATAAGCGTTAGCATTACAGCAGAACCATAATCATAACATTTCACAGTCGTTTTGAATCCCCGCTCCCAATGATCACACGTTTTACTATGTGAATAATACATCTTCATTTAAAACAATTTTGTCAAAATGTTTTTATCTTTTGGCCTATTTTACCTGACAACTTATCACTCTTGCACCGTAGCAGTACTTGGTACTTATTTGTAGATTGTTTTGTTATAGATTTAAGTACTTGGGATTTTAACTTTTTTGCAACAAAATACTTGGCCCTCACTTTGGCATAACATAAGATATTTTGATAAGGAAACATGTAAGGCCAGAACTATGCATAAAATCAGATTATGAATTCCTCAAGTTCAAATTACAAAGGAAATACTTCGTTTTTTTGTATAGCTCGGGATTTTACAGCAACTTTGGTAATTTATAAAGTCTCTGTAGTTTTACACACATCAATGCACAGTGGGCCATTTTCCTTGCATGCACGTCAGCATGTAATCAGTTTTTTTGCCCTTTCCTTTTTCAAAAGACAAAAAATACAATCAAGACATGTCTTATTGTAAAGGTACATCCAGTAAGATGAACGGCATACGCAAAGGAAACAGACAGTAGGATGACAATCACTATCATCCCCTGTGGGAAATCTTAATTTTCCGTCTATGCTCAATAGAAATTCATTGTCTTGTTGAAGGTCAGTTGGATGGATGCTTGTCAACATGCGGGCCTGAAGCATGGAGCAGGTCTGTGTTTGAAAGGCATGCTCATTACTCACCACACCCCCCCTGCAGTCAAGCATTGTTATCTGCTGATGGGAGAACATGATGGGAGTGATTCCCTCACCTCAGAGCTGAGCTTGTTGGCTTTCACCTTGGCCTTCTCTTTGAGTCGGTAGTCAGCGTTGTAGTGCGCGAAGGCATACTCAATGAGCGCCGCAAACACAAACACATAGCAGATCCAGAAGTAGACGTCTAGCGCCTTGATGGCTGATGCTCTGGGCAGGGAGGAGCGGGCGCTCACCATCAGCGTGGTCATGGTGAGAACAGTCGTTATCCCTGTAGAAAGAATTAAAGTCTCAATTTAGAGACTGGACTTCTGTCCGGATCTGTATATGGCAATGTCGACGTACTTTGGTCTAAACTGAAATATTTATGATTCAATTGGATTGCCAGGATTAGCACCATCAGCATCTCAAATTTGTCATTGACCCTGGGAAACAGTTCAACACCCACAGTCCGGGTTGGACTGAAACTTTGAGCAGACACTCTTTGTTCCTGAAGAAAGAATCCTAATCACTTTGATGATCCCCTGACGTTTCCCATGGCATCTACATGAGGTTCACATAGTGGTTTTTGATGAGATGCACTGACATGAAAATACAGTAGGCTACAGTTATTCATGCTATCCTCAGAGTGAATTGTAGAATTGTTGATCATTAGTTGTTGCTGGTTTATGACTAATGTTTGCAAAACTTGACATTCCCATAAGTTGTAGCTGTGCTTCCTTTGTACTGCAAATGTTAGAATGCTAACATGCTAAACTAAACTTGCGAACATGACACCGATCCAGAACAACAAATCCAGCCTCACACACCAAGGAGGAATTTCAATTGTAGTCCCACTACGGGTAAGGCTGTAAGAATTATTAATAGGTTAATATCTGCTTGAGCAAGCTGTATCATCTCACAGGCCTTATCAATTTAATACAAACCTAAGGACACTCGAGCAGGGACTGCGGATTGGCTGATCCAAAATGACACCCAGGACATGGCGACCAGTAATATGGAAGGCATGTACGACTGGATGATGTAGACGCCTCGATTACGTCTCAGCTCGAAGCGAAGGCTGAGCCTCGGAAACCGTCCCGCTGGAAGAAGAAAACAGACGCGCTGTTTAGTTATTCTAGTGAAGAAGCTCGTTTTTCACAGAGAAAATATGAATAATTGTTCCTCACACACGCTGATATCACAGGATGTCTATCTGCTCCATTGTGCCCCCAGTGGCAAAACCCCATGATGTAAGACATGAAGTAGTGTTGCAGACTGTATCTCCCCAGCAGCAAATCCTATCATCTCATAAACCTCCCGCCTGGCTCAGCAGCAAGCCTGGCTTGATCCATTCCCTCTATGCATCACATATAACCACAGTGGTGCCGAAGGTAAAAAACACACACAAAAAAACAACTCTTTCTTCAAAAAGAATCTGCCGAGGTTGTTAATGCAAGGGGCAAGCCAAGTCCAACAACTCAAAATAGTACACAATGTATAAAACACTGAGGAAACATGCAGGCCCAGTGCTACAAGGGAGCAAAAGCATGTATTGCACCGTGAGTTGAAATGTGAATAGTAAGTGTGTAGTTTTGCTGAGTGCGTTGCATGATGGTATGCACTCAGCAAACCAAAATGGCGATCAAAGCTGAGTCGCGTTAGTCCACATAGCTGCGCTTGGGTGCTGGACAACTTCAGTCTGCTGGTGTTTACTACTACCAAATATTGTTACATGGATATTCCAAAAAAATGGCAGCAGCAAAACCTCCACGGATGCAGATGCCACAGCAGATCGTGGAGAAAACGGGAACAAGAGTCCAGCTTAAGTTAGCCTTGCCGTCTAAAGTTTAGCCCTGACTGTAACACCAGCCCCCCTCCTGGTGCCCGACTCCCTTTTTTCGGGGGCTGTTTGTGTTTCGGTATAATCTGTTCATCACATCACACTTGGGATGGACACACTGTGTTTCATTGGTGTTGTATTGTGTTATCTTGTATTTAACACATCCTTTAATCATGTTAATTACAGACCAGTTTCCAAATATGTTGTAGGAAGCCTTAACAAGGACAATAGACACTGCAGACGCATAGAAACATAGGAAACAAACAATATAACAGTAATGCCTCTAGTCACTTAAATGTGACACCTGATCATGCTATGAACTGCAAACTTTTCTTTAGCTTTGATTATTTGGTACCACATACACTTGTGTAAGTTGTGTGTATTTGCAAGTTATGATTATTTGATCCAGATAAAAACAACCGTAACGTACAGAATATAAACTGGGCATGGACATTGATCGTTTTTAGTTTTTCTCCAGTAATTTCAGATGACACTAAGTCATTTGGCTCTGGAGCTGTGCCTGGAAACACGGAAGCTAACGTTGACAACTGAAGAAAAACAGCAAAACAAGATGTACTGCTCACCAGATTTGAAGTTCATCATCTCAGTGACAAACCGATAGTCCGTGATGGTAAACTGGGAGAGCTCCAGTTTGTCCAGGCCGTGGATGTGTTTCTGACTATCCGACCAGTGGTACACGATGTCCTCTGAAGAGTAACCGTCTGGAGTGAAATAACACATGACAACCAGACATTTTATCAGTCCAGCCTACGAAGAAGTGAAGTCTGCTGATCATGTTTTTACGTCGTTTTGTCCTCACACAGAGGAATGGAAGGAGCTTGTAATACTGTTGCCTTCAATGGCGCCATACGAAGGGATCAAATCAGTGAATCAAGAAAATAAATCTTGGTGAGTTTATGGTGAATCCTTGACTTACAACTCTCCAGGTCCAGCATACACTCCTGTTCGTCCATGGGATACTTGGTCAGGTCCATGTCACACGCCACTGTCGAAGTGATTCTGGGGACAAAACGGCTCAGTCATCAAAAGTTGATGACTCAAAGTTGTCCCAAAGCCATTATGGAAACACAGCTGACCATGAGCAGGATTTTCCAAAACGCATAAACACAACAATGACATTTTATCACCTGATATCTGTTATTTAGAGCAGCTAAAAGCTCCACTGTGTGCATCAACTGGTCACTGATTGTCTGTCTACTATTTGGTGCTAGGCGACTAAACAAAAGACAAACAGTTGATTGTACTAAAACCAAACCTTTACCACAGAGGCATATGTAAAACAGTTTTAGTTTCTCATGGTTTCTTCTGACACGCTAGTAGTAGCTCTTTTTATGATACACTTTCGAATAACTCACCTAGATTCTTCTTAGACCTTTTCCTTCACCAGAAAGAACATCAGACCAAGTTCAAGAAGTTACCATACAAACATTTTTTAATCTAGGATTATGTTCATGTGGGTCTCCAGACATGTTCATGCCTAAAGACAGCAACTAAGAGACAACTTGGCCCTCAAATGTCTGAGATTCGTGAAATCTTAAATGTGACATTTTATGCAAAAGTCACTTCTTTAGTGTTTGTGCACATAAATTTGTGAATCCGTGGAGCCTGCCAGCCCACAGACTGAAAACAGACCACCCTGACGGTCGGCTCTGAACAACTGGTTCAGATTTATCGCCCACTGTGATGTCACAGTTGGCCTCTCTTGGGGTTACGCCACTTTTCTGGTGAAGGGGCGTGACATTTCCTACACATTTTGAAAGTGGTCGACCAATCACAACCGACTGCGCCAGCTAGCCAATCATAGCAGACTGGAGTTTATCAGGAGGAGGGGCTAAGAGAAATCCAGGCGTTTTAGACAGAGGGTGAAAAGAGAAGCTGCAGCTATGGGCAGTATGAGAACACTGATGCCTTTTCTGAACTTTAGATCATGTAAACCTTTTCAAGCGGTCACCCAAATTAAAAGCATGAACCTGAATAAAAAATATTAGCAAGAACTTGCTGTTATAGAAGGAAAAATCATACCACACAGACCGAGGCAAAAAGTCTCACTTGTTGTGTTGCCCGACTGTCAAAATCTGACATGTGGGGACAGTAATCTGTTTGCTCCTACCGGCTGCTGTAAAGAATGACTCCGTTGGGCTGCAGACGGATCAGCTTGTTCTCCACGGTCACGTCGTGGAACCAAGCCGATTTGGCGTTGACGATGAAGGTGTCGGGCACCCACAGCTTGTCCACAAAGCGACTGTCCAGCCCCAGCGTCTTGTTGGTGTGATTGTAGGACAGCCGGTCATCGCGCCAGCTCTGCCGCAGGAACACGGTCATGGTGTACTCCTGCCAGGAACAAAACAAGCACATGCACACACAAGCACACACACACACACACACACACACACACACCAAAGAGGCTGAGTCATGGAAATGAGGGGGAAAAAGCCCAATGCAGATTTGCAGACTCTGTCACTATAAAACCAAGTAAATACAGTCCAATTTTACAAATAAAAATATGAGGAGAACTTCTTGTCCTGTGAAGAAATGTATATGAGGTCCATGACTCCACTTACACCTGGCATTAAAATATTTAATCAAAATGATATCTTGAAATTATCTTAACCAGATTACATTCACACCTAGTATTAATGTGTCTCCATTGTGTTCACATTGAGAGACGATTTGCGGTTTGATCACTCTGTCCAGCTCCAGTTTCATCCCCCTTGTCATGATTCTGCCCTCGCAAGCTTGTCTCTAGTGGATTTTTGTTTGATTGTTATTTCCTGTGTATCTGTTGTGTTGGTTTCTTGGTCCCTTGTTATTGTTACCTGTTTCGTAATGACTTTCCTTCTGTCTATGTTTTAGATGAGTTACCTTTATTTCCTTTGTATCTTGAATTTGTGATTTCCTGTTTTACTTTGTGGTTTCTTTCCTCGTGTCTCTGCACTTCCTGTTCTCCTCTTTTAGTTGGTGTCTTTACTCTGCCCGTGTCTCCCGCCCCTGTGATTGGCTGCACCTGTTCCTAATGGGTCTCACCTGTGTTCAACTGGCCCCGCCCACCTTGTGTCTATTTAGTCTCTGTGCTTCCCTTTGTCTCTGTCAGTTCCTCTGTTGGTTTCCAAGCACAACCTGTGTTTATGGCTCCTGAGTTTGCTACCTGTTCTTATGCCTGAGATTTACCTGTTCCCGTTGCTACACCCATGGACACCTTAGGTTGTATTTTTCTTTTGTTATATTTGGACACAGTAAGTCTGTTTTCATTTTCTTTAATTATTAATTTTCAATCTACTCTACAATCAACAACAACAAAAAATGTATAAAAGATGAAGAATAGAAAGATATGGTCGACATCCATGAAGCAGCGTTATTGTTTTTGCCTGCTTTTCAATTGGTCTCGGCTTCACCCCATCCACAGGCGTCTTGAGCAACATGGGGACTGAGGTGAGAAGAGCTTCACGTGTTCACTGGCTAACTACTGCGATTATCGTTTACAGAATGTGTGGCTTGATAATGTATTTGCATTTACTGTACACTTGTGTTCAATGTGGTCACAATGCATCCCTGACCACCTCCAGTTGTGGTCTGACAATCCAGCCTCACTGTGTCTTGGGCGCATTTACACCTGTACTAATGTGGTCGAGTACCACATTATAGGAAGTGTAGGATTAATTCATTTTTCTAAACTTGACCCATAAAAAACTGATATTGGCCTCTGTTGTGTTCTGTAAACTGTCTGTCCCAAGTCCACTAACTTAACTGAGGAGAAAACTAAAGTCCTTGACTACCCCTTTAATTATTGCAATTTATTGGTAATGTAACACTGATTTGTTTTATCCAACTGTGTATTTTTACATAGTATAATTATTACACTTAAATAATCTACTATGATTTATACCTGACATTTGTGTCAAATTCATTGCTGTCCGTTTTGTGAAAGAACTAGAATGAGTTTACCCTGGTTTTCATCTTTGGTCTTTGGACTTTTGAAATTTAAAGAAAGGGGGGGGGAAATAATGATTTAGAATAGAATCAAAGCCATATACATAACATGATCGTCCCACTAGATTCGGTTCTTGCTGCACAAAATCCGTGAAAGTATCCAATTATTTAAAAAGTCCGCCAATGTGTCACGCATATGTTCACCCTGACTGAGCACTCGCACAAACCATCGAGGGGGATAAATCCGGATTATGCAAATAAAATGAAAAATCTTTGATCTTTGCCGCGCCAGAGAAGTCGAGTCATGATAGTGGATCTCCCTGAACAAGCAACAAGAAATTGACCGTATACTTTACCATGTTGGCCTCAGAGATGTGGTCAATGCTGGCCACTTCGATGGCCATGGACACGTTCACTGGGGGACCTACAGGAGCAGAAGTGAGAAAAGAACGCAGAGGTGCGCCCCCGTCCCCGTCTCAAACACACGCGCGCGCACACACACACACACACACACACACACACACACACACACACACACACACACACACACACACACACACACACACACACACTCTCACCCCCGCTGCTCAATCTGAATCCATCAGTCCCTCCCATTCTCACTCCATCACCCATCTGTTTCCCTCCCACCCACCACTCTCCCACGTCTCAAACACTCCTACAGTGCATAGAGATTGAGCATTATCCAGTTTAACCATGCTAAGTGGCACATCACACTGAGGGCTTTCACAAACAGAACTGGGCTTTCATGGTCTCGCACAGAGTGGGATTCTGCCAACATTCACACACACACACGCACACACACGCACACGCACGCACACATAGCGTTTTCACCCATTAGTTTGCCATATGATCAGCATGGAGTGTGCCCCTGTGATCGGATGCTCAAGGGCAGAAACTGCAGGGGAGCTCGCTGATGCAGAGCAGAAAGGCTCTTTATACTGAACATTAAGGAATCATACATTACCATTCCCCACCATTTAACACCTTCTCATAACCCTTTCCGCTAAATGATATTTTATTCACACATACACAGGACGTGTATGTAGGTTTGCTGTATGCCAAGGTCGGCAGGAGATGAGCATCATCACTCACCTCCGTTAAAAGGACCTCAGATTAATGAAACATTTGTTATGCAAACACTATTTTTATGGAAACGTGTGCATTACATAGTCGTGCCATGAATGCACTGCGATGTTAATGTGGCGTTTATCTTGTTTCATAAAATTTTAACGCAACATCTTTTGCGCAAACACAGTCAGATTCACAAATGTCCCGTGTGCCGTACAAATGCAGTAACAATGCATTTGAAAATAACATCCACAAATAAGTATTGCATTTCTGGAGATTATGCTAGCACTTATATTGATATACTGAACATTGGGGTAAAAAGAGCTTAAAACTGGTAAAGATGTAGTTTAGAAGCACATACAAACAATGCATCTCCAATGTAGATGTTGAGAACAATCTTGATTTGTTGATGTACTTCCAATTTTATTTCATGACATCTAGCGCTTGTCTATGGAGGTTAAACTCACTAATACTGCCTCTTACTGGAACATTTGCCAAATATAATATAGTAAATGGAATGCAAAAAGAAAATCAAGAAAAAGTCAAACGTATAAAAAAAACTTTGTTTCCCAATTTTTTCAAATTAAATTGAGTTCCCCATACGAAGGTTAAGGGGGAAAAAAGATCTGACAATATCATATATAATGGATGTGAAAGTTAATGCATCTGCGCTATAGATCTCCTCCAATGTAACATTTGTTTGTGAGTGCAAAGTCATATTTGTGAATGTTATTTCATTTGCAGAACATAAATATGAATCTGACTTTTAAGATTTTATGACACAAACATAACTCCACATAAAAGGCCTTTATGAGACATGAGTTGAATGTAGGGAATCGACCCAAATAACAGATATGATTCCCGGATGGTCATAACAGCACTTCCCTTTGGACTTTCATTTCCACATTATAATGTCACACCAATAGGAATGTGGAGACCACACGACGGTGCATTATGATGATCGGTGTAGGCGTGTGGCTGTGTTGTTGTTCCACATTTTCACCTCTGCTCAGCTGAGTTAAGCTGTGAGATTGAGAAATCTATCACTGTGGTCATTGGATGTTTCACATCTTGCAGCCATTCTTAGCAAAGTCTCCAGAGCGGTGCACATTGTTTGCACCACCCATCTCACTCTCGTCCTTGAAGGGGCATCGTCCTCAATAATCCCTTTAGCAAAGCTTCTTTTTGTGTGTGTGTGTGTGTGTGTGTGTGTTTGTGTGTGCATAACATCTTACTAAAGAGTCAAAGCAGGTATTTACATAAGGTTAATACAGATTTGCTCTGATGTCGTGCATGAAAAAAGAAAAAACATAAATAAAGACATGTCTCGGCATAATGGAGCTGGAAAATGAAATGTAAGCGACCATGTTGGCGGATCTTGGGTCGGGTTATGCTAAGGATGGCTGTAAATGTGAGGGGGTGAAATGCAACCCAATGCCACGGGCAGTAGATCTCATACTCACCTCCTATCCCAGGGCGAAAATTTCTGGCATAGCCCTTCATTAACTCATCCAGATTAGGTAACCAGGATATTTGAATGTCTTTACCTACATAGTCCCCAATGTCACTCAGCATGGCCCTAAAGGAGACAAACAGCAAACACAGGAGCCTTCAGTGGTCGTCCAGCCACGCCACGTGTCCACAGGAAAAACCTGGCAGAGCCTCCGATTCCGTCAGGAATACACATACATACATATATATATTTATTTTTCAATCAATAAAAGATGATATAGCTATTGATCTGTGAATAATACTGGTTGACTGCCCCCAACATGACCTCTTTGAGGAGGGTGTCAATTATCAGGTATAAGTTCAACCTTTGCTCTTCTATTGGCCCCGTTCTGTTCTCCACCACCAACAGTTAAGAATATCTCCCTTTAGCCACTAAATGTTCAACTAAAGCTGTGTTCAGACACAAACTTTGGAAAAATGTCTGCAACATTGCGTCCGTTCGCACGTGACATGCGCAGCGGGAGATTGTCCGAGTCAGACACGTTCACAACGGCGGGGGGGGGGGGGGGGGGGATTCTGTGGCGTCTGGGTGGAGCAGCAGGAGCTAGGGCATGATCATAACTCCACTGTGGAAAGCATTGTTTATGATTACACTCATCAACACGCCCGCTCACGAAGTTTCTGCCGATATTTAGTTGCTGCATGCTCACATGGACTCACTCAAGACATTCTCTGGAAATTTGACAAGGCGGCTGGCAGGAAAAGTAACAACAACTGTATTCTCACATACAGTTCCTCTGGAGAAGATCAAAAAATGGTGATCTTCTTTGAAAGCAGCTTCAGTTAACCAGCTAAACGCTACCTTTGTCTGTCTGCAGGCAGCCCACCGAGAGCTAACAGAGCTTCTTGAAAGAAAACGGCCCGCTGTGGTGCTGCTGCTGCTGCTGGGATTGAGGTTGGTGAGCGTGGTGAATGTCTGGGCCCGAGGAAACCAAAACAATCCGCTAAAAGAAACTAAAAAGGGTGCAGAGAGTTAAGTGGGCAGTACAAAGTTGGTGAAAATTATCTGTGGTCACTACGAGCAACTCCCTTAACGCTACACTTTGATTCATGTTAATGTAAAGAGCTTTGGATTTGATTTATTGATATGATTTGTAATCTGTTTTGAACAACCCAAGTGAGGAAATAACAAAATATTTTTAAAAAACACATATTAAACCATTTATTGCTTTGCAGACGTTCTCAACACTTGCTTTTGGCGAAGATGAATTAGACACAATGAACGTTTCTTATATGATTATTTAATGTAAAGTGACAGTAATAACATTGTGAAAATAAGTGAAATATTACTGTGGTCTTCAGACAAATCATGTAATATCAAGTTAGGAGACAAGTGTGTTGTTTTTTTATTGTGGAAGAAAAAGATTTATTATTGCCATTGTTAGCTTGATTTTTTTTTTACTTTTATATATAAATCCACATTTTCGAACGCTCCCCCATCTCACACTGATTCTCTTAAACTTAAGTAGGAACAGTAAAAAGAAATGTGTATAATCCATTATCTTCATCAAAGCATGCTTTAAGTTTTTTTTATTTTTTATTCATTCCCCTCTGTTTTTCATGTTCTACTTTATCAAGGCCTTGTATTTTTACATCGATAAGCAAGGCTGAGAATATGGTGTGTCCTAAAATAATCCAAAGCAAAAATGCTATTACGAATTAGCAGCATGTCACTGAGACAACTCGTCATTTGTCGGGAGATTTTTGCAGGAAAATGATCAAAGATACCGATCGTCAGGACAAAAGCGCCAGCCCTCAGCTCGCTCCTTTCAAACACTCGTAACATCAGCCAAAGCCTGCCTGGCATATTTTTCCTCAGTTGTGTCACCGCAAGGAAGCTGACAGCAGATTCAAATCCACCAGTGTGACTTCGGCTCGGACTGAGCACCACGCTGTGCCCGAGTCCGCGAGCCTCAAAACCTTTTCGTTTTGAATTCAAATGGGCTCTCATTAGACTACCACTCCCAGTCTGAACAACTTAGCAGATATTTGACGTTGCTTTCTCTAGTTTGGGAGAGTGACAACATAATTTAAACAGCACTAGTGAAATGGAAACTATCTCCGGGTACAAAGGGGCTCCCGTGGGGCCCCCTGGAGGCCCCAGCGGCTGCAGCAGGGCCACAAGCCCGCGCCGTCAGCCCCACGGCCTCTGTGTGGGATTTAAGAAGCGCAGCGCAGCTCTGACACCACCAGGTGGCAGGTTTGCTTTCTAAAAAACGTCAAACCTGTAAACAGACGCCATGCAGACACACAGTGGACCGTGGGTATTGGAGTGGATGTCAAGTCGGTCACACCCTGGTATGAGTGGCATCGCTGTGACATGCAGTCATTTCAATAAAGATATATACGCTGTGATACACTCACCTTTAGGAGGCAACACTTTCCCCCCCCGCCGCTGTTGGGAGGACTGACCCGTGTGCGACCAACGAAATTGAATGAAATTGAGGGTTTCCGTGACATTCAACGTCACAGTGGCGGCATTGCCAGTGAAATGGACCACACGGCGGCTTAACCGACGGTCTTGTTATGCACCAACAATGAAAAGCCATTCGTCGACCTTCGAAATAAGGCTGACATTTGAGGAAAGTCCCCCTAATAGTCTGCAAAGCATTATATTGAAAACTGACCTAAACTGCAAAACAATACGCCTCAATAATATCAAATTTTTTGGAGTACAAACAATACTTCTTTTTTTTTTTTTTTAAACATTGCAGCCATGTCATTAACTCTTCCTGAGTGGATCCATTTTGTAGTGGCAGATGTATTTTTAGTCTGGCAATCACTGTCATGTCTGAAATAAATGGGAGGCACTGAGTGAATGAATTAATCACTCTGTGCCTCCCGGATCTCTTCATTGGCCGTTTCTAAATTTGGAAATCAAGAGCTTCTCCTTCAAGAAATCCGTTAACACGGCGAGGTCAAACAGGCCTCCCCGCATAGTGGAAGTGTGTGTCTGCCCGGGGCAAATCCTACTGTATTAGTCTTTAGTGTCATTTAATATTCATTTTGAAGGAACGCGCTGTATCCTGTGTCCGCGGTGGTCAGATGAATGGGTTCACAGTGACGTCACAGTCATTTTCATACTAACTCATTAGTATATGCAGTTACCCACGCTAGTCAAGAATCATTCTTGTTCTGTGTTTGTAGTCACATATTACAAAATGTAACCTGTAGTCCGCTATATGTTTCAGGGCGGCGGTACATAATTCTTTTTCTTTGCTAATTCATTCCTAAACATATCAGAAGAATCTCTTCCTGTGCCCTGGAGGATCTTCAATCTGAAAGAACCTACGGTGACGATGAAAATGATAAAGCTCTTAACAACCGAAATAAATCTCCTTTCCTTGATTTTTTTTATTTTCTTTAATCAATAATTCCTACATGTGAGCAAAATGAGCTTTCATCAAATAAGTAGCAGATTTTTAAATGCTGCTGTCCACGGAGCGGGATTGATTTCCCCTGACATAAAAAATGTGTTTTATATTTCTTGCTTCACCTGCCTGAATTAGCACGTTATACTGATTAGCTCTTGGAGTAGATATTCAACCCTGTCCAAGAAACATGGACAGGGTTGACAATTTGATAGCTCCCCAGGGAGATGCACCACCAACATTGGCACCTCTCTGTTTTCTCCCCCCCAGGCATGACAAAGAGTTGAGAGATTTACAGAAGCTGCTCTTCCTCTATATTTCATTTTCATTAAATGTCTCTCCCGAGGCCCGGATCTGCTCCCGTCTGTTTATGAGCTAACATTAAACAGATGGGGAGAGAAGAAGAAGAAGAAGGAGGAGGAGAGGAAAGACAAATAGTGTCCGCCTGGCTGAAATTGTTGGCGTCTTTTTGTGATCATAATGCGCAGCATACACTTACAGGCCTAATTAGTTTTATACGGTGACACTGCCTGTTACCTGAACACGAGTGCAGCGTCAGTCGCCTGATCCTCACTCGGTGATTCACTGATTCATTTGTTCTATTGGACACGACACGACATGAGCAGTGCAATGCGCCGCAATAAAGTCTCATCAAAATCCAATAGGATGAATCACAATAATCATAAATGAGTATGTGTGTTTGCACTGCATAAGCTCACACAGCGATTATAAAGGGCTGTTTTTCATCCAACAAACAGACTCTTTTTTTATTGACTCCATTACTGCTCGCATTAGACACTTTAATATGGAGTCCCAGAGGTGACAAAATTCGCTAATAATTCAAAACATAAATTAATACTCCATTCCTTGTTCTATTTCCAGTCACTTGATAAAATAAAATGAGCATTTCATTCAAATTTTACTCTCTGCCGGTCCAAGCACGCATTTATCTCTTTCCCCATCAAACCCACATCCTAATGACTTTCATAAAAGAGGTAAGCGAAATGGGTGATTTTTCGAAACCCAGAAGATACTGCATGAGGAGAAAAAGACAAAATGAAAAATAAAAATAAGGAATGAGGAATATTAATTATTATTATAATTGACAAATGGGAAGAAATTATGTTTTATAAATGCATTTTTGCAGCCTCTAAAACTCTGGATGTGTTTATTTCTTTGGTCTTTAAGGCCAATAAAATAGTAAAATTTAAAAAAAATTACTGGGTAATTTGATTTACAACAGCTGAAATAAGTTTGGCTGCTGAGACCGTCAGAATGAAAAGTGTGTCCCAACAACCCTGTCTCCTAGGAAATATACGCTACTAATTTCTTTCAATAAAAGAGTTTCTAGTTTCTTGTCAAAACAATTATGCTTTCATTCACTGTTTCGCACCAGAACCCAATTTGTGCGTCCTTGAGGTCTGGTTTGAAGTTTTAACCGCAAACTATTTTTGATAAAACATTTGCAAAGCTAATTTTTGTTGGAGCTTTGCAACATTTCTTGTCGTGTTACTGCTACCATGGGCCGATTAGTGGAATAATGTAAAACAGTCAGCAGGAAAGTGTGGAATGTCACACACATGCAACATACTTGGGGCGACCGTGAGAGCATGAGCAAAACATTGCTCCATGTTGCGACCAGCGGTTGAGAAAAAAACGGAGGTTTTGGTTCATAGGATATCAGTTGATATAGGAAAAAAAAAACCAGTCAGTACAAACATTTTGCCACATTGTAAATGTGCTGCTGCCTGGGTTGGTCCCACAGTAAGGAGGAGGGACACCCAGCACACCTTACAGTGTAAACGGCTGCCGCAGATTTGCTGGAGGAAACAAAATGGCTGTAAACGATTATCATGTTCAATTTCCTGTGTGGAGGTGGTACAGCCTCAGGACCTCCGACTAAAAGTCCTTTTGTCATTTTGTTACTGGTACTGTATGTATTTGTAGCTTTTATGTATAGTTGTATTTCTTTGCTCTACTACTCTCACTCTATGTTCTGCTGTTGAAAGAAATGTCAGTGGCAGCCAAATAGGATTTAATGTTACAGTTATGGTATGTGCTACAAACTAGAATGAGCTGTGATGAAGTTAAAAATGCTTACAAATCCCATTTCCAAGCAAAGAAAATGGTGAATGGTAAATGGACTACGTTTATATAGTGCTTATCTAGTCTTAATAATAGTAGAAGTCACATTCACCTCCACACACACACATTCATACAGCGCTGCTATATATCTATATATATATGAAAACCAATTATTTCAACCACATGAGAACATGCAGTACCACGTACGTACTGTTACTTCTCTGTGCAGGGAGGTCAGAGGTCAGTGGCCTGCTCCAGCACACACCTCCGCAGCGTGGAAGTCTGAACTCTGACCCTCTAGTTGTAGGATGGGGTCTCTATAAACACGAGGCCTCTGCCCCATCCTGAAACACGCAGCCAAGGAGTCCGCTGGACAAGCGTATGGCACCGAGCTGCTGCTGGAGAAGCTTTAGAGAGAAGCAGGTTTTTCTCCTCATCAGAGAGGAAAACGCTGCAGGGCTCGTGTTCAGGTCAGTGACTATATCCTCTGTTATTTTCAAGAGCAACGAAGAAACAGAGCCCCTCCGAATTAGAATAAGGTGACATTTGGTCTTGAGCAGCTGGATGGGCAGCATGCGCGTCATGTTGCCAGCGGATACATTTGATACTTCCAGTGTTTTGATTGTAGGATGAGCGGGACACCATGCATAACATGTTTTCACATACAATACTGATGCAGATGAAGGACTACAGGTGCCAGAGAACAAATTATCTCTTCCACTCAGTACCACAGAACATGAAAGCTCCCGTAGTTGTGAGTTGTAAAAAAAAAATTGTTTAAATAAACAACAATAACAATAAAGGAATATGCTATTCAACAACAACAACAATAATAATAATAATAATAATAATGAAAACTCTCGTTATCACTATCATCCATCCATCAATTATCTATACTGCTTCATCCCAATATTGGACGAGGGGTGGCTAACCCATCCCAGGGCCAACATACAGAGGCACACTATTAACTATTCACATTCACATATATGGTAATTATCATTATTATTATTATTAATACAACAATAATCAAGTCATCCCTTGCAGAACATTAATCAGTTATGATTTTTTTAAAATAAATAAATTGTAGAAGTTTGTCATGTCAAAAAAAGAATCTAACAAGTTTCTCAAATGTGTGAATATGCTGCTTTCCTGTTTTATACTATATTCTTGACTAGGTTTTTTTTTTTCTTTCTTTTTGACTGTTGGTCACACATAGTGAGGGATTTGAAGACAACATGTGAAGTGAGTCTTGTGTTACGTGTAGTAACTGCAAAACTGTAGAGTTTCACAATTCATCTTAAACCGTGAATAAGCGGCCCCAATTTGAACAAATGAATAAATATATGTATTCTGTAATGAGAATTTGAATATCTGTGAATATAATCAACAGATAAATTAAACCGATGGGAATAATCTGCTGCTTCTCCCTGTTTGCATGTGGTGCGTCACCTTGAATTGAGGCGGAGGCTTTTAGTGGAGGCACTGAAGTGTCCCTGCACCGCCTCGCCCTGCGGCAAGAGCAGATTTGGGCTTCAGAGCCCGGTCATGCAGCCAGTGGAACATGATCCAATCACTGCGTTATTGGGCAGTGTACCCTCTGGACAGTCGCGGGATTCACCCGCTGACTCAGCCTCTCATACGAATTAGTCAGAGACAAGCCTGTCACCTGCGTGAAGGCGTAAGGACAAGCGGGCCCGACCAGAGAGAGCATATAACCGTCCCCTCTTGCTGCCGAAACTTGCTAAACCACATTCAGGAGAATCTCCACGTTTATGGACAAATTGTCCACAGCCCCACCTCGTCTGCCTGGCTCTCTGAAAAGTTGACACATGACGCTGATCTTTTTTTCTATTTCCACCTTGTAAGGAAATCTACCATCCTCGACAGGACTGGTCAGTGAGATATGATGAAGATCATCAACAACTGCTGCTCCCATGCAAAGGCAGGTTAACCCAGGAGGGGGCCTCAGGGTGAAAAAGAAACGATCGGAGGGGTTTGTGTCGATCCCCCACTCTCTCTGCACGCTGCATGCATCCTGTACACGGACCAGTGCAACACATGATAGATTTCAATTTTTTTCTCCTATTGCACAGGGTCCCAGACAACTGACAGTAGTCTTGCCCTGGATACCAGCTCGCACCGTTTTTGTGCTAAATTCTAATCAATCGAATTTGACCTCCCACAGTGGGGCCGTTGGAGAGGCAGCACACTTTTCTTTCCTGACCTTTCAGACACTACTGTGCTGTGGTCGATCACCGGGGAGGAACTATATGTCTGTGGAGATTCTCGTTCATCCGGGCACATAGTTATCCACAGGCGCTGTGAGCGGTCGTAGAATATTCTCAGCTTAGCAATGACCGATGACAGTTAACGCCAATGGAATGATATTTTACTGGGCCACGCAGGCTACATCCGTGTAACTCCATACCACTACGTTTTCAGTCCATACTAACACACCTGAAGGCATGTATCACGTGACGCTTCATGTGCACTGAGCTTGGGCGAACCAATGTAAACAGGAGGCAGTTTGTCTACTGTGCAGTTGGTTACTTAGTCTAAGAACGAGAGAAACAACCATGGGGAACAAGGCCCTTTGGGCCGATGACGAGGTGGAACTAAATACTAAGTGTTGACAACGTTTCGCCTTCACCGCTGGTAGTCAAGTCGTGACTGTTAAGTAGCAATCGGGAGGAGAATGCAGGGTGACTGCGTCATCATTTCCAAAAAATCTCTTTTTTTAACCGGTCCAAAACTTAGTAATGTGGGTGTGGCCTAAGTGGAACTGTTCAGCTTTCTGTGGTTGCGACCTCATATCATGGGAGACCTCCTTACCCCTCTCGACCAGATAGCAGAGTCACTGCGTTGACTTGTCTGCTGCAATCGCAGCTGAATAAACTGTAACTGTAACCGCACAAATAAGAGCCCACCACCGCTGAACCGCTTGGAGACTCGCGTTGTCACTCAGGAAGCGTTCATGAGGTCAACGACTGGTAAATGTTATTAACCGTATTTAATGTCATTGGAGATGTAGCCCCGCGTGAGCTGGTAGGATTCAAAAGTGCAGGTGACGGGATTATTCTAGCTCCATTTCTGAATAAAGCCATGAAATCCAAACAACGGACTTCCATCGCAGCGGGTGTTCTCGCACCATAGCAGGAGAAGTCAACAAGTCCTCCAACTCGTACGTCGTATGTGGTAAAAATGACCTTACCGACCGTTTTCCCTAAAAATAGCGCCTCAACCTGCGACAGGAGGTACGCCACGAATACTTCTGGTCTTATGAAGGGTAAGACGTTTTAAATAATCAGATTGTATATTCTCAGCATCATCTGAATCAAATCAACATGCGCATTAAAGCATCTTAGTGGATTGTGATTTATAAATATTTATGATTCATTTATGATTTCAAAAAACGTATCGACTAACTACATAGATAGGCATGTCGGTCTGCTATATTGTAAATCGATACATTTATTGACTACTATTTACCAAAACTCTCAGTTCTGTCGCTCTGAATAATGGATTCGAATTGCGCACCAAGAAACTTCCGTAAACTATCTGAAGTCTCCATGAGTCACGTGACGTGCAAACATTTTGGACGTCCCTTGTAGTGACTCTCATTAGACGGCACTGCATGCACCTACTGGGCTGTACCATGGCCGTCAATCATGCCCCGATGCATACTGTGCTTTATCATCTAAATGGGACCCTAATTTACTAAATGAACATCCTGCTGTATTGAAGAAGACTGAGACCATAAACTCCTCAGGAAAATGTCTACTGATGTTATGAATTCACTTTCTCATAGGCTTCTGTTGAACTGGACTTATTTTTTGTCATTCAAAGGAATACAGGTGTCAGGCACTTCCACATTGACCCTAACCCTAACCAACCCCACAAAGCGACCACAGTCACAAATGTCAGTCTATCGGTCCCAAAGTCCCAAAACCCATATGCTCCTACAGAAGATGTACAATTTTGAGACTAAATAAATAAATAAAGCCTAAGTCACTCTATAGACCTGTAGTTTTTTGGCAAAGATGAGTCAAACAAGAGTAAATAGTGCATTTGCCAGGGATTATTTTCAACCTCAGATTAACACATATTGTTTTTGCTTTTGCATATTTACAGTGTATATTGAAAGTTTATACATACACTATAAACATTATAATATCCTTGTTGTTGATTAAGTATTTATTGGTAAAAAATAATTATGTATTTGGCAGTATACACTATATATCAGCTAACAAATAAATTAAAAGCCCCAAACTTCCTACATCCACTGAGGTTAAAACAACCAATGGGATTTTTTTGCTTTCTGAAAGATGTACATGCGATCTGTGTCGGTGTGTTCCATGTTTTTAACTCTCAATATTCTGTTAGAGGTCCTGCTGTCCTCTGCCAGGCCGCAACCACACTTGTACATTGCGTTGGTGAGTAAGGGGAGGGTTGACACTTCCGCTGGGAAGAAAAAGCTGTGAAATTCACGCTACACCAAACTACTTTTGTGAAAAGGATAAACGAGGAGCTAAAAAGAGAACCAGTGTAATTCCGTTATGAGATAGGGAGAGCGAGGAAAGGCAGCGATTTTGCATTTTCAGCCACCAAAGTAAAAAACTGGTGTGTGTGTGTGTGTGTGTGTGTGTGTGTGTGTGTGTGTGTGTGTGTGTGTGTGTGTGTGTGTGTGTTTTTGTGTGTTTTTGTGTGTGTGTGTGTGTGTGTGTGTGTGTGTGTGTGTGTGTGTGTGTGTGTGTGTGTGTGTGTGTGTGTGTGTGTGTGTGTGTGTGTGTGTGTGTGTGTGTGCGTGCGTGCGTGCGTGCGTGCGTGCGTGCGTGCGTGCGTGCGTGCGTGCGTGCGTGAGAAACTGCTGACACAAAATGAGGTGCAGGAAAAAGCCGACATTCTGCATTGTACTGTGAACAAAATAATAATAACAGCAGTGACTAGAGGCAGGAAAAGCCAATTACAGTAGCTATTACCCCCTCTACTGGTGAACAGCCAAGATGGACAATGGGGAATTGATTTGCCCAAATTTCCTCCAAATCTTAAATGGCTTCGCCCTTTGCCCTTTTCAGTGTTGGCCTATTAGCTTTGCGGAATCTGTTCTCCGGAGCACTGAAATCTTATTCGGACAAGACGGCGATGGCATTTGGATGTTGCACAGATGAATGTGCTATAGGCTTCTATTGAAAAGATAAATATAAAGTTCAGAGCACTAAGACTCACCATCTGGTAGAGATACACGGGGTCTACTACTCAGATGACAAAAGCCTACACTGTTCTGTACTCGAGGAATCCGTGTAATCAGGTCAGGGTTGGATAAAATTCCAATGTAACCACCTTTTAGAAAAACAGGTTTTAGTGTTGAGAGGATCAGTATTTTCAGTATTTGATCATCACACTCGGCACACTTTAGGTCCTCCGTATTATACGAATCAGGTGAGACATTAACTTTCGGTGTTTTGTCTGTAGCGGAATCCGAACAGAATATACAGTATATATTATTGCTTATATAGGAAAAAGGGAGCTGCTCTTTTTTTGAAATGTCTTGTGCTGTAAATGCATAGAGGCTTGTTCTAATCCGCGAGCATCATGGCAGCGCTGTGCTGAGGATTTGACCCCTAACAACAGGCCTGGAGGTGGATGACATTATCTGCCACACGAAAAGACACCCACTCCCCCCCCCCACACAAAAAATAAATTATCTCTTCTTATGCATATGCATTATGCAAATAGTGTCACGGGGTCCACGTGCCCACAGGGGACGCAGCAGAGAGCAGGCTTCAGGTTGTGGGTGTGAAGAACTTGTACTGTGTCAGCATGTGAACGTGTGAAGTGACGTACATTCAACCTACACATGCTTTAGATTGAACGCACATGGCTATCAGAGAGGTCACATTTGTGGGAGGCGACACACGACACAGAAGAATCAAATTGTTCCAAAAAGGGTGTTGATTGCCAAGGGCAATGCGTAATAACGCACACATTCATCTAAGCATCCACGGAGAGAGGGTTGCTGTGGATACTGTGAGCCTCCCTCGTCACATAACCCAGATTCTCAGTAACTGTTGGTGGTCTTTTCCGATCACACCTTGAGTTTAGGCTTTGTCCAACTTTCCACTCCCCCCTCCTGCACCTGCGAGAAGTGTGTGTGTGGGGGGGGGGCGGGGAGCAAAGGGGCGAACTCACCTGGTGAAAATATCCCCTCCAACAAAGAGCAGGGCAAGACCCGACAGCAGGAAAGTTGGGATCTCCATTCCGCACGCTTGGCGACAAATAGCAGTTGCAATAAAGGGAGAAAAACTTTCCCAGGCTTGGAAATCGACGACAAAGCCCCACAGAGCTTCTTCTTCTTTCTTTTTTTTTATTTCAGCGCGCTCCTCTCGTGATCCGGCGCCGCCGCGCACAAAGTAAAGTAGTGCTGCGCTGGAGATGCTGAGGATGCTGCTGATGGAGATGATGCTGATGACCCCATGGTCGGTCCCCCAGTTGTCCGCCGCGTCCGGGAGCGCGCAAGAGGAGAGCGCACCTGTCCGGGGAAAAAAAAAGGGGGGAGAGGGAAAAACGAAATCCCCCCGGTTCGACCGAAACAACGCACTGATCCACCGCCGCTGCTTGTCCCCCAGCAACAGAGCAGTGGGAGAGAGAGAGAGATGGAGGGAGAGAGAGAGAGAGAAGGAGATGGGGAGGGAGAGAGAGATGGGGAGGGAGAGAGAGAGAGAGAGAAGGAGGGAGAGAGAGAGGGAGAGTGAGGGAGGGAGAGAGAGAGAGAGAGATGGAGGGAGAGAGAGGGAGGGAGAGAGAGAGAGAGAGGGAGGGAGAGAGAGAGAGAGAGAGGGAGAGAGAGAGAGAGGGAAAGAGAGAGAAACTAATCTGTCGATTCCTCCGTTGCTCGGCCTCTAAGCGTCAGATCCAATCTGGCCGCAGAGGAGCTGTCACGAACTCAGGACTTCATCACATTGCGTAACGTTTGAGACCATTTGAATAATCTCCAGCAGGTAATTTGGCGTCGCAGATAAACTTGTGTGTTTTGGAGCAAGAGCAGGCTGTCACACTGAGAGAGACACACAGAGAGAGAGAGAGAGAGAGAGAGAGAGAGAGAGAGAGACCCAGAAGTCCTTCATCTGGGTCATGGGACCCTTCCCCCAATTAATGAAGAGCAGCAGCAGGCATTTCTGTGTGGCATCAGCAAGTAAACTCATGTTGGACGGAGCACACAATTCAAATCTCTAAAGCTGACTGCCCCATGTTACAGTTGACATGAGCTTTTCATTGGTCAGCAGAAGTGTGAGAAAAGGAGGAGCTATATACTGTTATCAGAGGTTTTACCTGTTAGTTCAACTTCCCAAGTTTACCCGAGACATAGGCACAATGATATAGCAATATGATCTTTATGAATGCACACATGTAGGCTGTAGAGTATAGGTCGTCAAACACTGACCCACACAGACCAAAGATCCCCTTTTGAAAAGATTTACATCTTTACACCTTGCAGTGCTGATTAAAACAAAATGTTAAGTACCGCACCTAACACAAAAGTCATATTAAAGAGTAAAGAATACGGTGGTACCAGATGAAAATAATCCCAAATCGAGAGCCACAGTGGCGATACCAGTAGAACACAAGACACACTTTTCATCCATGCAATGTTGTGATGAGTGTAATGAGTGTTCAAAAACACTTAACAGTATAACAAGCAGAGCAAGATACCACATTTTTAATATTATATTGTGTGTACAGCATATGGAGAAGTTTGTTGACGTAATCATATGTAAACGCCTTTCAGCCACGCATCCATACATACAGTAGATATGCATAATCCTAAATCTGTCAATGCTGCTTCTATTTGCCAGTTTCTTTTTTTTTTTGAAATGACCTGTAATGATTCTAATTATTATTCTCTCTTCATCAAACCTGAGTGATGCACCCACAGTTTGGTATATCAGCTGATTTCAACTGTGAGTTCACTGTGACCCAGTTTTGACACATTTGTGTCCAATTGTACTTGGATAGTGGTTAGGGCTGTCAGGGTTCACTGTTGTCTCCAGACCACACGAAGTTCAACAAGGTCACCAGATATAAGTAGCCCTGACAAATATGGAAAAAATAAAACACAAAACGACAAAGTGTAGTTGCGAAACACATCTCACTATCAGAGGAATATTCAATGAATTCTCAATGCAGTTGTTTATTATATGCTAGTATGTGGGTCCCAGAAGTATAATCTCTGGAAGCATTTGAATCTCCACTCCGGTCTGATTTAACAGATACAGGATATTTAAATGTATCCTTCATTGTGCCAAAAAAAAAAATTGCAGCCATTTATTTCTTTTCCTCATTAAAAGTAGTTCATTGTGTAGCTGCAGCGGTGCACCTGCCCTGGTTTCTGCTGCCTCACCCTGGGGAGCAGAGACAGGCCTGGAGTCAGCGGCTGTGGATTCGAACGGTGGTGGTCTCTCCCTCTCTCCCTCCGGACCCTCCACGTGGATTCAGCACTGCGAGTCCTTTTGACGCAAAGACACCAGGCTGCACTGCACGCTGAACTGCACTGTGTGGGATTGCATTGTATCTATCACTCAATCAAAAGTCAATTTCTCATGCTGTTATTCATCTCATCCTCATGTACTATGTCCCCCCCCCCTTTCTCTCTCTGCTCACTGTGCTTTCCTCCCGTTGATCTGGTCTTTATGTCTGGGGGTCTTTGATTCCGTCACGGCTACTTTGCTCTTCCTTTATGTCTCCAACAAAACCTGCTATCCTACATCACACACACACACACACACACACACACACACACACACACACTATGCAATTGCCTACACAATTTTTCTTATCCTGTCTCCCATGGTGATGTGAAATATTCCTGTATCAGAGGATTTCAATGCGTTGTGCAGCAGAACCCATACTTCTCTACCCCCCCCCCCCCCCCCCCCCCCCCCCCCCCCCCCCTTCATCTCCTGGTGAACAGCAGGATGATGAGAAAGTAAAAAGCCCACTGTGCAGGTGCAACACTGATCAACTGGAAATGGCCTATTTGCAGTGGAAAAAATCTGATAGGGGCTGCACGCCCTGACACGCTCGACAAAAGATTTTTTTCATGACGCGCTGATTTATCGTTCTCTCTGAGGCTGCTGGGATATTTTTTTGCTGCTGTGTGTGGCTGTGACTGATACCAGTCCAAAGAAATGAACCGGTGAAGGTGAAGGGAATTATAGCCGAGCAGTTGGAAGGCAACAACAGTAGGAAAGAAGGAAAAGTAAACGTCTGCTATTTACAAAATTAGTTCTTTTTTAAAGGAATTCTACAGTAATAACTATCTTTCCGCCTCTAATTGGGCACAAATTGCGTTGTCACCCAGAGGTTGAACTGTTATTTTGCCACCGGCAGCTGGTTTCCGTCGAACGCTCACTTCCTTGACGACCGAAGGGACGCCGGGCTCCGCCCCCCTCTGCGTCCCGTCTCCATGGAGACAGTAACAAACATGGCGGATTAAGTTTTTGCGGTCAGAAAAAGAGGAAGCACATATTTTTTTGCCCCGTGGCTTATCGCATGGGATTCTCCATGGCAACAGAGACGTCGACGTCACACACTTTAGGAATCGTGGGCAGTGGAGTGCTTCTCGATGATCTTTCTTCCTGAAACAAGGTTGATGTCGTACGGACTTGTGGTTTCTACAGGTGCACAAGCCATCGTTTCGCGACCTCGGGGTGAGTCTACCTCGGGTGGTTGCGGACGTTACGACGAATAATCAAAATGTAAATGGCGAATATGAATGGGATGTTTCACTTCCGGGAACCTCACCGTGTGAGTCCATCCGGTAGAACGCCGACTCGGCTCTCCCCCGGTGATCTGATTGGTCAGTGGTTGGGCCGGTGACGGACTTTGATCTCTTATCTCCGAACGTCACCTGCCCAGGAGCAGGTCAGATTGATGGCTCAGCATATGTTACCATGGTGATACTTTTCTCTCTCTTCTAATCCAAAGTGAAGCTGCCATGGACGGAGGAGACAGGGACGCGCCCTCGGGTGTGTTGTCAGACAGCTGTTTATTCTTAATTCTTCTCAATGAGACACATGAACACACAACTGTCTATTTCACTGCAGTTCTAAGAGACTGGTATATGATATATGTTTCAGATGAAGGTTCAGACCAGGAGCTCGCTCTTCCTCCCGATCTGGAGTGGCTAGAAGAGTTGTCCGTGTAGGTATTTCACTTTTTTTCCGGGAATCATGTCTCTTTTAGAGCATGAAATATAAATGTTTATGTGTCCAGCCTGTGATCTCCTTCTCAGTATCATTGTCGAACATCAACTCTTTACATTACATAACATATGTCCAAAGCGACTTACAATAAGTGCATTCGACCATGAAGATATTACTCAAGATAATACAAACAGGAAAATAATAAAGTACATAAACATTCATCAAATAGGCAAAAAATGTATTATTATTATTATTATTATTTGTAATTAAGTGTTTTTTTTCCAACTCATTGTGATTCTCAATGAAATTTTAATAGAAAATAGTAGAGCCGGATTTCTTTTTCTCAAATTGTATCATGTTTTCTACATTGTAATATCCCAGTTAACCCATCTAAGCATAATTGTAGTCTATTTTTATGTGTGTCCAAAACGCATAGTCGGACTTTGTATTAAATATGAAGCCTTTCCTAAAATATCGCTGTGCATCTGTCCAAAGAGAGGATGGCGATGGTGACCGCGTGGTTGCGGGCGATGATGGTCAGAAGAGGAGTTATGCCGAGACAGCACGGATGTTCAAGCTGAGGCGAAACCTGGACCAGCTGGACTCCTTTCACCGACAGAAGGAGCACGACGTGCTGCAAACCAGGTCTGGACCTGGCAAACAACAGACCTGCTAAAGCCCCACCACCAGATTCTTGACCTAGACAGACTGACGTCTAGGACATGTAATGGAAAACTCTGTTCACAAATCGTTGTCGCATTGTCAAGAAAAAAAAACAATTGATTCAACAATTTGCAGGAAATCATTTCAGCTGGAAGAGAGAACATTTCCCATAATGTCCAATTTTCTTCCCTCTTTTTATTTGTCTGCACCGCGAGCCATTGAGCAGCCGATGAACTGTGCAACTTTGCCCAGCGAAAGTGTCTGTCATTTTTCCCTTTTAGTGCACAACATCGGAGGTCATCGTGGAGCTGCGCTGCGCTCTGATCAAACACGAGTTCGATGGAACCCGAGCACACCTGGCTTTTAACCAGTCGGCGGCTTTTACTATACCGTGTTCCATGACAGCTTTACCCACGGTCACAGATTGTCATGTTTCACACCATTAGACTGCAAAAAGAACACTGTGCGTGTGTGTGTGTGTGTGTGTGTGCGCGCGTGCGTGCCCACTCAGCATTTCAAAATCTTCATTAGACTGCTTTAGCTGACAAAATTACCCTCGGTTTTGTTGCAATGGCCACAAGGAAATCCATTACCCTGACGCTCTGAAACATATTGCACTTAAACAGCCTTGAAAACGTCCCTTCTGATTGCCTTCGCTTCGGGGTCGTTTCTTTATGTCGACACTCTAAGCTTGACCTGTTTTTTGTTTTTTTCTGCTTCCAGAGAAGAGCTGAAAGTCTGTCGTCAGAATATCCATGGTTTGGTGGAGCAGAGGGACGCCCTGGAGAAAGACGTAGAGCAGGAGAAAGCCGCGGACAACAGGTGAGCTTCGAAAAACTGACAAACATTCACCTGACAAACGACTTTATGTTTCATACCGTACAAGAGATGTTTGGATGTTTTATTTCTGCAGCGTGGCCGTGTTCCGTCTACGGACCCAGCACAAGCGTCTGTGTCAAAAGCTGCAGAGTGAAGAGGAGCTGGAAGGTGATATCATCACCGAGCTGAAGCATCTAGAGTGAGTCCAAGAGGAAAATGGTTTGAAAGTAAAGTCTATCCGATAATTGTGTGAAAAGCGTTGCCCATTTATGTATTCAATGGGACCACTGATGGAACACAGTGTCAAAGGAAACACAGGGGGACTCAGGGACGCAACAAATATGCAGGGTCATCTACAGTAGCAAAGAAGCTGAACCGGATTCAGTGTTTTGCCGCAATGCAGTGTCGTCCGGCAATGCACTATGCTGTTACTGGGATTGTTCACTTCTCATAACACACGTCTGCTACTCTTCTACAGATACAAATTGCTCAGGGTTTTGGTGCGGGGCGATTTAGCTTTATCTGTCAAATCTGTTAAGGAATCCTGTTTCATCCTGCCATTGAGAATCTGTAAAAGGGAATTTTCTGTTTGGTGTGGCTTTTGTTTCATAGGTTTACATTTTTGCCTCATAGACCAACTGGCAGAGTTGAATGATCTGTTCTTATTACTCAAAATGACAAAAAAATAAAGACTGAGGTGCAAAATTTAATTGGTATTGTGTTGCAAAACCCCATATGGTCTTATCTAAGTACATATACGCAACCGGTCATGATCTTAAGGTTGTTTTTCTGTCTACATCTATCTCATCTCATTTCCTGGCTCCTCAGACTGGAGCTGAATGAGGTGGAGGTGGAGCTTGGCAGGTTCTCCTCTCTCCGGCAAGAGGTGCAGGAGGATGAGCGGGGCTTCCAGGTCCTTAAGGCCCAGAAGGCAACAACCAGGCTGCAGCAGGAGGGAAGAGTCAACCAGAATCTGCAGCTCAAGATGCAGCATCTAAGGGAGTAAGGGAAAAAAGATGTGTGTGTGTGTGTGTGTGTGTCTGACAAATACTGCTGTTTTATACTATGTAGAAAACTGCTCATTGATCTGGTAATTTGTGCGAACCACTTACTTGAACATGTTGAATGATTATAATTTGTTCACTGAAGCAAGATCATATACAAATGATATCCTTAATTTGTGTTTTAAGTATCTCTTCTCCATGAAAATGATTCAGTGCCATTTACAATTGGTTCTTTTTTGTGAGAAGTCTAATACGTCTGTATCAGGCTTCATTGGTATCAGCTTTATAAGTTGTAAAAAACAAACATGTAAAGTCTGATATGCAAATGTGTCTGTGATTGCATTCTGACAGTAAACAGGCAGCCATGATGAAGAAAGAGGAGCTTGAAGGTCAGAAGAAAATTGAAGAGCGCGGGGCGAACCGCAAGATCGCCGCCAAGTACTTGAAAGAGACCATTAAAAGGTAATCAGCCTGTGAGCCAATAGACAGGGCCCAGAGTCGAGCATGAATGTTAGGAATCACACAGCACCCATTGGAGAGTCGATACATGCAAATCGATCATTCGCTCATACTAGCAGAATAGGTTTCAAGCAGAGCTGATGTGATACTTGAAAGAGCTCATATTCATACGGCAACATTTGAGCTGAACACGAACCGCAGATCATATATGTAAAGTGATTAAAGTCAGTCATTATACCGATATAAAAAAGGGAAACGCATATGTACGATGTACATGAAATTCAGCCTTGATGAATTCAAAAGGTTTGGAAATGCAGTATGCTCACCAAAGTTCCAAATCTAAATTTTAAAGAATAAGTCTGGCAATTTGCCAGAACTCCATTGTTGCAAAACACAAACAAAAATACTCATCCATTAGCTATACTGAGTAATCTGAGTGTTTATTACCTCTTCACTGCCTTGGACATAATCACTGTTGTTTATTTTGAGCGTCAAATTTGTGTTAATCCGTGCCTTTGCAGCACTTGCAATTTTCACCCCACTTAAAATCAGGACAACCTGCCAGCAAGCAAAATAGAATAATTGTTTGTGTATGGTATTGGACACTACCTTTGATTAACTTTATTTCTCTGCACCGAGAAGTGAACGGAGCCATCGCTTAGTAACAGCCAAAACTCTCAGCCAATCACGGGATGATGTATCTGCAGTCTCGCTTTGAAACAGAGCTCCTTAAGGGACTGTTATTTTGTTTAGCTCCTCCACTGTCTGATTAATTCTTCTTAAATTTTGTTTGCCCAAAGATGTTGTGAGTTTGTGTAAAAAAAAAATCCTGCTTTGCCATTTAACAGCTCTGTTGGGTTAATGGTTAATCTCTTTGTTATCCTGCTGCTGATTTTTTGGTTCCGAGCAGAAATAGCAGATTTGTTTTATTCCCCCTCACGTGCTTGGTGATTGTCCCCGTTTCGTTCAGGATGCATCAGCAAGAGGCCGAGAAGGAGGAACAGAACAGGCAGTTACTGGAAAAGAGGATACAAGCCGTCACGTCACTGAAATCCAACATAGCAGCCACGCAAGTAAGTAACAGCAGCCAGCCGAACTGATTCTGTAGCTCCATGTATTATTAACATTCTCATATTGCTTCCAAATGAATAGTGCAGTATGAGATCATTTCTAAGTGCATATACGTGAAAAGTCTTAAGTACAAACTATATTAAGTGATGCATTATTTACTCAGAAAGCTTTGAAGATAAAATAGTGGTACAACTTAAACTAATTTGACTTGTACATCATAAAGGCAATATAAGCACATTATGAAGGCATGATAGACATGCACCCATGTAAATGTACATTTAAACGTACGTATGAATATAATTTGAGGATTATTATTGTTATTAAGTGGACATTTTAACAAAGTAGAAATTACTACTACAGAGCACTTTGTAGTAGTTGTGGTTATGATAAAAACTTTTTGGAAATCTTAGTTGGACAGAATCAGCAATGTGCATTGCAAGTGCTGATGTATTGTCAGTATACATTGTGTCATGATGAGCTATTACTGTATATGTGTGCTCTAATTTACTGAGGGCCATTGATCTAACATGTTCTATGGAGCCTCGCAGGGGTCATGACAAAACTGCACGTAAAACTAAAGATTTAATTTAGATCATATAGATGAGATTGTCCATGGCCTGGCAAGTTTGTTAAAAAAAAGTAACATTGGGACACATACACACACACACTGAGTGAGAGAGTGAGTGAACCCTTTAATGGATCACACGGACTAATGTATAAATGTGTCTGAAAACATGGTCAGATCTTCATCTAAGTCAGAATTATGGAACAAAAACAATCAATTCTAACTAATAACAAATAAATCATTGTATTGTTCTTGTTGATATTCAATACATCAACATTCAGTATTCACTGATAACAACCATTTCACATATTTCTCCCAGCGCGGATGGAAACTGAGACCACATTGTCATTCACATCTGTGTATGCTATTGTCGACAGTACTCTTGCTTGACATTATGATCTTGTAGTGCTATCATCATCATCATCATCATCATCATGCTTATTTTTGTACTTTCCAGTTGAACAGCAAAAGGAAAAAAAATTTTTTAGGAGAAATGATTTTGCACCATCCTTGTTTTTCCCTGGTTCAAACGATCAGTTTAAAGCATAGGGTCAAATGAGTGTGGTCAAATGTAACCTTATTAATGTGCCGTTTGTTTCCTCAGGAGAGCCTACGGGTCCAACAAAGCAGAGCTAAAGCAAATGCCCAGAAGAAGGAACAGCAACAGAGGCAACTGAGAGAATCCCTGCAGGGCCAAGGCATCAACGGTATCAAGCATATCTACCAACAGAAACAACTAGAG
This sequence comes from Scophthalmus maximus, assembly GCF_022379125.1. Lineage (NCBI taxonomy): Eukaryota > Metazoa > Chordata > Actinopteri > Pleuronectiformes > Scophthalmidae > Scophthalmus > Scophthalmus maximus. The sequence continues at coordinate 17,745,505 of NC_061517.1, read as the reverse complement.
ACGGTGAAACGAAAACAAGAGTGCGTCCTTTTCTCTCCTCCCCCCTCCTGTCCTCTCCCACGTGCATGTCCTCCACACCCACTCCATGCAGCTGTGTGTGGGTGGTTTCTCTCGCTGTGCGCTGAGGAATATATGACCCCTTTTCAGTATAATGTGCAGTGTTGTTGATTTGCCCTTCTCAGGAAATTCGAAGAGAGGCAGAAGTCAAAGAAGGTGGCGATTGTGGCAAAACTCCTTCAGGAGGATCAGCTGGTGAAGAGCCGAAAGAGGCACGAGGCGAAACCGCCCAAACTCTCAAACACTGACAAGTTGCAATCTCTGGCGCGTGCAAGAGAGCATCTCCTGCACTACCTGGATGCTGGCCCACCATCTGCCGCAGAGGAGAGAGCCACAAATGTGAGTGGTTCTCAGCAATCCGAGATGCCACTTGTGAAGTGACAGTACAGAGGAATCGAGTGCATATCCGAACAATTATGACCCCAGTGTCCGTGCATTTGACATTTCAGCAGTTAAGAGAGTTCAGTGGCTACAGCAGCTCATCGTCATCCTCCTCGGACGGTGAGGACCCGGAGGAAACCATGCACCAGGAAGTGGACCACCAGATACCGGCCGACAGCTTGGCAGAGCCTGAGTTCTCGGGGCTGTGGGACGACAACTACAAGGTGCGCTACCACAACAGCCACAGCAAGTCACAAGCAAATCCCTGCAAGCTGCTAAAATTAAACACTCATAAATCATGTCGCAATCACAGCAGGCATATCACTTTTTTCTGCAACTCTGTTTATTGCTTGTTTTTGAGCAGACAAATTTCCTACCTGGGGCATATTGTTTGAATAATGCCGCTGAAAGCCAATATTTTTATTAATGTGAACTGTTTTTTTTAAGCAGTTTTGATCTAAACAACAAAGCTGATCTTGCCTATTTCTTGTTCACTGACTAGTCAACTTGGACAAAACACAGTTTCAATTCCCAGAAGCTGCACCTCCAGCTTGTTAGCACGTTCCCAAAAACATGGGAACATGGGAATCTCGTCGCTGGCAGGTGAAAAGTGACAACATGGGTCATCAATCAGGCCACAGTGTTGAGGGAATTGGGACGACCGGGGCAATCCAAGTGTTTGCGCTCATGCTATTTATAGACGGGAGCTTTTCTGTTTTGCAACACTGTTTGAATTTTTTTAAATGAGATATTTTGCAACAGAAATGCAGTTGATTAATACTGATGAATTTGGTTTCAAAAGACTTTCATCTGGTTAAAAAAAAAATATCCCCTGGATCCAAATTCTCATATGACTTTTCAAGAACATATCGTATCAGTCTTTATTACATCTGACAATTCTTACCATTAACACATGGTCAATTCAAAAGGTTTTATTAGAACATGGGTTGAAGAGTTATTCATCAGTACATTTTCTTTGTTACAATACAAGCATCACAATGATGTTTCCTAAGTAAAGCTGACACAAATACTAAACAGTGGGTGCCTGTAGTCGACTAGCACTGACTCTAATACAGTCTGAGAACAGTGTAGTCCTTCTGACAAAACCAAATATTTCCCATAACTCCTGTGGTGTGGGTAACAGTTTTCCATTGCCAACAAATGAGTATTGATCGGTTCTACTGCAAACATGCAATCAAAGTTAAACATCATATCAATCAGTGACAGCAGTTCTGAGTAAGGGGGCACAGTGCCTTGCTCAAGGGCTGCTCCTGGGCAGTCTTTGACAGAGGCACGAGTGTCTGCAGCCCACTGCCACGGAGGTGAGCTGGCTATGTTGTCTCGTCCAGCCCCCATACACCCTTGAAATGCTGGGCGACAGGCGTCACTTCTCGTTGTGCTGGTGGCCTCTGAGGCCTCCGAGCGAGCGCGGCGTTCCAGCTCAGCGCCCTGAGGTGGTGATGATTCGAGTGGAAGTGACCCCGCCTCCCACCACGCAGATCAGATTTGTGGACACGGTAATGGCCGGTGTAATAGATGAGCACAGCGATGCAAGAAAGCTAATAAATGATTCATTCATTTCAAGTGCTCTCGTGTGGACGCCGACACAAGACTCAAGTGACACAAAAACCATGAAAAGTAAAACACAGTTTCACATGTAGATAGACGTAATACTTCTCTTTACACACAGTCAACACACTCCTTGGTTTGTGTGTGTAATGTTTGAAATCACATCTTATTCTACACCGCCTAACAGCATTACATTCTTTGTCAGCTAATTCCAACCAGACTGATATTTATGAAGAGCTGCATTTATTATGTTGCTTATCTGCTAACATTTCTTCTGATACTAATATACAGTATCTATATAGGGCTAATATTAGCCAATATGTATATGTGTATTTGGACCATCAGATCAGATTAATTCGTTTTCGACAATAATTTTAAAACTGGAAATTGATTTCACTTATAAATCATGTTTTGATTTTATGTGTTTGAAATTCTCCAGTTCCATTATATTGATTGTTGCTGTCGCGTCACTGTGTGGTTACAGAAACTCCTGAACGAGAAGACGACATTGATGCAAACAGAAGTAAAGCAGGAAGAACCTGCATCTGCCGGTGGAAAGCTCGACGTGCCTGCTAAAAAAGTTCAGGCAAAAAAGTTGAAACATTCTCCGTTCATCAGTAAACCAGAGGTCATCATCTTCAAGGTATCACTCTAATGTTTAAAAAAAACAACATAATTTCTGATTCCAGACATAAACAGAGGAATTTTAATGTAATGGATTTATGTGAAATGTGCACGTTTCCCATTTGTTCGGCTTTTGTTGATGTGTTTTAAAAGAACATGATGATTTCATATGTTCTATTTTAGGACTTTGAAGTGGGGAAAATATATAAGAAGAAAATTGTCCTGACTAACATCAGCTACACCACTAACCAGTGCAAGCTGCTCGGGGTCTCTACCCAGCTTAAAGATTTCATCTCTATCAAGTAAGATTTTTACATTGTCATAGTCTGTAAACAGTTTGCCAAAAGACAGTATAGTGATGGGAACTGCTGTGGGGTAGTGCAAGTGGACCTGAAATTAAGGCACACATGTGCAAACCAGCATAAACAATATGCACACACTGTTCTACAAATGTGTTATGCTGAGCGTTTATGTCTATTCTTGACCTTGGAAAGAAAAGATTTAGACCAAGATAAAATGCAAAAAATGTTGTCACAACTAAGAAAACTGTATTTATTCAGGAAAGAGAAAGCTCCAGTAAAATCATTTTAGTTAAAGCTAAGTTTCTTTTTGGTTCAATCAAATTTGTATATAAGCAAGGAATCTAAACATGTTTTACAGTGAAAACATTTGATTAAAACAAAGAATAACATTTAATGTATCCACAGCTCTGATACGGTTTATCTTATTTGCCTATTAGATCATATCATTGACTTTATAATTATCTTTTCATTCATTAAAATTGAACTACAACGTTGCACATTGCATGCCCTAGTGACCTATCAATAACCTAAGCTACTAAATAACAAGACTAGATTGAAAACTAGTATATGGCCAGGTTGTGTATGATCTGTATGCGAAAATTGAGGATATAGTTAAAAACCGAAATATAATAGTAAACCTATTCATGACGCCACCGCGTTCTATTTGCATTCTCCTTAGTGTCAGATAGTTTCAGCCTTTTATCTGTTTGTTTGAATTTGTTCCTTTTGAAAAAGTAAAAGCCCAACTAGACACACAAAGATTGAATTGATCTTGATTTTCTTTTCTGGTGGAAACACAAAAAGGTGTAAATTTAGCGGTGCCTTTAAAGTGTCAGTCTACAATCCCTGTAGAACGGCCCATCAGGGTTGATTTGTCTTATTCCAGATTTACAGACGGCAGAATACACATCACACCGGAACAGATCGGTCTCCGTGGTGACAATCAAATATAGCATCAAGCAGCTCACTGGAACCTCAACTGAAATCCGATCTGTTGTTTAGTTGAATGGCTGTGTTTTTTTTCCTCATGGGTTACGGTATACTAGTCTTTTTGTTTATCTCACCTTAAAGTTTGGGTTCAAGCTCATTTTTTTTCTTTCTATCGTGACAACACCGGAGCTAGACATGTTTACGGCAACAAATGTTAAAGCTCCCATGAAGCCACTGCATTGGAACTGCTTCAATTGTCACATGGAAACATCCGCGCGTGCATCACCACCACTTAGGAATTGAATGCAACCACTTATTGTCATTGTAAAGGGACGATGGAGTGGACGTGAACACAAAGCCCGTCCTCCCACGTATGGACGCCAGCTTAGATCGCCACGCTGACGAGCTCCTCTTATGAGACGCCGCTCTGTGAGTCAGACTACGTCTCTGCCATCTCCTCGCTCTCAGCCTGCCGGCCGCCTACAGGCCGAGCAGAGATGCACTGTTCTGCAGGTCACCCACTGCGTATCACCTCCTCATCAGCATCCCCATGACTTGGTGTGCTTTTCTTCATCTCTCTCTTCTTTCCGCCCGACCGAGCGAAGAGTCTCCTCCCAGGCTGCAGCAGGGTCAGCTAGGGAACTACTGGTGCTGTTGTTCCTGCAGCCTTCGGGCCGATCCCCTTGTCTGAACATATCACCTCCTCGCCACCGTTCTTTGACTCACATGTAGCAAGCACGCACTTTCTTACTTAACGGGTGATTGCACACATACTGTATGATGCACATTATACCCACTCACTGTCTTGTGTCTCCCCTTCCTGTCACTGAAACACAGCGCAGTCAATCAAGATTATACAAATCTTATCTGTAGTTATACACATAATGTATTTTCTGAAAGACAATTCAAAATCGAATGAATCAAAAATGAACAGCAGATGCACTAGATTAGTACTAGATACAAAAAATAAAACTAAACTATCAAAGAAATAGCTTATCTAGTTTCCCTGCTGCACCTGTTTTTTCTCTACTCATTATTCACTGTCATAGATTGGAGGATAGGAAACTCACAGTGTGACTGTGTAACTTAAAAAAAGATTACACAAAAAATGAAAAAGCACATTCTACTTTTTTTTTTTTTACAAATTAAAAGTTCAATTCATAACCTATAAAACACACCTTTTCTCATACAGACTTATATAGTTTTTTTATAACCTGTAATTTATGGTGGCTAGTCCTGATCATCATGACACTATGAATCATAGTGCTGGGCGGCATTCTCTGACTTTTGTTATGGGAATAGTGTTGAAATTCTGAACTCACTATTTGGTTGGCAATTGTTTTTGTGATCAGGCTAAGGCAATACATGTTTTGTAAAAAAAAAGGAATATTTCCTTGCGCGACCCTAGCTGTTGGTTCTTTGTGTGCAGAGAAGAAAAATGGGAGTTATTTCGGCTCAGCCCAGGCTCTGTAAATTGTAAACAAAAACAATGTGTGCGTATCGCACCACACAACACTGTGTGTGGAGTTCTTAAAGCTCACTCCCCGACACCTTGAGAGACGTGCTAGCGGATGACGTTACAACTCAGGGCTTTTGGCCTAGTGGTTAGCACTTCGGTTTGTCATACCCGAGGCGACTGAGAGAATAACAAGCTTTAGTCAAAATCGCTTACTGCCCCTCTAAGTACTGCATAGCAGCAGTGAGCTCTTTGCTGCCACCGGTGGCCAGAGTCATATGTAAAGAAGACAAAGTTGTATCAATGTTGTAATACACCTTCCAGCCACCATAGCAGCACTGAGTTCTCTCCAACTGGTGAGTGAAAAAAAACAAAAACATCCCACAACACCGTTGATTTAATATGATTTTTAATATGATTTTGATTTTGAACCAGTGTGTCAGATTTAGGGAGACCTATTCACAGAAATTTAATAGAACATACACGATTATATTGTATTATTGTATAATCACCTGAAACTGCGAATATTTGTGTTTTCTTTTTTTAATAATTTTTTCATCTACATAGGGATTGTGTCCTCTTCCATGGATGAATAAAAGAAAGGAAAATAATGATACAATAATTTATATATAATGTTTACACCACATTACTGCGAGCTGTAACCACTGTAACTGTATCCATAACTGCAGCAGCATCGTGGGCAAATTAGTATGGAATTAATCCAATTTGGTGAGAGAAAAAATCCAATGATAAAACTGATTTATGTTTACACATGCTGACGGATTCACCTGTTTCTGTCACTGTGCCTTCCAAACACTCTCCTTTTACTATTCAGCATCTGCTGTGTGTAAAACCCTCTGGTTATACACACATCAAAAGCTGCAATATTGAGATCAGTCGTGACCGAAGCCTTCGTGGCTCACCCAGCTCAAAACATTCAACATCAAACACAGCAGGAGAGAAAAAACGTGAACCAGGAACACACTGGGCTTCGTCACACCAACCCATGGTTCCCTGTACGCCCCCTGAGTTTCTAAAAATGGTTTCCCATCCCGCTTCCCCTCCCAGCGTTGGTGCATTTGTGCCAGAATGGGCTCTGCTGTATCTTTTCACTGCTGGGACACAAACCACAAGAGCGCAGGCTTGCCTGACTTGGTGAAAAGCCACATAGAAGCTGCGCTTTTGCAATTAGTGTCACTTCCTGGCATGTATTGCGAATGAATGGCTGAGCGGAAGATGCCCCTCCGTGGTCTGTGTCTTCCTGAGATCAGTTTTTGAGGGATAAAGCCTGAGACTGTAGTAGAAATGGTGGTACTCGAGAAAATCTGTGTGTGCAATCACACCAACAATTTGTTTAACTTGGTCCAAATAAGTAGTGTTTGGTTTTGCATCGTGCCTTTTAATTAAAGAAAAAGCTGTTTAAGAAGCGTACTACTGAAAATAAATTGGATGTTTATCCGCTACAGCGTTGAGTTGTAGTGGTCTCAATCTGTCCAAACGTTTGGACACAATCTCTCATATTAATGCAAAATCTGTGTAAACCTTGAAGTCCATACATTCATCTTCAAATAAGAGACCCAATATATCAAAAGAAGATGATTATGATGCAATCAAAGCTAATATGAAGTCCACTTAGGTCAAGTACACCTAGACTTGGGTGTTAAACATATTGACACACACACACAGTCTGAGTTAATGTAATTTTGATCTGGCCATAGTTGGGTCCTGAGTTGACTCTCAGCAAGATGAAAACCTCTACAATACACATCTGCTTTGTAAAGTACATATCCTGTGTTCTCTTTTTGGAAAATAATATCAACTTAAAGGGAGAAATGTTTATACTTCATATTTTCTGGTTTAAAATATTTTGTGGTTTCGTCACCATTCTGTAATAGACATTCAGCTGAACCGCAGCCTGAGGTGCATCACCACAAGCCTAACAATCTACATTCATAGAGGCTTTGTGAGTCTGCTCATAGACCTATACTTTGTGCTGACCTTTGAAAAGAATAGTGACGTCAGCATGTTAAGACACTATACTAACAATTACAAGGAAAACTTGCTAGAGTATTTAACAAATTCAAATTTTGACTTAATGATCATGATCATGATGGAAAGTCAGTTAATCTCCTGATTCATTATGATTCATCTGTGGGGGGAATTAATGTCTTCACCAAGTCTCACAGCAAACCATTGGACAGTGGTCTACATTCTTCACGCAGAGACAGATGTGCATGAGCCCAAATCAAATTTGAGAGCAAGGAATAACAGAAAGTTAACTGTTATAATCCTACCAAAGGAAATATGTCTCTAGATTTGAGTAAGAAGTAGAGCTTTCTGTCCTTTAAATATTCATAACTTCATGCTTTCACATTTGCAGTCTGTATGTTGAGTCGAATTTCCTCTTGCTTGACCCGTCTTCCAAGTGAATCTGCCTGTTGAGTTGTCATAAAGACTCAGTGACTGTGAACTACAACCTTGACAGCCATATGTATTATGTTGTGTTCTGTTTCTAACCAGGGAGCTAAAGAAAATAAAGCTAAAGAAATGTTGCCAAGTGCCCAAATCCTGTCAAAGGATAAACGGACCCTAAAAGGTCTGACACCAAAAATACACGCTGCACTTAACTGTGTGTGTTTTATTGACCTTCTTTAGTAGTCTCTATGTCTCCATAAACAATAATATAATATGGGCATCATTCAAAACCTCAGTTAAGGATTAGGCCCGTGTTTTTGTCTAACTAAAAATAATCCAACTTGTCATATTTTCAAGCAATTTCATTGCATTTTTTGGTGAATTGAATATTGTCTAGTCAACAAACACCAACCAAACAAAAGGTTTCATCAATGGAACTAAAAATCTGCCCTAACAAAGGGCTTTCAAATGTTCCTTGTTCCTCATGTTGTAGCCACCATGTGTTTACAGCAACATTTCACAAAATTTCAAAGTGAAATAAGCACAACAGCAAGATTGTACAAGTAATGTCCACACACATTGTCAGAGTTTTGATGCTTCACTGTAGACGGCTCTCGGGAGTGTGATGGTGTTTAAGCTCTGTTGAACTGAATAACAAACTGAGAATGCCTATTGATTTACTTTAGGAGAAGCCAATGGGGAGCGACCAGAATGTATAATAGCAAAACACGATTACAGTCAGTGATACTCTACAGCCACGCTCTTCATCACTGCAGAGTACCGCAATGGATATGCCGTACTGTATGACCTCATTTGCAGCTTTTTATATAGGACTGTAGCAGGCTTTTTCGAACACCGCCTCACTCAGCGATGAATCCCAAGTGAACTGTTCTATTTCTCCTCACGTCGTTTCAGACTACCTGTCTTGCACAGCAAGGAACGAAGAATGGCACCAAAATGGAAGAAGATTAGCCAGTAAAATATGACATTCATAATTACCAACCGACTTACCCAACCACACTGGAATCCTTTTATATACTTCCAGGTCACGGCGGTGAGCTTGGGTGGCAGCTTCAGCCAGCCTGGCCCAGGTTCCTCATCCAGCAGCTGCACCAACAGCTTCAAACAACTGGCCCCAGCCAGACCTAATGCTCCATTGCCCACTGGTGCTGAGAACAGCATGCACAGGTTGCTAATTATTTTGTACTGAAAATAACAGTGCAGTATGCACAGATTACTAATTGGCAGACAACCACATGAAACCCGTAAAAAGTATTTTTTTCGTGTGCACATGCACTGAAGTCCAGGCATTTTCCCTGAAATTTTCCTGCCAGTCCCCTGGTAAATATTTGCGGAGAATGTCCAAGTGAGCCCGTGTGAGGATACAGCAGGAAAATAAAGGTGTAAACAGAAACTGCTTCGTTTCAGCATCTGAATTATCCTCATGTCCTGCCTCCCGCTGCATTCGTCACATGTGAAAGACAATCGGGATCTTTTCGGAGTGTTTGTGTCTGAAAACAGCTCGTGATAGATCTGATGATACGATAGATTATTTTGGTTCATCAAAAGAGGTCCATGGCTATTCACACCATGTTTCATTAAGGACTAAGTCTAGTATTTGTGATAGAACCCCTTTTTACATCCACTGGTCACAGACGAGTTGAGATGTCTTCAAGGGATCTGTTCTTCGGCAGCCACATTTGAAATATTATTAGACCTGTTTTGCCTACATTTCTTTGTGTTTCTCAGCTATACTGAATACACAATTGCTTCTCGTGTATCATTGATCTGGCAACAAACATCGGAGAGCCAGCGTTGCTAGGAGACACGCTGTCAATTTTCATAGTGTGCTACAGACTGGAGATCGTCAGCCACAGAAAGGAAACCATTGTTACTCCTTCTTCTACTTCACAGAGTTTTAAGAAGTTAAAAAAACAAATGATACAAGAAAAACTCTCAACTTTTGTCCTGTGCCATCCTCAGGCCAAAATGTCAATGTCAGCACTGATGTCTCACTATCTATGGTTGAAACCTATAGCTCCTGCACGACGGCACTCTGATTTAAAATCTCCTAACTTTGTATAAGATGTGAACATTAATGATGTTGATCATAACATCAATAAGATCTAATAAAAACCTAGTTCGACATCCACTGTATTCTCTAACTGCTGCTGCTTCCTTATTATGCCCGTGGCTGCATTTTTTTTTTCTTCTCCATCTCTTTGTTTGTGTATTGGATTTTGAGAATCCTCATTTCTTCTCCGGCTGGCTTCTTGCCATATTCATATTTATCGACCCTCTCCCTGTGTCTCTGGAAGCACGGCGAGTTATGGAGCCCCACAGGGCAGCACTGGGGACCGCAGAAAACACGTGCCGCGAGATACACATGTTGCTTTGCAATTTAGCTCACCGTCCTCATGTTTCCTTTTCTCGTCTGGAAATTAACTTCAGGTTCCTGGCGGGGTTTTGCGGTGCGATTACAAAAAGAGTGGGCTGTGAAATAGTACCAGACCGCTCTGTTCCACATTGCATTGTTTTCATATGGAACAGCAGCTTTCGCGTCTCTTTTGTTTTCTGTGCCTGAGCATCAGGTTGACTCTTCACCTCTATGTCTTCCACATTTCCGGAGATTCCTCATACTTCAGCATTTCATCTGAAGCTGAATCTGTAGTCTCGTTATTGTTGCACACACGAAGCCTTGCAAAGACTCAAACCCTGCTTATACATTCTGTTAATCTCTAGTCTGTCAATCTATCAGTGTTTTACCGGGAGCAATGTTACTTTATCTTAACTGTGTAATTTCCAGGTTCATAACCAAAGGAGCAGCACTATGAAAAAATGCAAATTGTCTTATTCACTCACTGATTTGTGTTTCAGCTTTGAGCCTCCAGGTTCTTTATCTGCTGGGATGTCCTGCGACACGCAGGCTGTTTTCCAACCTATGGTTAGTTGCATCACCACAGTGTTACACCTGCAGTACACTACATGCTACGGTTCATAGTCTCAGCCTCAAATATGTAATCCTTCCTCCAGTGGTTCTGATGCCGTCTCTGCTCATAAGGATGTGAAATTTGTTTCTGCACCTCAGCATTTTGTCAAAGCTGAGCGTAGACTAGGGTTGGTTGACAAAAAAGATGATGAGCGATGATAATCAAATCCCCCAAAAAACTAACATCTATGTGTCCTTGTGAGAAATGAACCTCCTCTACAGTCTTGTCAGTTTCAATGCAGGAACCATAGATTTGTGCAGACAGCACCTCACCTGTTATTCAATAGTCAGAACTTATTAATGTACCAAGTGTCAGGTAGCCATCGTTGTCATGAAGCAATTCATCGTTCCTTTATCTGATCCCTGCAGATCAACGAGGACCTGGAAGGAGACGTGCAGTTTGCATCAGCACTGGGTCTTTTCTCTGTGCCCGTCAGATGCACCATAAAGAAATGTGAGGTGAGTAGTGGGCTGTAGCCAACCTAGAGAAAATTACTGAAAAAATGACTATCAATTAAATTTTTATCTCATTTCGTCTGCCCTGAAAGAAATGTTTTCTTCTCTTTATATATGTAAACAAGATTTTGTAAGTAACATGGGTTTTTTGGTCTTTATAGTTGGAACTTTATGTTGCTAGTATGATTATTCATTATTGAACACTTATCTATCCCCATCTATCTTATTTAATCAGTTCTGGTGGCATACTTTCAATGTATGGAGAGCTATGTACTCAAACTGGCAGCTTTTCAGTGGTGATTATGATTATCATGATTACTAATTAATTATGTAATTATATCCTTTCTCTAGCTGGAGGTCGACAGCCAGTTAATTGACTTTGGTTCGCACGTGGTGGGCCAGACTGTTTCACGGACCATCACCTTGACCAACAAGGGTGCGCTGGCCACCCTCTTCAGCCTGGACACGTCCACGTGTCCCAGCCCAGAATCTCTTCATGTCCAGATGCCATCTCAGGTCTCCGCTCACACATGCCAGGTCAGACTTGTCAGTCCGGATCTCAAGAGTTTTTGTTTCTTTTGACGGCCTGATGGCGCAAAATGTCATTATTGCTACATATGAAAATCAGGGATTTAAAGAGGGAGTAACTTACAGCTCATGAAATGACAAGAGTAAGTTAACATTACCATGTATGAAGACAGTCATATGAATAAACTATTGTGTGTAAAGATAAATAATGTGAGTGTGTTGTTGGCTGACAGGAGACAAGCAGCCAAAACACAACATGTGGCAGTCAGACGAGCTCCGAACTCATGGGCACCGGAGAAATCCAACCAGAGCAAGAGAGTCAGGAGCTTCCTGAGGCATCGCAGCATGAGAAACCAGGTGAAGGTATTCTACATATTTACAATTATTATTTAAGACCACCAGTTTGTAGCCTGAAATAGAGGCCTGCATGGATCTAAAATTGAAACCTGAACCGGCACTTCCATCTTAAAGTCCCAAACCAGTTTGAACATTTCTAGTTCTGACAAATTTGGTATGGTCAATTTCGCTCTTTTCAATAAGGCATTGCAATACATGACAAGCATGTATGAATGGCACAGTCAGAGCAAACAGTCTGAACCCTTAACCCAAGTATCCACCCTAAAATAAAATGTTGCGCTACCAAATGTGTTTATACAAATATTACATTCTGCCAGGATATTTTAAAAACATATTCAACAGTATTTTGCTCTGTGGATTACAATGACGGACCTGTTTTTTTGAAGTAAAAATACCTTAACACTTGGAAAGACTGCCATAAGAATATGTGTACATGTTCATGGTTACCAGATGATGAACCCTATTGACTTTGATGATCCTCTGAGGTTGCTGTGTGGTTTTGAGTGAAATATTTCAACAACAATCCAACAGATTGTGATGAAACTTGCAACACAAATTCATTTTCTCAGTATGATCAATCCTTGTATATTTGGTGAGATTAATAATGTTAATTTTGTCTGATAATTTGGTTTATAACCAGATTCCCTCTGTTCTCCAAATTGTTAAGTGCAAAAACGCTAAACTGAGACGGTGAACCGGGCAAACATTATGCCTATTGAACATCAGCAAGTTATCATTTCCATAGTGACCAGCTCAGCATGTTGGCATTTGCATGTGGCTCAAAACACCTCTGTGTCTAAATTTAGCCTCACAGAATCACTAGCGTAGCTGAAAACTAAAGTTAGTCCTATTATGAAAATATTTTTAGTGTATAGAAAAAGTCAGTGCAGTCTAGAAAAACAAGTTAGCATCTCCACATTGTGTAGGATTTTATTAATCTTTATATTGTAAGCACATTTGATTCTTGTCAGAAGGAAAGCAAGAACACACACACACACACACACACACACACACACACACACACACACACCAAGAAATAAGAGGGTTCACCTTGCTCTCATTGCTGGTGACAAAGAGGCTTCTTCTCTCTAATGTTCTCTCAGATCAGAAGTCTTCATCGCTGCACTCAGCACTTTCCTCCACCGATGCTGTGATAAGCTGTTCTCTCTCTGTGTTGAAGTTGCTCTGCCTCTATTTTTCATCTGCCATACTTAACAGATGGTTTGCCATGGCCAAATTGTCAGGCTGCTGATGTAATTTTTATTTTGGGACTGAATCTTGCAGTAGTCGACGTTTATGCCTGTGTCTGTCAATACATTTAGTGTTTCCATTCGTCCTCATAATGTCACTTCATTATTCCGCACCAATCCGTCAGGTTTCTGGCAATCTTCTCACCCGTCTCGTACTTACAAATTATTTGTGTTCAAACTGCCAACAAAACAAAGACTGCTGGTTTTGATGACCCTTATGTGCTTCCACCGGTGCCACCATCAGGTTGAATTTTTGTCACGCCTATAAATCTAATCTTTATTCGATCTACAGTACTTTCTTGGTGTTGCGTCAACCAATTAACAGGAAAAATGACATACAATTTGCCGCACGTGTGTGTGTGTGTGTGTGTGTGGCAGTGTCAGAAGCTTCGGCTGCAGGGCAAGAAGCCATTCCTCAGGCGTGTGTGTCCACTGATGCGGAAACCAAGGTAGACGAGAGCCCCCAAGGCACCGGTGACATAAATCTAGGAAATGTAAGTATTGGATATCATACTGTGAATACTCAGCTATGTCTTATAAAAACACTTATTTATTTAGCTGTAAAGATAAAATGTTTAAAGTTCATAGAAAAACTTCTACAGCAATTCATCAGCTATTGACAATGTAATGCTTTGTGACCTTCTTTAAGAGTAAAGTCATCATATGAGTCAGGTGTAGCCTTTATCGGCCCAGTGGAGTTGACAGTGTGCCACCCAGTGGTACAAATCAAGTGCGTTCACCCTCCTGGGAACATGAATCTGCCCCGGCTCTCTAGGGACGGCAGTGTTGGTCTGATGTTTGGTCTGTAAGTTGGTCTGTTCACCACTTTGCTCATTGACATATCTCAAATAACATTACATGGATCGCCATGAAATACAGTTGGAGTATCAGGAGCTGCCGCAGCAGGGTGCCGCCCAGCGTAGTTTGTGTTTAGTGCTAATTAGCATGCTAAACAAAGATGGTGAACATAGTTATCTTTTTAACTCATCAGCAGCAAATTCTTCCCCCACCAAATTTCATATAAACAGTATCTTGTTGGAAGTTGTTGAGATATCTTCAAGGGTTCTGATCAATAACTGATCAACCAACATCACATCCATTGCAGCTGTTGATATGAATATTGTTATGTTTAAAGATAATCCTTTGACGGTTGCCAATCCCAGCAACAAGTCCTCCAACTCAAACGACGAACTTTGTCGTATGTGGTAAAAAAACCACCAAATCGTCCGTTGCCTAAATTAGCGCCTCAGCCTTTGACAGGAGGTACGCTACAAATACTTTTCACCTCAGAGCACCGTCATAATAAGCTGCTTCAAAAAACGTAAACCTATCTGGTCATCAGTCTATCATAGGACTGACATATAGACAAATAACCATTCACGCTCACATTACCACCTCCGGACAACTGAGAGTTTCCAACTAACCTGCATGCTTTTAGACTATGGGAGGAAGCCAGGGTACCTGGAGAGAACCCACCCGACCTTCAATCAATGAACTGTTAATAATAGATCTGACCGTGTACAAGTGGACCAGTGAATAGACACCTACTCTGTCTCTGATAAGGCAATTATCTCGGTAGAAGACTCTGTTTTTTAGCACTGATTCTGTGTTTGCCTTGTGGCCCATGTGAAGTCCTGGAGTTGTTCAGGGTTCATTACGTCTCTAGCGGGGGGCTAATGGTGCATTGCCTCTCCCTCTGTGCTTGGTGTGTGTGTGTGTGTGTGTGTGTGTTCGTGTGTGTGTGTGTGTGTGTGCGTGTGTGTGTGCGTGTGCGTGTGCCCGCATGCCCACGGCTTG
The DNA here is from genome assembly GCF_022379125.1 of Scophthalmus maximus. Classification (NCBI taxonomy): domain Eukaryota; kingdom Metazoa; phylum Chordata; class Actinopteri; order Pleuronectiformes; family Scophthalmidae; genus Scophthalmus; species Scophthalmus maximus. The sequence continues at coordinate 17,730,394 of NC_061517.1, read as the reverse complement.
ATCTTTGTCATTTTGACTGATAGGTTCAAATGGTGTGATGGTGTGGTTGAAGGCTTGTGTTTTGAATGGTGGATTATCCATCAAGACATCGTGGTTCCACAGCACCGAGCCGAGGGCTGCATTAATGGCTTGCTCGTCTATATTGTTTTTTTTATTATTATTGCTATCACCACCTCGATGCTTTGTCACAGAGTGAATAGCCTGCGCTGCCTTGTAGAATATTTTCAGATCCTGATCTATGCGATGAAATGTTTAAAAAATAAAAAGTTTGCTTGTGCTGTGTGATGTAACCCTCCTGCAGATTAGAGAGGGGGAGATCGGACCTTTTGAAAGCATCAAATTGGAAGTTGTTTTCACTCCAACTGTTCCCGGAGAGGCCAATCTAGACTTCCACATCAAGTTCTCCAACCTATCCAGCAAACCGGTAAGGCATGTTCATTGTTGGAGAGATTTTTTCTCCTGCTGACTGAAGCTGCAAAGACGGGATGTTCACTCTTCTCATGGTCTCCATCTAGCGGTGCCAATGTTTGGGCCTCAAGTTATCAGAGTGCTTAAGTAGCTGAGGCACATGTGGGTCAGAATAAAGAGGTGAAGATGTGTTGTGGTATAGTTTTAGATAACCATCTGATATCGTTAGAGACGACCAATGAGGGGGCTACATTGAGGGTTTGGATAGATATAAAGCCCCCCCCCAGAGGATTTTCGGGGGGGGGGGGGGCTGCACTGTCCACCTGTGTCCATCTAAAGGTCTCCTCAATGCATCTGGTATCTGTATAAGTACTTCTGCGCAAGACATCCACAGTCTCCGGCTGCCTGACTATGAACTTCAGCGGCAACACTTATTCAATTCCATTTATGCCCTCACAAATGTCAGATAGAAAAACAAGTTGAGGGTAATGGAGGCATAAATATTGGTTGGATGTATTGGATTTAATGTAAATAATTTGTGATTGACGACACGTATGTTGGTTCAAACAGATACCTATCCAAGTGAGGGGTGTTGGGGTCAGCATCCCTGTGTGGGTGGTTCAGCCCAGCATTGATCTGAAGATCTGCATGTTCGACCGCCTCTATCAAGACACTGTCGTGGTCCAAAGCAGGTACTGCAGGTTCCCCGAGGCTCAGGTGGTGAACAGCTCCGTCATACTGTTTATCCCAACAGTGCGCACTTAAAAATGTATTTATGTGACTTGCACAGTTCACAATGAAAACCCAGAGTATGATATGCATGAGAGGGACCCAATGATTATTAGTGAATGTGTCATGACCCAACTCTGACTTGAGTCTGTACTTACAGTACTTACCGTACAGTGCAATACTCTAATAAATAACAAATTGACCAAAGAAAAATGTATTATTTTGACTTAAATTAGGATGCAAAAAACGGACTATTAACTCACCACAGTCAGCTCATTTTCTGTCTTGACTAAACACCAACCATTAAATACCAGAGATACTTGGAACTAGAAAAAAAATATGACAATAGATTGAGCCCTTTCCACACATGTATTGTCCAACTACCGAGCAGCCCTGTTTTAACATAAAACACCCAAATTAAGGAAAGTGAGATGTCATATTATACCACGTCATTGTCCCTTTAAATAATCACCTGTTACGTTGGAGAGAAAAGCGGTGCAAAGATGAAAACAACGTGTCAATAAACTTAATTAAACCGCACTTGTTTTCTAGTTGAAGTGCCTGTAGTGCTGGTACTTTCACATTCCTAAGTGTCTGTCACGGTAAAGGCCAGTTGATATGCAGCATTAGACCTCAGGGTACAGCTTTATTTATGGGTCCCTTAGTTTCCCTAATCATTTTCAAGAAATTAATTAAAGTGTCTTTGGGCGACATTTTGGGGGGGCAAGAGTCTGTGATTTAGTTTTAATTATCAAGAAAAATGGAACTAGAGTTTGCAAGTGGCTGTTTAAAAGCTGTTTTTCATGATCAACTCAGCTGTATGTAAGCATGCTTCCTACCAAAATACACTTGTGATATTTTTACTTTCAAGGGAATTATTATGAAACTAACTTGCCCAATAGATAAAGTTCTGTCTTTGAAATCAGTTTCAGTGATTATGCCCGTTGGGGTTGAACTTCATTTCCATGTACAGTTTGAGCAGATGGTTTCACAAACACAAGGACACAGCACAGTATCTCACTAGTTGTATCTTTTACTGGCCAGTTTACTTAAAAGAGAACAAAATCTTTGCCACCACACGTTCACACAGTGTGTTGACGCGACATATTCACACCTCTCTAAGTCTAAGGTATAAATCATTTGTATATTGTGATGCTGTGTGCCAATAGGTAAAAATAATTGCTTAAGAAAATTTTCCATATGACACCCTGGGGCACCAAAACTGCAATTGCAAATGCAGCGACACAGGAAATCGAGTTTCATTAAAAAAATGACCACTTATATAGGTGTTTTGTCAAGGCAACACAAGGCCAACGGTGGCTGTAAAATTGGAAGCATCTAGTCGCAGGAAATGTGTAATGTAGCCAAGACAACTGTCTGGAAAGTCATGCCTGAATATGCCAAGACGAAAAAGAATTGCTTTGGAAAAGCGGAACAGCAGTCATTAATCGTAGCTTACTGTCCAACCTGTGTCCCGTGTTCTTTGGACTGATAAATAGAAGCATATAGATGAACAGCAGTCATTAATCGTAGCTCATTTAGACTGGACAGGCAGGCGAAAGTGGCTGTGGACTGTCGGCTTACAAGTCTTGAACTAATACGTCTCGCGGGAAAAGTCGGAAACTTACAGGATATGAACTTCACAAAGTCCTTTTATTGAGTGTTTTGTTTTTATTCACAGACCTAAACTTTTGCTTCAAGCACACGTAGTTCACCATGACTATATGACAGCAACAGTACTTTAATCCTTTTTATTCATACACGTTAAATGTTTTTTCTTTTTTTTTCACCCCAATGTAAATATATTATGTATCATGATTCTGTGTCTATGGGAATTTTCAAGCTACTGTAAGTGAATACAGCTCTGCAAACTGTCTACCAGGTTTGCATTAGACACTGTTCAACATGACTTTATAATAGACCGTTTGATATGCACTCTTCAGATTTGAATACGGGCTGTAACTTCTTTGCCCGTCTTCATACTGATGTCTCGAGCTGTAACGACCAATTAAAAACCAACAACCAACAACCACAACCAATAAAAAAGCAGAAATGATCATGATAAGAATTTACATACATACATGAAAAGAAACAAATTAGAAGCAATCGAATGTTTGCAATGGACTACAACACTTACATTATTACACCCTTAGCTTAGTTATTATAGTGAGCATAATAAGCTACAGTTTATCTTATCTTGTTATTATTTAAGAGGCCGTCTAAAACCCCCACCTGCAGAAATGAGTGCCACATGTCACATTTCCATTTTATTTGTTGTCACGCTCGGAAAAACGTCCTTGGCATAGAGTCTGGAAAGCACGGACTGCTGACACTGCGCGCCGGCTTATCTGCTGAATGCAACACTAAAACTCCCTAACGTACTAAGTCTCTGCCAAAGCAGGCATTTTCACAGAAAAACGGCTCATGGAAATCCCTTAAAATTGACATGGCCAGCTTAGTTTTCAGCCAGCACACAAAAGTCCCCTGCCTTACTATGCCCTAGGAGAGAGTGGCGCATTGAGATTTTCAACAAATGTGCAGACACAATAAAACAGATGTATTAGCTGATCAATGTTCCTCAGGATGATGCGAGGGACCAAGCAAGTAAGCCCACATCCCCACAATCCTCTTTTCTCCATGCGATATATAAAGCACAGAGCGGAGAGCAAATCCTTTTTGATTATGGATGTGATATATTATGATGCACACAGGAGGTTGAGAACACACCGGGTGGGCGGGTGGGCAGTAGCATTTACAGGCGTGCGGTCCACCACCTAGCCAGTTATTGTGTCACATCACGTGGGGCAGGGAGCGCCTGTGTGGGGGTGGGGTATTTGTGTCAGCTGCCATCTGGTGCGCCGGCAAACCAGCGCATGTGACAACATGACGATGACAGCGTCGGTGTGAACAGCAGCTTTGAAGTTGAAGGGTTGAAAAAAATTCAATGAATGCTGCAGCTTGCATCGGCAAACAGTGCAATATGTCACTCCGCCTCCAAGGTAGCAATTTGAACACAAAATAACTTGGCAGGCTTTTTTGTGTGTGTGTGTGTGGGGGGAAACAAGGGAGCCGCTGCTGCCATCATTCACTTCGTCACTCCCTCCCCTGAGTGGATGAGTGGATATCCCACAAGTCCTCCTTCGTGTGTGTGTGTGTGTGACAGAGTATTTAAGAGAACAGCACACGCATAATTGAATACGTCTCTCTTGTCTGCAAGCCCGTGATTTGAATATCACTCCTGCAAACTGAAAGCGTTTGTAAGAGGCTTTGAAATGTGCAGCGTTTGACTTTCGCTCGAGAGCCAGTGATTGGAAAATTCTGACGTTGGCAGAGTTTTTCTTTTTGGGAACAGTGTTCTTTGCCTCCTCCACTGGCACCTGCCGACCGGCATCACAAAGCCTTCTGCTCGCGGTGTCTCCGTTTACTGCATTTCTGAAAAAAAATCCCCAAGGTAGTCCAACCTGTGTCCCGTGTTCTTTGGCCTGATAAATAGAAGCATATAGATGATAATGGGGGGGGGGAGAACTCTGGTACTTCCAGCTGGTTATTTTGAAAATAATCTCATTTAGTATAAAGCTGACTTGTGCTGCGTTGTGGGGGCGGTTGCCTTGAACCCTTTGCCGGGAAGACTTGATGTCCCATGAGATTTTGGAGCACACGCCGAGTAAGCACGCGCAGCCACCTGGCCCATTCAAGAAAGGGCAGAGGCGCTGTGGGCCCTCACAGATCAGGCACTCAACATGAGCCACTTTCTCTGCCCTGAAACTGTTGCCACCAAACGTCAGTAATTAGTTTGTGTCGCCAAGTGTTGCTCTGACTAGTGTCAGCTTTTCCGTGGAATATTACAGAGTCAGTGAAAGACTATGCCGTTCACGCTGCCTCTTTTTTGCTACATGAGTTATTCATAAAAATGTCAGGTTATTAAATCATACACGTAACTTGGGGAGAAGAGAGCCGCTCCCCGCACTTTCGTCTGCTGAAGTTTGAAAAATAGTACCCTCCGACTTTTTTCTTATTTACATCGGTATCTCTGGGCGTTTTTTTCTCCTTTGGCAGTCGACAGAGATACAAGACAGGAAACACGGGGAGAGGAAGGGCTGTGACATGCAGCAGCGGTTCCCAGCCAGATAAATACCTGTCTCAGTAAACTGCCCCAAACTATAGCCCTGGAAGGGAACCACGACGTGCCACACGTTCCAGAGAGTTATTTTATTGGAAATAAATGACAACGAAATATACAGTATATATAGGGTGTTGCAGTTAGTTCAACAAGCAGCACATGAGCGAGTGCGAGATGTGGCTGGGTGTCGTGGGCTGCAGAAATGGCAAATTACGCCAATTCTAGGAACCACGAAAATACCAGGTTTACTGTCATACGCACGTCTCTCACACAGTTTCTTAATAGCTATAGGCTGGGTGGCCAAAACACAGATTGCACCTACCAGCATTAACCTGCTGCTGCGACTGCCTCCACCTTCGTGAGAAGGGTTCCCTTAAGATTTTGACACCTGACAGCAGTTATTTGCTCCCATTCAGCAACAGTGGCCCAAGAGAGGTCAACTAATAACGCTGGATAACAGGACCTGGCTCTCAGTCGGTATTCTGGTTCTTCTCAAAGGTGCTATTGGATGTCAAGTTCTTCCTCATCCAACAAGTCCTCCAAATGAAAACGCAAAATTTCTCATTTGTTCGTGTTTCCTGGTGCTATAAGTTTAGGTTCAGTCAGAAAAACAACTTAGATACTTTGATAAGTTTAGAGAAACAGCATGATTTAGATTGAAATTATTACTTTGTCAATATCAGTGGACCTTTATCACCATGGCTACATTAATAGACACAGTTTAGGATATGGAACAATCATGGAAAAGATGTTGAACAGTTGTAGTTCTTGGTGTCCACTCTTTCTTGACCCATCCATCCGTCTCAACCTCGTCCATACACCAACTTTTGCTATAATAATATCAATAACAGGATTTTTCAGGGCATGAACATACTCATACATAATTCTTTAGGGACTTGCTGATATAACTGATGCTGTTATTCTTCCTGGTGGAACAGTCCCTCAACAACAAACTGGGAATACCCGTGGAAGGAAAGGGCCGTCCCCAAAACAATGCCACAATTTTGGAAGCACGCTGTTGTATTATATAAGGATGTAACATTAAATTTCACTGAATTGGAATCAGGGGGCCTATTCCAAAGAAGGACTAATAGCCTAATATGTCAACACAGTTTGGCCCGTAGCACAATTAAATACCAACAATTTGAGCTTTGAAAAGACAACATACAATGAAATGGTAGGGATCGATTTTAGAAAGTCATCTATGACTTTAAGAGAGGGTTCCCCTGAATTACAGAAATCTGCACATGACCGAGGGAGACATAACTATAATGTGAAGGCTACGCAATCGGTATCACTGTGTTCTCCATCCCTTTGAAGACAATTCTGTGGATTTTCCTGTAAAGAATTGAACATTACTTCAGCAAATAAACTGGTCACATACATCCAGTTAAAAAAAAAAAAAAAGCAGGATCAGCTAAATGCCCCTGTTAATTAAAATTCCTAATTACCCTAAATGATTATGTATCCACGGATATTCCCCCAAGAGTGATTTGAAGGTTATTATTTGGCCGGAATAAAGATACCACTTAATATCCCCCAAGTGTCCCTGCCTCGGGGAAGCAAACCATCTGTTTGACCTCGCCCAAAGTGGGTCATTTAAATTTAGAGGGGAATTGAAAAAATCCGGGGTTCCTCGGTCCATTTGGCCACAGCTTGCCCGACGCCCACCTTCGTGAAGATATAAGCAAACATAATAAAATGTTATCGCTGTATATGCACAATCACCTCTCGTAAACAGAGAGGGTTTTGTTATCGGGGGGGGGTTCAGCTTGTGCTATCATTGTTTTTTGAAGGTGAGTAAGTGTGGGCTGTTGTTGAATGTGTTGGAGAATTCCCCAAGGTGAAGAGCCATTTATATTGCACACCGCAGCCATAACCGCGGCTTGTAGCCACAGGCGCAACCATCTGTTGGAGCTCCAGGAAAATGGGTCAAATGATACGGACTTTGCATACGCGTACATCATCACTCAATACGAGGCAATTTCAGTAGGTGTCACTCAAACAAAAAGTCTTCTTTGAGTCCTCGTGGGCTGAGGGGTTTCATTAGAGGATGCCCTTTGGGCAAAGCACCTACAATATTTACTCGTTGTTGTTGTTGCTCTTTTAAATCCCACCTTAAAAATTCTCAATGGCATAGCCATACCAGTGATATATTCCGTTATTATCTTGTATCACAGAGCTAAAAGGAAAAGGATTTTTCCCTGAGGATTCCAAAAGGTGTAGGTCTTCAGATTACCCTTGCAGGGGACACAATATTCCGAATACTCGCCTCGAAGAATTGATCTGATTGGACCAACTTAGGATCCAACAATATTGCGGCACACGTGACGTCAGTGCAAAGCGGGGGAAGAAGGTTAACCATAACGGATTGGGCATAGAGGTTTTGTCACTATTTATAACCTTTAAAAAATGGAATCGTTACCTAACCATGAATGTATTATTTATAAGAACGGGATAGAATAGAAAATCCTTATTGTCCACCTGGCATGGAAATACGGCTTTGGCTACAAAGCAGAGCACAATGGTTAAAAAAGCCACATGGCAAAGACATGTTCATACATTCAGTCATACATACCTGTTACATACATACATACATGTTACATTCATACCTGAGATTCTAACAAAAATCCAACTAAAACATTTGAGGTAAGATTTTGAAGTTTCCATGTGCAGACACTGAAACAATGAATCTTTCATAAATTGTGTTGTTGTGTTCTTTCACTCATAAATTGTGTCTGTGTTGTTGTTGTTGTTGTTGTTGTTGTTGTACGTTTTGCAAAATTCTCCAATATGAATGGGTCAATACATTTGTATTGGAAATAGAGAGTGTGTTATCTCCACGTGCACACACAATAATCGTGTTAGCAATCATTCTGTTTAAACCAACAGCCACTTGTCTAAAAAGATTGAATGCCATTATGTAGCCAATCCATTCATTTGTTCCGTTGCTGTTCGAGATTCAGAGGCGATCGGAAGATTCACTGATCGCCTCCGATATGGTAAAAAAAAAAAAAAATCTTTTCCATTTCTCACGTTATATTTAATTGAGTATGGGCTGAGGGGAATTGATCATTTGTTAAACATAATTAGCAGATACCTCGTAATGGAATAATCATCAGTTGTAGCCCCAATAGAGAGACTGTCTCGATACATCATTGCTGTCTTTAGCAAGTAGCTGCTGCATACGAAAATCCACTACAGGCCCCAGTAGATTTGATAGTTTTCCTGTGCATTAATCCTTTTGTGCTCCTGCGCGTACATCGTATAGATTATCCTTGTCTTAGATTAAAGCACCTGGCGTGCTGGCATTATGCTAATGAAAACCGTTTCCGTTTTTCTGGTCAGAGCCAGCGCGGCGTTGAAGGTGACTTTTGAGGTGCGCCCGGAAATGAGGAAACACATGGAGATCCTGCCAAAGACCGGCTTCATCCAGGCCCAATCGAGCTTCAAGGCCCAGCTAAAGTTCCTGCCGAGGTAAGGAAGGACACGCAGAGGATGCAGTGATAATGGAATCACTGGAGCATCGATAATCTTGTTTTGGACTGTCAGCTTGTTAAGATTCCATCAACCTTCTGTCAAAGTGAATACTGTGTCACACCTAAGGTGACATCCTATGACACACACACACACACACACACACACACACAAGCACAATTAGTTTCTCCCAATTAGTTTCTCCCACACAATAGATCATTCTGCTTTATCTGAACTCGTGGTTTATTATTTTTGTAGTTTTGGCAATTATTCCTATAACACTGTAACAAGTTTGCTCAGCTGATTGCTGAAGACCTGGATGCAGCAGCAGCATAACTAAAAAAAAAAAGAAAAGTCTGAAGGGACGAGAAACGCAGGCAGATAATGAGACAGGTTTGCCTTTTGGAAGACAACACAAAGGTTATTAGTCGAACTGCTTTAAAGATCCGTCAGCATTTGCACATCATCATCTCTCCTGCTATAGCCGGTGGGCGATTCTTTCTGTGTGCAGAAAATATCAAATGCAGAACTTTCCTTTTGAGCAGCAGTATTTCATATTATCAGCATGAAATGCATGAAAGTACATCCGTCTCATGAGCGATGAGTAAATATCAATCCACATTTTGATTCAAAAGAAAATAAGGCCGATGAATAAACACTCGAGGGTTTATATGACAGCTTCCCTTTATGTAGAGAGGAGTTGCTCCACAATACCTGAGCGCAGGGGCCCAACGGCTTCCGGTGATGGTTTCTAATGACTTTGAAGGACATGGTATAATTCTCTCTACAACAATGCAGGCTCTATATTTAGATGGAGCAGCAGTTGAACTCCGGTTTTGAATGCCAGGAGAGCCGACCGGGGACCCCCCGGGGCAGATGTGAGAGGCGTGCAGTATGTAAAATCTCGGCGTGGGCGCTAGTATTCCTCTGCCCACCGTCCGTGTTTTCTGCTTTTTTTTTTCCCTCCACAGTTCAGCAACCTTCTGTATTGACAGCTGACGGGGAAATATATATATATATATATATATGTATATATATATATGTGGGAAGAAAATGTCCTTCTGTGTTTATATATATATATGTATATATATATATACATATAAACACAGAAGGACATTTTCTTCCCACATGACAAAAGTTAAGGGGAATGCCCTGGTCACCGGTCAGCAAGAGAGCAGGAGGGGAAAGTGGGGAAATGTCAGTAATCTGCCTAAGTGAATCGGCAGAGGTTTTAATGCAGGGATTAGAGAGCGGCATTACTCGTGCTGCCGCTAAGATGGTGCAGCGTTCGCGAGCACTAACACAGCAACAGCTACCCCCCCCCCCCCCCCCCCCCCTCGCCTACGCTCTCCCTCTCACCCCTCTGTATCACACTTTTCACGCTGTATCACACTCCCTGTCCCTCGCTCTTTCACGCCTGTGCCGTCCTCTCCCTTCCTCCACACACACACACACACACACACACTTCTTCTCCTTTTCTTGGCATCTCACCTCTTTGCTTGATTGTACTCCTCTCTCTTTGGTTTCCTCCATCTCCACCGTTCTCTTATCTCTGCCTCTTAACTACGTCCATTCTGCCTCTCTCTGTTATTCTCAAACTCCTCTCTCATCCCTCATCCATGCATCCACCGCCGCTTACACGCCGGCCCCGGATACTGCTTACATAACCTCAGACACCAGACCCAGTCCCCCTGTGCTCTCGTTTACAACACTCTGGTTCTCAAAGGATAATTCCAGTTCACTCTTCTTCTTGTTTTATAGTTTTGGCCCTCGGTGTCTGTCGATTGTGTGAACATTTGACTCACCGAGTTAATAGGTGAGATATTGAGTCTGGCACTAACCTGATGAACCGAATTGCCATTGAACTCATTATTCATTCTACTTTTGTGTTTGTATTAAACTATTCTTTTTTTTTTTAAGGGATTGTTGTTTAGCTCCGACCTGTTGGCAGCGTGTGATATAGTTGTCTTGCTCACTTCAGCAGTTGGTGGAAGTGACCACTTCTTGTGACGCTCAACGAAATATGCCAAATTGAGACTTGTTATGTGAGCATGACAAGTAGATCCTGTACAGCTTTCGTCCACTCTTGTCACATTTTTGTGGGTTTATTTCACATGAATATGACGGGGTAATGCAATTTTCCAAACCTCCAAACCCTTAAAGCCCTTTTCTTCTTCTCAGTGGAGCACTAAAGGTATTTTATATTTGATCAGATATCAGAATTATAAGAGCATTCAGTTGTTTGTTTGTGGTTCACAATTTGCCAGAATCTTGACTTACGAGGCAAGAGGCGAATCTTAGTTTCCAATGAACTTAATCCTCTTCATTTCCTTTGGAATTATCTCATCCGTACAATTTTTGAAAAACCTTGTCGGGTAGATTATTACTATTGATCGCTGCTCATGTTTTTTTAACACGCTTTTTTAACAGCAATGTATTTTTTATCCTGGTTCTCACCCAGTTGGAATTTTCAGCTCTTTCACCGTGTTCCAGTATCTCAGAGATTGACTTCTCACTGTTGACAAATCTAACTGACGATAACACTATATATTTTAGTTAACATATCACAAATCGAGCAAGGTGGCTGCCATCTTTGTCTGGATTATTCTCTCTGCGTCATCTCTGTCATGGTCGGATCTCGCCTTCCAATCTGTCGATTTTTGGAAGCTTTGCTCGTTTTAAAGCAGCAGCGTGTGTGTGTGTGTGTGTGTGTGTGTGTGTGTGTCTGCGTGTGTGTCAGTTAAAATGGCACTGCCAAGTCTTCACAGTCAGATCCTAAGATTGAATGTCCAAATCCTCATTAGCAGCACTGCTTTCACTCTCACTGTGTCATCCACACACACACACACACACAGACACGCACACACACATACACGCGCACACACACACACACACACACACACACACAGAGTGAAATCTTTGTTCTAAAATGACTCACAGCCTTTATTCTTCGCACAGGTGTTTGCTTCTTGCCTTCTCTCTCCGCTGGCTCTCGGGAGAGGATGAGCACTGTCTTGCTTCCTGCTCTGGAGGATCGCGCTCGACCTGCCCACATCCTTCACCATCTTTTCCTTTGCTTCATCCCCCTCTGCCTGTCTTCCTCCACTTTTATTTGTCACCATCCAGCCCACATATCCCCCCCCCCCCCCGTAGCCATAGCACCATTCCATACACTGCATAATTCCCATCTACTGTATCTAGGCCAGTGGTTCACAGGTTTATGATCCTGTTTCAGCCACAGAGGAATGCTCCTTCATCACATTCAGGCTGAGATGCCATTTCATTCCACTTCTCCCATTGTGTTCATGTTGTGCCAAATTCTTTTTTCGGACCTGGTGTTATTTGATTTTAGTTTTTCACTTTCACTTGGCATGTAAGATACGGGGATGGACACATTAGACCTATTTTAAGTCCTATAAAATGTACATGTTTCATTGCGCACGACTGAAAACAAACTGGTGAAATCAGCGCGAGGGCTACATTACCTAGCCACGAAAACCTGGCCCCCCCAGCCCTCCCAACCTGGCCTCCAGGGTTAAGTGAAACATCCTGCATGTGGAGAATCTCCGCCTTTAAAACGAGTGGAGGACGTTTTTTTTGTTCATTTTTTGCCGCGCAAAACCTGATGACAAGATCATTAGGATGGGATTGCTTGAATGAACCGTTTTAGGTGTAATCCCTGAAGAGCGAGCTGTGTGTCCCGGCCCGGCAGTTCCAGCTGATAAAAGGGAGATTACAAGGATGATTTACCACAGATTAAAGTGAACGGCTCTTCCGGTACTGCCACTGTCGGCGCAATGCTCACACCGGCATTGTAAAACTTTAATGATGCTTAGAGTAGCAAAAGAAACAGGCAAAACCAAAAAACTTGTTTGTTTCTTTTAAAGATTTGTTTCATCATCACTGACTGTAGTTTTTGCTCACCCACTTTCCCATAATGTCAAATCCCTTAGAGCCCCTTAATCCGTTTTCTAATCTTTTTCATAATCACTTTTTTTTTTTTTTTATTAGAGAAGTGAAATTCGAAAAGAGGATTCGATATATTCAATATTTCTATGCAGTTGACATATATGTGTGTGTACTTGTCTGGCTCCTATCAAGTTAAAGATTTCAGTACTTTTTGGAGACCACAGCTCTCTTACAACTATTTCAGTTGGACTATGACATCTACCAATGTCAGAAGTATCATTAAAGACTACGGAGGAGAATTACTTTTGGATGAGGCCGCGGATAATCTGGCAGCGGAGAAGAAGAGCAGGCAAGCAAATCTGTGCAGGACTCTGACAAATCTGAAAACCCCATCCGTCCGCAAAACTCTCCCGAGCATATGGCCTGTCGACGTCCCACCAGGCTTTTCCACTCCGCCCTGCCAAGCTAATTCAGGAGTGACTCTCCAGCAGCGATTCTATTAGCAGGCAGGACCGCAGCGCTTTCCTTAAATACACCCTCTGTGCTCATTGGTCAAGCTACAGAGGGAAACAAATACTATTATTTTTTTCCATTCCTCGTCATCTTTAATGCAGAGACTTAATTTCGACGCGTGAGGAAGTGACCCGGGGGTCGGCAGTGGAGCGGCGTGTTTGCAGCGGCCGCGTGCAGAAAGGAGGCCTGCATGGGAAATATGGAGCCAAACCTGTCCTTGAACCTGAAGCTGACAGATTTGTTGAAGCGCTTTGAGGAAAAAAAACAACACACTGACATCTGGAAAGCCTTAAAACCTCTGACATTTACGGTATTAGCTCTCAAGCCTTCAACCAGCGTTGAGAGCGTAAAGACGGAGGAGACAGCCGATAAGAGGGAAACAGAGGAAGGATGAGCAGAAAAAAAAAGAGGGATGCTGGGAAGGGGAGAGAGAACTTGAGTTGGGGGTGGATCTGAGCCGTGAACTGCATTTGACATTTGACCGCTGTTCGTATGATAACGAACTTTACACAGAGCACATGCGTGTGGCGTGTGTTATCAGGGGAGCGGCTACAATGGAGGATACTGAGGACCGGGGTTTTTACATAAGCCTGTGCATGACTACTGGGCCTCTTTGAATCATACTTACGTCTCCCGTCACCATGGCTACAACCTACACTAGTGTGGAGGCGCACTCCACATCGCTCTCCCGCTTTCCCTGGCGAGCCGACTCCACAGTCGTGGGTTAAAGTAAAAGCAATGGGTCTTCGGTGTCCGTGTCTTTATCTCTCTTTGAAAAAGCTCGACGGAGGGCTCGTAGCTCCCGACTGCCTGTATCTGACAACCTTTCAAATCACTGTTGTGTTGTTAGGGTTTGGTTTTTTTTCGACCTCTAATTGCTCTCCTCTGTTAATGAGGTTAAGATAAAGCCGTGTTTACTAATCAAAATAGTGTGTGCTCTCACTGATCCTGTTTTCTCTTGTGTTTTTTCTTTGCTTCTCTCACAGACGTTCCTTGTCCAAAGATGCCAAGACGTTTTTTGACAGTTACACGGGAGTCCTGGAGGTTCCAATGACAGTACAAGTATCAGGCCAGGTTTGTATCATGCCAACTATAACTATATAACTGTACACTCTATACATTCAGTGTGTTTTACTCTATGCTCCCTATCCTCCTTGTCCTCCTTATCCTGCGATACAGGGCTCGTGTCCTACTTTGTCCCTAAACAGTAACAGACGCGCTGAAGGTTGAAACCTATTTTGCTGGTAACAAGCTAAAATTATCTCCCACCTCCGAGGCCTGGTTGCTCCGTGGGCGTCAATAAGCCAAGCATAAAGGTCATTCCACATTGCTCCGCTGAAAATGTCTCCAGAAAATGTCTTTCAAAGAAAGCGGAAGGAACTGGGCAGGAATTTACAGTCCGTTTTCTTATCCCATCGAGCACATGTTATGTGTTAACGTGTCCTTTTATTGTTCTGTAGGTGAAATGATTGGACTAAATTTCATGCCTTTCATGCCAAGCACTTAGGGAATTAGGGAAGCTATTTCATAGTGCCTTCAAATAGACATAACATATATCAGCATAGGTTGACGCCAGGCAAATACTGTATGTCACAAGAATACACTCGCATAAAGAAGACGGGTGAACGTACGTACTTACTAGAATATATTTCTGAAGATGAAAGAATTATTATTATTAACCCGAGCAGCCGAGCGGAAGGTTACAATCATGCTTTTAGAACACTGGTAATCTACAGATTGACTTAATTCACTTCAAGAGTGTGGCTTGGTTTTAAATGAAGAGACTATGTTGCCGTCATTTGTTTTCCAACTGCAACGAGGGAGCATGTTGAATTTGCCTCCACTGATTTACACCTCTACACAATACATTGGCCTTAGAGTACACTGACATGGGACAGGTGTTGCTGTGCCTCAGCTTTGGTCGTGTGTGGCGCAGCAAACGTCTACAAGCGCGCCAGTTGCAACCCAGTGTGCCATTCCTCTCCAAAGCTACAAATCAAAATGTCTTCTTCAAAAAGTAGAACTTGAAAAAATATGAAAATGATCGATTCCAGAACCCCAGGAAAAAAATAAAGTGCTGACAGCAACTGAGTTCCTTCAACTTGTCAGCAGCAGCTTTTATTAAAGAGAAAAGAACACACAGCAGCTGCTTGAACATTTGGGTTGCCTTGATGCCAGTACTCTTTCTCGGTAAAGCTAAATCTGGGCCCGTCTTTGTGCCATATTGTCACCTTCCTCTCCCTCCCCGTCCGGCCCCTGTTCCCCTCCCTCAACAGCAACGAGGACAGGGGAGGAGAGGATTGTGGGGGTGCCTGACGAGCAGCCAAAAGAGTGGGCCTGGATGCTCCTGTGGAGCACCAAAGCTGTTGCCCCCAGCCCAGGCCCTGCGCTCCTGGCATCGAACCAGTTGCAGGCGCACACGTGCACACGTGCACACGTGCACACGTGCACACGCACACACTCTCGCGCTGTCGTGTCGTCACCAGACGCCACAGCAAGAAGGCGTCATTTTGAGAAGAAGAAAAAAGATCACTTTCATAAATATATAGTTTATGCCAAGGAGTGAATTAGGCTGGTGATATTCAACAAACCCAAATGAGTGGACAGAAACTATGAATTCTTATTCCTCTGTTCCTTCTTATTCTCATGTTTGTGTGTTCAGGTGCAGCCCGTGCATTTCACGGTCCAAGCATGCGTGACCCCCTCCGACCTGCAGTTTGACCGCACTGAGGTGGACTTCGGCTACTGCTCCATTCACACGTCGGCCAAGAGCAGCGTCCGCCTCACCAACCTCTCCCTCCTGCCTCAGGACTTTGGCTTCGTGGGTGCTCCGGAGGTACTGCGTGAATAACACGAACATTCATTTTAATGCATTCAACATTAGGTGTCAGACAACGTTCCTGCCCCCCAGTGGTCCGGATGGTGTTATTGTTTGGTCACTGTCGTAAAGATGCTGCAGCAGCAGCAAGATGCCGGGTGGGGCGCAGGTACTTTTTCTCAGAGCCCCTGAGACCGGGGTGAAGGCATTTTCAGATTTGACATTCGTCAGTTTTGGCGGGTGCTATCTTCATTAGCTCCGCGTGGAAACCTCCGTCTGTCCCAGTCCGGGGACGTGATGGAGAGCTCCTTCAGGAAGATGTTTCACCGATTTGATCAAATCAAAATCGCCAAAGATGACGATGCAGTGGAGAGCGCAAGGCATCGAATGTCTGCCCAGTGCGCATTTCACTAAAGGCGTTCTATCTTCAAGAACCTTTTTTGGTTTTGGACATAGGAATGTCAAACCGCTGTCATTATACAAGACGACAGCCATTTAGTATTTCATATGAGAGTTTTGAAAAAGAACATTTTGGAGAATATAAAAGGCAAAAAAATCGAACCGCCTCTCATCCGTCTGGGACATCCTCTCACAGCGTCCGCAGCTGTTAGTTTGTGACAAAAGGCCTTAGCAAATCACTTAACATCCTTATCAGTGAGCATTTTCTTTAATATGCATATTTCAAGGTTTGCATATGTCAATTCGGCTGTTCCACCGTCTGCCATTTCCATCACTGGGCTGATACGGGGAGAACGCTATTCTCCTCCTTGTTAATGTCACGCAGTGGGTGACGCAGTTCCTCAGTGCTGTAAATCGAGTGGGCGAAAACCGCATCCCGGTAGCGTGAAGAGAGTAACATGATGAAAGCAAGACTTAGAGGGGATGATGTTGTTTTTCCATCACCATTACACTGTGCGATCAGTTTCAACATCATAACAACACGTTAGTTGTCTATGTACGCTTTAATTTAACATTAATAATTTCAGTTGCGGTTATGACTTTCTTACCGTGGGTAAATGTATTTGAGAAATACAGTTACCTGAATCCAGATACAAGCAGAAACTAACCCAGACACTATTCACTGGAAACAATATTGTGTAGATGACGTCAAGAGTTCTTCCACTGCTCTCTTCACCCGTCCTGTCGCTGGATTTTGAGATCTCATTTTTGCATTATCCGATTAGATGCTGTGTAAACACAGCGAACGGTGGGGTCGTTATCAATTAGTTAAAATCCCATTGGACTACTACATTGATTTCATGAAAATCTCAAGGATTATCATTTTCAATTTAAGCAGTTTGTATTCTTTGTGTTCTCCCCCACTTCAGTTTATTGAGGTCCAGCCTAACGATGGCTTTGGCACTCTGCTCCCAGAAGAAACCCTGGAGATTGATCTGATTTTCAGTCCCAACAAGGCCAAAGTTTACAATTTCCAGCTCAACTGCAAGACGGAAATTAACAGGTTGGCTTGTGATCCTGTATTGTAAATTCCATGTCATCTGTATGGATTTGGCGTATGTTTGATATAATTCAGTCTATCTGATTATATTATATATTAATTACTCCATAACTTAACAATTTATTTTCCTTTTGCTTCAGAGATTTCCCGCTGTCCTGCCGAGCAGTGGGGGTCCGCCCTCCACTGGAGCTCTCCCATTCTCTGGTCCAGTTTGGGGCCACGGCATTAGGTGACCACTCCACCGCAGTTCTTTACCTAAACCACCCTCACGCCAAACGTAACCCGTCCAAACCACTGGTCGCGCCGGCGGGCGAGGACGCCACCGCTCCTGAAGTGCCCAGGCTGTTCTCCTTCAGCCTGCCCAAGGATTCCCACGTCGGCATCACCCCTGCCGCAGGACGCCTGCTCCCCGGAGAGGTAGGGGGGGGACACGTGTTGTGTTTACCCTGGTGTTAACGATTCTTCTGTGGCCCTAGGGGAGATTTTTACACGTCTGAGGAACACAACCCCTCGGGATGTCATCTAAAAAACCCGGGGGATTGTTTGGAGTACAAATTTATGACAGACAGCTTTTGAATCTAGCTGGGGGGCGAGGTAGATGGGGTCTCACAAAAAGATGCTATTGGATGTTTTACAAAAAAAAGTATTTGAGATCCACCTGTCACTTCATTCTGGAGCTTTTAATCCAACTCCATTAACCGATGAAGACCATGACATACAATTAATACTTCAGGGAAAAGAAAGCAGGTAGACTATCAGTTAGAATTTTTAAAGATGAACTGTCACATCTATAATAGCTGTTGTATAATGCAGCATGAAAAAGAACCCATGACCTTGATCCAAAGGCCCTGGGTGAAAGTTTGACTTTATGGAACTTTATTAATACAGACTCTTAACCTCTACCAGAGGAAGATGAAGAATTTAATATTAATAATATTCTAATTCTACCTCCCGCTGTCTAAGTAATCCTCTGGGGCTTGATCTCCTGGGGTTGTGGGTCTCATTTTACACATGGACAAAAATCATATCCTGACAAACAAGCAAACCAAAAATTCAAGTTTTACTCTTCGTCTGAGCCAACTCAATTAATCCTAACCTTACCTGAGTTCATCTTGTGAGCATAACATTTTATTTCACTGTGTAAGCAAACCACACCTGGGACTATGAAATACACTTTTTAACTAATTATGACAATTTGCAACAAAGATCTCAGAGGAAAAACCTTTTCGACTTAATAGAGCTGTGTATGATTACAGCGAGAAAAACAACCATCACAGCTGCAGCTGGCTCACATCAGAAGACTTTGACAGTGCAACGACGCACTCTGCTGGACACGCGATGGAAGTGAACAAGTGTTTCTCTATGCTGCAACATCAATGAGTCCAGATTACAACGCAAATAACGGAGAGATCTCAATTTCATATTCATGCTGTGCGGCATCAATTCAAAGTGCAGAGAGTCTGAACAGCATTGCAGTTTACTTGCGGCGGATTATGGCTGTTGCATTTGAAGTGGGTGCACACTCATACACTGTTTATAGAGAAGATGAATCTATTGTATTCATTTTTTACAAATTGATGACACAGGCCCACATGGAGAAATCCAGTAAATACTCTGCAATTGCAAAACAGAGGGATTATGAATCTCAATCAAGTGGTTCACGCTAGAGAAACCAAAGAACAGCAAACTGCCCCCAAAAATAATTTCAACTTTCATTTTGAAATACGGATTAGAGTTGAAGTGGGGTGTAAGAATACTTCAATCTGAAAATGTGTACAGAAAAACACAAGATGCTTTTCATCCCGTCCTTGAAGACCTGTGTTTGTGTGAGAAGTGACTCCCATCTTACCGTCTCTCCTCTCCCTAGAGATGCCTGGTTCAGGTGACGTTCAGACCCGGACTGCTGGAGCAGGAGATCAAAGAAGAGGCGGAGCGTCGTCTCCACCGGGCCAAGTTGCTCCGCGAGAAGGAGCTGGAGTTGAAGAGACTGGCCAAACAGGAGGTAGAACCACACACCCATCTGCTCCTGTCACTCAGCCTCTTAGAGAGCTTGAATGTCCTCCGATGGGCAATTTGTAGTGATGAAGAGACAAAACAAATCAAGATCGTCTGTAGCAGCCATCATAAATATCGACCAGGAAGTCCAGTTTTGAATCATAACTAGAGGGGCCGATGGAAATTTAGGGGGGCCGATGCCGATCACTCCTAAGATGTCGTTATCAAACCTTTAAGACAAATAAATGTAATTGAGGCTTCATATTTTAGTTTAAGAAAATAAACATAATTTATTTTACGTAAAATGTAAACATAAATGCACATTTTAGAGGCCGACCGATTTATTGGTCGGCTCTAATCATAACACAAGTGATGGTATTTCACATCCCCAAGTCCACATCTTTTTCCATCTAACAGATTTGTACTTATTTATTTTTTTCATTTTCATAACCAGAACCGATGGTTCATTAGTCTTACCCTAGTATGAACCCATAAGTAATATGTATGTGTGTGCTGTAAGACTAAAAAGGAGGCCCCAGTGGAACCCAGCAAAGGAAAAAAAGCGTCTGTGAATCCAAAGACCAAGATGTCAGAGGAACCAAAGCAAGACAGCCCAACTGAATCACCAGATCCTGTCGACATACAGCTGGAATAGTAGGTTTTAATAGTTTTTCCTTTCTTATTCCTCTCTTTGTATCGAAATCTATTTGGAAAGAAAAGTCTAGTTTGCTGAGCTAAAAAGCCTGTGAAGTAAAAATGAATTAATAAATATTCTATTGCCAAATATCAAAGATTAGTACTGTAAAAAGAGAATAAATAATTCTTCAGGAAACATCTTTCACATCCTCCCCTGAAGGCCTGTCTCTGTAAGTAGGTTATGCCCAATTAATAAGTTGGTCAGGAGTCTGAAATCCAACAACACTAAAATATATATTACACACAAAGCTTTTACTTGTACAGTCTCTCTTCTTCCAAAAAGCACAAGTGGTTTCATCAGGATTCCCTCTTCTCTTGGTTTGCAGTGATCACAGCATACATGCGCCAGTGTCCTCAACGGAGCTGGAGGACCCCGATGAAAAGGATTTCGCTGTGCAAAATTTAAGGGGTGTGTTTGTTGATTCATTTAAATGTCTCCTACCTCTAGTTCAGAGCGGTACGAGGAGGCCAGGGCCTGTCTGCTGTCGTCCTTCACCCAGCGCTACAGCGAGTTCACCGTTCCCTGCTTCATATCAGACGGAGACCCCCCCGAGGAAGACAGACAAGCCCCGCCCACATGGAGGTAACACCGAGTCCGCCGCCATGCAGTGAGAAACATATCAGCCCAGGGAAGTCCTGTACTTGACCAAGAAATAGTCTGGCACATAGCGCGCTCCATAAAAACACATTAGCTTGATGTTTTGCACAATTTTATCTGTACAGAATTTAGAGGTACGATATAAAGTGTCACCTGGTGAGGTCTATAGATGCTAGTTGAGGGTTTTGTCAGTCGGCAGTGGCTTCATATTTACCATAAAGATATGAGACTGGTATCAAATCTATTCACCTTTACTCTTGACAAGAAAGTGAATAAAACTGTTGTCAATGTCAAACTTTTCTTTCTCTAAGGCCCTTAGCTTTACCCCTCAATTCTGTATTTTGCTGCTGAACTCTCCAACATTTTGGAAAACAATTTTGCAATTCATGAACTTACTGCAAAACCAACGCGATTTAGTTGACCCGGAGCTTCCAGTGGCCGGGACCCCCGAGGGTCGGGGGTTACCTGCTTTGCCCCGTTAAGAGAAGTCGGTTCTGAGCTCAGCTCTGAATTTTGGAGCATTTAGTGTGCACTGGTAAATTCACCAGCAGCATGCTGAGCTGAGGAGATGTGCTGTTGTTGTTGTTTGCTGCTGAGCTTATGTTCTTGATGTTTCTATGGTGGAAACATCAGGGGAGGCCTTCCAAAAATTACAGTCACCGTAACGATTTTTTATTTGTCTAAATTCAATAAATAGAGGATTAACTGGGTAAATTATCATCGCTATGTAACTTATTTAATCCA
The DNA here is from genome assembly GCF_022379125.1 of Scophthalmus maximus. Taxonomy (NCBI): domain Eukaryota; kingdom Metazoa; phylum Chordata; class Actinopteri; order Pleuronectiformes; family Scophthalmidae; genus Scophthalmus; species Scophthalmus maximus. Next base: position 17,708,928 of record NC_061517.1, on the reverse strand, counting down.
AAGTGGTTGGTCGCCATGCCCCATCATGTTCTTCAGGATGCAATTAAGTTCAGCTTCATGAAAAGTTTCTAAATCCTCTTAATATCTTAAACGGCCACCTGTTTCTACCTTAGGTTAATTTTTTTTTCCATTCCAACAGTTTGTTTAGCATATTGTGTTCTCTGTTGACTTTTCATAATTCTGTGTATTTTTAATGTCTATTCACGTATGATAGTTTTAGCGGTATATTGCGCTGTATGAAGTCTTGCCTGTTCTTCTTTCTTTTATTTAATCCGAGCTCACCAAAATATGTTCCCAATCATTTTTGATTACATTCAAAACAGTTTTCATTGCTCAAATTCTACAGTCGGTGTCAGTCAGCATGAAAACAACTCCGGACTCAAGTTCTTGATTGAAGTGTGAGCTATCGGCCACATTCCTTATTATTTCATATCTTGTCGTGTCCGATATCTCCTCAGTCCCTTCAACACGCTCTACTTGAAGCTGCAGTGTCCTGCCGTCCAGCCCTCTCTCCTGGTGATATCCAACAACGGACTAAATATCATAGACTTCCGTCAGGTGGTCGTGGGTTAGTCGCTTTGAAAGTGTTTGTGTGGCGTTATGGTTCCTTTACACACAGTATGTGTAATGTTCACATGTCAATGCAGCTCACACACATTTCTGTGTTTATTCATTGTTTTGTATTTGTGTCTCCTATTTCCAGGGGTGGAGGTGATTAAGAGGTTTACAGTTCAGAACATTTCAAGGGAATCGTTGGATGTATCCTTTCTGTCCAAAGTGCAAATAGATTTAACGTCTGCTCATTCTTATTCTTGAATACATGTTGTATTTGTGCTCCAAACATCTTATCTACCCCACAAAGAACAGGGGGATTTCCTGATCACTGTGAACTCTCGGTGTGCTCGTACGTTTGTCTTTTACAGTTGCACTTTCAAAGAAGTTATGTTAAATTCATGAATGACTTCAATCAACATGTAAAAGTTTTTAACATCGTTCTGCAGATAGCATATAGAGTCTGTGATTTAAAAAACTTTATCAACAGATGTTTTTTTTATTGCATCATCACACTCAGTTTGTCCAGGACTTCAGATATCGGTCTGCGATCTCTTGCACTGCAGCAATGAAAAATTGCAAATTAAACCGCAATTTTCTTTTAAAAGTTTTTTTTTTTTTTTTGTCCAAGAAAGCAGAGAGTTGATGGAAAAATAGTAATAGGGAGTGACATGCAGAAAGGGTCTCTCAGCCACCAGTTGAAAGTATTCCTGAAGAAAACCCTTCACAGCTGTCTACTGTGGACTATGATGAATTATAGGGATGTTTTCCCGGAGATAGATGTTGCTTTTGGAGAATTTTAAATGAAAATGTTTGATGTTTGGGATAACCATGAATTAAATTCTGTTCACCTTAATTGCATTTAGATGGAGGCAGAAAACACAAACGTGTGTATATATATATATATATATATATATATATATATATATATATATATATATATATATATATATATATATATATATATATATATATATATTTATTTATAGATATCTCAATACCTGCAGGAATAAAATCATCCTTTCATCATGTGTGGTTACGTCAGCAAATAAAATTTGTTTAAGTAAAATATAAGGAACTTAACGTGATTAGATACAGACACACCCATTGTGTTTTACAGTCGTATACTGTACAAGCAAACACTGGGTGAAAACCTGTGAGGTTAATCCAGTCAAAAGTCAGAGTCCTTAAAAGATTTATCATATTTCAAATTTTGATATAATTCATACATTTTTTTAATGGCATCCCTTTATAATGGTTATATAATGACAAAGATACAATTCCAGTGCAAACCAGGGTGCCAGGATTGACACTAATTATTTAATAAACATTTTACAAAACGACAGACGGCGCACACAACATGTTTCCCATATTGCTTCTTCAGAATCACTCAGTGCTTGATTACCACTACAATAGACCATGTCTTGATTATTAACGGCTACTGCTGCTACAAATAATCGTTAATATTAATAATATCGCCTGTACACACTGCTTTCAATGCTTTTCTTTGACCATTTGCAAGCTGAGCACATTACTGTTGGATATCCATGGTCCATTTTGCCTTCTCAATGCTCTCAGATGCATAAGACCTGGGGAAAAACACACACTGGTCCTGGCCTTCAGTCCAACTCTGGAGAAAAAGGTAGGTTGGGATTTATCACGAAGCGCTGGCTTATAGCTGGATCTTAATGAACGAATATCGAGCAAGAACCTACCCGCTCCGCCTGTACTGTTCTCTAGTTCTGTGAGACTCTGGAGATCCGTAACCACAAAATGACCCTGTGGGTGACTCTGCGTGGGGAGGGCGTGGTCCCCGTTGTCACCTCGTCCCACCCTGGAGGGCTCCTCGACTTTGGCTATGTGTTTCAGAAGGAGAGCACCTCACAGGTCCTGAAGGTCAGTCAAGAGCGTTCAAATGGCCAAATTAAAAGGATATGTACTAGAACAAGGTGACATCTCTTGTTTAGTAAAACATCAAGTCCAGAGCTGCGAGTGTGTCGACTTTACATGCACTGATGACGTTGATGCTTTCGGTGGCTCGGCCGCCTTGGGAACGACATTAATCCCCCTTCTTTTCCTGCAGCTGCAGAACAGCTCGGTGGTGGCGGTGGGTTTCAGGGTGCTGTTGGCCAGTCTGTCTTCCACCAGGCCTCGGGGTGGAGTTGACAGAGTGGACGTCCTGCTGGGCAATTACACAGACCCTAAGCTCCACCCCACTGTGGGTAAGATGCCATTAACACTTCACCACACCAGTTCACCGGGGACCCTGAAAAACTCTAGAGCTCCAAATGGAAAAGCACATGTTCATTAAACACTGTGTGCTGGGAAACACTGCTTAGTTCTCCACGTACAGTATTTCCCTGATTTAGGTCAGGAATTTAAATCATTAGGGTTGGAGAACAAATCCCGTCTGTGCAGTTTATATTTTGATATGGGATTAACTCTTTAATATCTAATAATAACTGAGAATATACCCAGCCATGTTTAGTTTTTTTCTCATACTAAAGTACATAGATAAAGTGAATCCAGGCCATTCAACCTTAAACCAATCCTGACTATCAAATGCAAAAAGAGATTGTAGATACTGACTTTACTGATATTGACTTTTAATAATGTGATTTTCCATCAATCAACTACTTTTTGTCTTCCTGCCCAGTGAGCCCATGCTTTTTCTATTTTTTTAAATGTTAGAGGGACGTGATATAACACATTGCACTTTTTGTTTGTTTAATATTTGTTTATTTATTGTTTTTCAGTTATGTAAACAGTGACTGAAAATGTCATCATGGATTTTAATTATTGCATATTACTATTAGTTAAATTTGAACTTGACCAATAAATCTATCAGTTTATTGCAGATATCTCAGTATCAGTGTCTATGTGAGTTGATAAGTTAAAAAAAAAGAATCAGTTCCATCATTACACAATTGTTCCACCAGAGGAAACTGATAACATGAACTGTTAAATAATCATATGAATTAAAACAAACAACAACAAAAATTATCATTATGTTTTCATGTACAAAAATACAAATTAGCAGTTTATATATATTATATTCTATATCATTATTGGTACGTAAGCAGTATTTATTAACCAGCATGTGGTTCGCAATTGTAAATTTGAAGCTTTAATTTTGTAGTGGAGCATCTTTTGTTCTCAGTTGAGTTACAGCGTTGATTGAAGCTGTGTCTCCTATTTATTCTCATGTGCAATGCTGCATGAGTATATGTAAAAAAAAAATTAAAAAAGATATCTAAACAATCAACTCAAGGTCATCAGCATCTGTGGCCTCTGACTTAAAACCCATTGATGTTACAAGATTCAAGACTGTTTTGTCATTTTTACTAGGTGACAGTAGTGACAGTGGCTCCTGTTCTGTGTCCTGTGCAGGAACCCAGAACTACAGTGGGCTGAGTGTGTTCAGTTTTGTGCCAGGAGGGGGCAGCATTGCTCCAGGAGAGAGCCAGGACGTCACAGTCACCTTTCAGCCTGACCATCCGTCTGTCAACTATTCTGACAAACTCACCATACAGCTCATGAATGAGGTCAGCACAACGCCACACGCACACACACACACACACACACACACACACACACACACACCTTGATTACATCTCTTGACTCAACCTGAGCTCGGCCTTCATTGCGTGGCCCAGGTACATTCTCCCCCCCCACGTTCTCTCCGTCCAAATGTACTCACATCACTCTCATTTCTGTCTCTCAAGACTGAAGTGTGTGTGGTGGATCTGAAGGGTGCAGCCTCCTCACACAACATGTATCTATACGGAGGAGACGTCCTGACCGTGCCCATCGAATCCCTCATCCCCCCACTGATGACCAGTCCAACTCAGCACGCAGGTATAAAAGAACCCTAACTAACCCCTTCACTGCTGGTACCCTACTGGAAGTCACTGTGGAAGAGCTCAATGCTGCACGGATTATCCACGGAAATCAACCGTGGAAATTGATTCCAGATTCACCTTCAGCATGTTCTCATAGACACTGACAGCTTCAACAAGACCAGCAACTCAGGCAGAGAACCAAAAGACACTGACACATATATAGATGACTAATGACTCCCAGACACATTGCATGATTTATGCAAGCAAGGGCAGCGTATGTGAAGTTGGGATTTATGCGATACTAGCATGCTGACTATCACCGGCAGTCAGATCATATTTTTGGGGGGAAAGGGAACACCTGCTTGATAAGGTTACAGTAAATTTGTCACAAAAAACAGGATTCAAGTTGTTATAATTTATCTGAAAGAATGCCATTGATACCCAGCAACATTTGCATCGGTGAAGTTTGCACATCTGCCGTGTTTTGAAGAAGCACGTTGTTGTAGACCTATGTGTTGGCAAAACGTATCTCCTTAGACAGGCCTACGCACCCCGCATACTTTATTTTTTTGCTGACTGTTTTCTAATGCATTCTAACCATATCTAGATTTTGGGATTTATTTTTCCCCTCCTTGTAGGCAGCCTGTGTTTTTCGTTCATTTCTGTACAGCGCAAAAATCAGTCAGACTCTTGAAACTTGCGTATGTTGAGTAAACCATCATAATGAACATTGGGTCGGCAGGAATTCACGTTAATGTCATATTATCATTGATCAGTGACATCAGTGATATTGGAGTTAAGTTCAATCTATCGTTTATGAATTGGCATGGCCGCAAAGGTCCACCAGCCTGCCCATGTCACGCGAGAGTCTGCATGCATCCATAAACTTATGTTCATGAAGCTTTAACGTACTGAAAACGTGTGAACACGTCCATGACACACACTTTAGTATTAATAGAACCATGTGGGCGAATATCTTGCCTGTGAAAAGTCGTCAAAAGTCTCCAAATGTGTAACGTGCATTGAAAACAGAAAAACGTTCTGTAAATATGTATGTAATGTCAAGTATAATGTGGTGAAAAACATGTATATGGAAGCCATCCATGTGAAGCTGTATACAGGCCCAGTGGTGCTGTGAGCTAAATGCTAACAATGGCTTGCCAACATTTTTATTGGGTACAGTAAGATCTTTATCATGATTTTGAAAGTATTTAAAGCAAAGTATTGGACACATAATTTGGACTTAAAGGGGCAGTAAGCGATTTTGGAGAAAGATTGTTTGTTGTTTATTTTTTGACTGCACTGGTCACCCTCAGCCTCGGGCATAGTGGACCATGAGGAAATAAACGCAGATTTTTACAAAAACGTATTGGATTAAATTGACTTTCTGCCCCTTTAATAACAGCACTGTATTGAAAAGTCTGTTCCAAATGTCATCCAAATGCATTACATTCAAATGTCTAAATGAGTTCATATGGATAATGGTTAGGTGGGATTTCAAGTGAACTTGGCCAGAAAAGCCCATTGACCCTCCTCTTGTGGTCTTTCAAGTGAAGTGAAAATCTGTTTGATTTGAAATAAACGTGACAAAACTACAGACAAGAATCTCCATCCGGCAGAGGCAGAGGTGACGGAGAAGCCCAGCATCCCGGTGCTGGTGACCCTGCGGGCAAGCTACAGCGGGGGAGCCCTCACACCTGCAGTGAGGGAGCTGCAGGTGGGCTGCATCCGCTCCACACCACCCAGTAAGAAGGTACTGAGACTGCATGAGGAACAACGGAGGCAGTGGGTCTGCGCAGATATGCAAACCAGCTGCTGATGCATATTTCATCAAGTGCGCTGCGATGCACCGTAGTAGGGTTTGACGGTTGAGTTCAGACAGTGATAAACATCACACACTATTGTGTGATGTTTATCACTATCACTATTATCTAATATCACTATTATCTAATATTATTATTCTGTTTATTAATATCTTCATTATACATCTACCCTGCTGTGGTGTTCATCGTATGTCCGTTTCGTCATCTTTTGTCTATTTTTTTTTACCCCAGAGTGCAGAGTTTTCCTGGGATACCGTGGCGTCCCTTCAGCAGCAGGGCTTCACTGTGGAGCCAAGCAAAGGCACCGTGGAGGCAGGCCTCAAACGCACCATCAGGGTCACATGGAGCCCTCAGAGCGGATACAAGGTGAGGAGGAGATGACGCTTGTGACTGTTCCTCGACTGGAAAGGCGTCTGTTACTGAAGAGAGGGCATAGAGAAGTCTATACGGGAAATACCAATAACTTTGGATTTGATGACAAAATGTGGACTAAATAACTTGCGCAGATGCAGAATTGGCCAGTTTCCAAAAATATTGTAAAATAACAAATAGTGGACCAAGGAGCTTGATGATTGGTCGTCGAATAATAGTTACAGATTGCCAAAAACTGGGTTTCAGGTACAACAAAGGCTAGTAACAACAAATAAATGTCATCATGTCAACTGTCAGATTTTAAAAATGTCAAAAGACTTCCTTCCTGACATGGATTGTGGAAACACTGAATCCCGGTCAACTTTTAAAACAGTACTATTCAGATCATAATGAATTAAATATTGGTAACCTCGCCAACGCCCCCCGTCCCCTCCTAAATCTGTGTGTGTGTGTGTGTGTGTGTGCGTGTGCGTGTGCGTGTGCGTGTGCGTGTGTGTGTGTGTGTGTGTGTGTGTGTGTGTGTGTGTGTGATTCAGCCCTACGAGGTGGTGCAGACATGTGTGCCTCTCACCTTGAAGGGGGATGAGAAGAGTGTCTACAAAGTCACCTTGATGGCTCTGGTGTCCAACACTGCCGACTGACCTCTGCTGTACCTGGATGACGGCCAGTGGGGAAGCCGGTGCACACACACACACACACATCCCTGTGGCGATTCATAACATATGTGAAATCTCAGTCATATTTTGCATTGATTCAGTGGCCTGTATGTCTGACAATATGCTTTCTGAACTAAGAGTTTTAAATAGTGTGGGAAAACCAAAGCAATTTTAACATGCTGGTATTACTGTACCTCCACTATGGCCATAATTATGACAAGACTGTAAACCCCTCGTGACCCATGACCCTAAGCTCAAGGAAAGACCTTTTGTGGTTGGTGACGTTTGAAAGGAAAGCACTCCTTTCCAAAAGGCTAGAGAGAGAAAGAGATGCCCCTTTGTGAAGCACTTGACAGTACAAACCTTATTCCACCACCAGGGGGTGCACGATGCTGAGTGAGCCGCTGGTTTAATGGCGTGTCAGCTGATGGAAACCAGCAGATGTGTTAAGTGTTTACTGTAACATTGCTGCTACTGTACACATGAAGTGAAAGGAGGCAGAGTTCAGTCTGAGGTCAAACAAGGTGCAGTCTGAACTATCGGATTCACGTCGATGAACGATGATGATGACAACAAATCCTGGTTTTATATAAAAGCAACTGTCATAATAGTCCACTGATCAGGCATAGACTGAGATAGCAGTATCTGCATCATAGGCCGGATGGAGAAAAGAGAAATAGTGCTGGTTTCAATGAGAGAGATAGTAGTGGGTTGATGCTTCTGATTATTATCTACATGTTAGTGTTGATGTCACCTTTCATTTATAGGTCATTGAACTTTGGCACACAGGATAATCATCCCGGTCCCAAGGACCTGGACAGGGTTAGAGTACGGCTCTAGATATAAATGCTTTTACAAGTTCCTGCCACTAGGAGGCAATGATGACCACCCGGTCTTCTGGTGGTCATGGAATTCCTGAAAAAGTCATGGAATTTAATGTTTTAAAGTGTTTTTAAAATGATAAAATAAAATTCAATAATTATATAGGAAATTGCAGCATTATGCAAAGGTTTAGTAAGAACAGACACATTCACTTAAGCCGCTATTGTTTCTTTCAACTTGATTCATCCATTCATGGCGGTTTGAACAGGAGTACATCAGATAGCGCACACACAATTAAATCTATGCAGGTGCTAGATAACAATAAATGAGATTTCATTTAACAAAACACTTTTTTTACTGCTACGCTGTTTTTAACTCTTCTTTTATTCATAATAGAATATTATTAAATTAATAAATATATTTATTGTCTACCAGGGTGCAAATACTCAGGGTACAAAATACAATATTCATTGTTGGGTAAAGATGTTGAATCTCAATTTTTAATTCTATACAGTTTTCAACATTTTCACAACACAGTGAACCTTGAACTAATAAATTCAAATTAAAACAAATCAAGCAAACACACTTTGAGTTTCGCTTCCTCTGGTTTGTTTATCAATCACGTGTAGCAGAAGGTCCATCTGTCATCTACCACTTTATCCATTTGGGGGTCACAGGAATCTAACCCCAAGTCTTTTAGACTGGTTGGCTCTGGTTGGTCCGAACTGGGATTTGAACACAGGACCTAGAACCTTCTTGCTCAATGCATGTCCTTTGGACTGTGGGAAAAAGCCGGAGAACCAGGAGAAAGGTTCTCTGGTTGGTTCGAACTGGGATTTGAACCCAGACCCTTCTTGCTGTGTCATTTAAATTCATTCATAATCCCCCCCAGCATATTTTCACCCAGTCATATTTAAATCATTAGGTTCTTTAACCCCCCAAAAGGGTGTTTTACAGTGTGTGTGTGTGCGTGCGTGCGTGTGTGTGTGAGAACAAGGGCTTGTGTGTGTGTGTGTGTGTGTGTAACAACAGATGTCACTAATGCCTCAAAACGGACCAATCGGGTCTGACCTCTCCCAGAGATACATGCTGTAAGCATTTATCTGAGATTGCAGGAGATTATGCTAAATCAGATTACTGTACCCAACCTCCTTATTAAAAGCAAGGTCATTATGAGCTTAGCCTCGTGTAATGTCACTCGTTTTATGAAACGTACAAGATCATATTAGACAATATTGCTGCTGCCGTTTTGCCTCTTTTTCTAATCTGATTTCTCCTCTGATCTCTCGCTAATACTGCGAGATAGTGCCACTTAGGGTCCGCGCTCCACTGACGAGTGGTGTATGTGTGTCTCTGTCTGCCTGTCGTATCTGTCCGTATACGGACAGTCAGTGAATGTGACTTCACTAAATCAATGCAGTTGAGTGATAATTAGAGCTGCAACCGTTAATCAATTAATAGACTAGTAATCAGTTACTAAATTTATCGCCAGTTTATTTTGATAATCGATTAATCGGTTCAAGTAGTTTTTATGGGAAAAAACTCAAAATTCTCTGATTTAAGCTTTTTAATTGTGAATATTTTCTGGTTTCTTTGCTCCTCTGTGACAGTAAACTGAATATCTCTGGTGTGTGGACGAAAACAAAACATCATCTTGGCGTTTGAGATACTCTATGTACATTTTTCACCATTTTATGACGTTTTGTGGACCAAACAACTGATCGATTAATCGAGCAAATAATCGTCAGATTAAGCGATTATGAAAATGATCGTTAGTTGCAGTAGCCCTAGTGAGAATGCTCATGAAGGTCATGCCCATGGATTTGATTTATACTGCATTAAAACACACAGCAGAAATAATTTGCAACTGTATGAATGGAAACATACATGACACAGTCACACTGTCAGGAAAAATATAATGTTAAATATTGAGTGAGTGGCGAGAATTTCAAAACGAGACGAAGCCCATTTGCAGCCATTTTATTTGCGGGCTGGTGTATTTGTCATCATATAATAAGCAATGGAAGCTATTAAAAGAATAAAAAAATGTTTATTTTAAAAAAAATTTGAAATGCTGGTCATTGCTGTTTATCATAGTGGCTCCCTTTTATTTACATGACAACAGAATTAGCGCTTACTTTGACACACAGAAAACACATCATCAAGGTGTGGACTGTTCTCTGTGCGCTCTCCTCATCAGAAGGCTGAATACAGACACTTAAGCTTCTCTCCCCTGGGCGGTCCGGAGCTCTGCTGAAGAAGCCTCACAACACATGCATGCAGACGGGCAGGGGGCGTATCCAGGGGCAACTAAATCTCAGCAGCATTAACCTGGGCAGATGAGTCCCGGTGGAAACCCACAACCTAGAACACCGCCCTGGTACACCAGCACGCACACACACACACACACACACACACACACACACAGGGGCTTGTGTTTTCATCTTGTCCTGTGTTTATTTACCACCGGGTTTTTTTTTAATGTTAAATAAAAGATCCTTATTAATAAGTGTTCTAAATCATGAACATTATAAGTTAAACCACCACCAATATCAAGTAATTCTTTATGCTACCCCGAAGTGTTTGTCAATGGATTTTAGTGGGTTTACTCTACTTTATTGTACAGTTTGCTTCGAGCATCGTTCCTTTCTTTGTACTTACAGTGCTTGCTTTGTCATTTGCTTTATCCTCCCCTTATTTTTCCAATCACTATGTTTGTTGTGCACCAAATCACCAAAGCAGATACCTTGTATGTGAGAACCTATACCTGGCAACAAACAACAATTCTGATTCTGATTCTGATGCACACACCCACACCCCCACACAATACTGCACTATGGTCGACTCTCGTCTTATATCATAGGTGTGCTAATGTGTGGGGACAGAGCTGACCATGGGACAGCACACGACTGTTCATGCAGGACGGCCGGCCAGCTTCCTCCTACAGAACCATCGGGACCTCTCAGATCGTCTGGGACAAGGTTGCTTTCAGTCCCCAGAGTCAGAACTAAACATGGAGAAGCAGCTTTCAGTTTTCATGCTCCGCAGATCTGGAACAAACTCCCCGAGAAACCACAGGACAGCTGCAACTCTCGGTTCTGTGAAATCCTTTAATATTTGATGTAAAGCACTTTGAATTGCCTTGTTGTTGAGATGTGCTATACAAATAAACGTGCCTGGCCTTACAGGCTTATAGAACTCACGTGTGGATGTTCACATTACTGAGAAAGAGACAAATATTTATGAATGGTAATGACACCTGCTTTTTCTTCATTTCTCCCTCATCACATCAGTCTCACAAATGTTTTGTGTTGCATGGGAAAAATATACATTTCAAATGCAGTGTGATACGAAGAATGACTTGAACGGTGCCATTTTTTTAAAATGTGGAAGGTGAGGCGACAACAGCCAAACAGATCCGGCACAAACAGGAGCATCCCCAAATGCTGGGGCCACAGTAGACATGACTGAGCTCTCTCTGGAGCAGTCTGGAGCCAAACCAGAGCTGCTGCTGCTGCCGCTGCCATCTTCCCCCATCGGACCAGGTCCATACACACTTTGTTAGTTGTCCCAGAGGACAGCAAAGTGTTCCATGTTGTCTCCAAGTAACGCCTTAAACCCAATGAGTGTTAACACCTCCTCGGAGCAATCTACCTGAACTCGCTGGAGGTAATGCTCGAGTCCTCTTTGTTCTGGAGTGATCGTCCACCCACCCACACACACACACACACACACACACACAGCACAGGAAGTAAATCCCCACTAGTTTCTTAAGCTAGAGCCAGAAATTATGGCAAAGTACATATCCAGAGAATATCAACAAAGGCTTAATTTGCCAGTTTATACTGATCGTGGTAGCAGATTGATGACTGTCAAGGGATTACTAATGGATCATTGTAATTGTTCAGGAATAATTCACTGATTTGTGTGCTTTCCCCCCCCCCCCTGATAGAAATTTCATATATACACATCCAATTATTTCTTATTTGTTTAATCTACACTGTAAAACTAAAAGATCAGGTTTATTGTACATTGTATTGAATGCACGAGTTTTAAAGTTGGATTAAGGGTTGGATTTAGTCCTGCATGCCGGCAGGCACATGCGCGGCACAGTCAAATTTGTGGCTGAGTCTAGTTTGGATTGCAAATGAGACAGTTACATGCTCGGTAGTGGCTGTCGTGCCGAAACGGAAGACACATTTTCCTGAAGTCCTCAAACATGTTTTTGTTTTTCACATGACACAAAGTCACTTTTGGCTGAAACCACCTAAGGCAAAAGAGGTCTCTGCGTGTACCACTGTACATCCAATTTAGGAAAAACATCCCAGGCCAGGGCCATGTTTTATGATGTATTTAAAAGTACATAGTGTGGGCTATGATGATTTAACTGGGATGATGCATTCATTTCAAATCCCAGTAAATAATAGTTCATGTTATTTACCCCCCAGGACCCTGTGAGCCAGTTTCAGAGGCCCCCTGGTCCATGTGTGTTTCTTTTGTTTCTAATCCTCCTTGACGTGACACATGTTCCTGCTCTTGTTTCAACTCTTTGAAAGAGCAAAGTTTGGGGGATCGATCGCAAACTTTGCTCTTTCAAAGAGCCCACACACGTGATGGAGGCGCGTCGCCGCCGGAGATGGCAGTGCTTCCTGGTCGGCCCGGAGTGGTCGCCGACCCTCCGCCGTGCGCCGTGACGCTGACGCAGACGTGGGGTTTCCCGGACCTGAGTGCAGGGTTACCGCGCCCATCTCTGCTGTTTGATGGCTGCTGGAGGAAGACGCGACTGAGGACCGTCGAAGGAAGAGGAGAGGGGACGACGACGACGAAGACGACGACGGTGGGAAAGACGAGCGACGGGATTTCTTCTTCCTTTTTCGGGGGGGGGCCTTGAGCTTTTTTCTTTTTGAATTTTTTTGGGGGGGAATTTGCTTCGCAGCGGGAGAGGGAGAACAGAAAAAAAAAGCCCCTCAGACCGGGACTCTCGTCAGCGTCCAACCTGAGCGAAACGCCGCCCCTCCGTCTGCGCCCCTGTGCCGGTGTGTGTGTCTGCCCCCCCCCCACCACCACCACCACCACCCCCTCCCTCCCCTCGGCGGGTCCAAACAACTGGGTTCGGGGAGTGCCGCTCCTCGGTAGCTGAAGTAGCCAAATCTGCGCGCCCGGGCGGACAGAGGAGGGACGCGATCGTTTGGTGGTGTGTGGGTCTTTTTTTTTTTTTCTTTTCCCTTTTCCCAGTCAATGTGATCCAAACGACGGACACCCTCGAGTGAAAGCGGGTAAGGACGTGCGATCGTGTTCAGTTTTGAAATTGCGCTTCGGGAAAAGCATGAAGTGTACGTGTGTGTGTGTGTGTGTGTGTGTGTGTGTGTGTGTGTGTGGCAGGACGATCCGAAGGGGTTCAACTGGGCTGAGAGGCTCCTCCGCTCGCGTTAGCCCGCTGCTAGCTAGCCACCCGTCGCTGCCCAGAGAGTGGGTGTGGGCCGCTGCTCGGAGCAGCTCGACCACGACGCGTCGCTCTGAATCGTGTTTGGCATCCGACCTGGGTTCGACATCCGGCGGCCGGAGCGCGAGGGGAACCGGGGCCGGCGTTGTGTGAGCCCTTGCGAGTCGGCGACAGCTCGGTACATTAGCCCGCCGCCCGACGTCCGGGTGCACCTCTCTTCCCCCCTCTCGGCAGAAACGTCTTGGTTCAAGCGGCATCGGCTCTGATTTGTTTGCCCACAAATGTCTCCAGCTCGCGGCCTCGCGACGCGCGGTGCTCGTCCCGAGCGTTGGAGCCTCTGTACGTCGGGACACATTCTTTTCAACGCGATCTTTGCTCCGGAGATGACCAGCGAGTCCCCGGCGGCGGCGGGGGGGGGGGGGGGAGAAGCTAACGCGGCTCGTTCCATTTCGCTCCTGTGTGTTGTTGACTGGCCTCGGGGCGAAGCTGCTCGACGCGATCACACAGTCGCGGCTTCCTCGGCGATTTGCATAAGTCAAACACGCGAAAAGGAGCTCGGATTTACTTCCACTCGCGCGCGCGTGCGTGTGTGTGTGTGTGTGTGGGGGGGGGGGGGGGGGGGGGGGTACAAATCTGTAGCATCATGCAATTGTCAAAGGAAGGCAATCTAAAAAATGGCCACTTCGACCAACAGAGTCCCCCCCACCACCACCCCACTGTTCTCCGTCCGGAGCCTGGTGTGGCTGATCAGTGTGTGTGTGTGTCCAGAAACATGGCAGCCAGGACAATTTATCCTTAGTGAATGCAAACGTTGTTGTTGTTGTTGTTGTTGAGTGTCGCCTTTATTTAACAACTCGTGCATTGAAGCGCACACGTCTGTCTTGCAAAAACACATTGACGCGAATGCAGAACGTCTCCGCCGTGGAGACCGTGTTCCACCGGGCGAGTCGAACCACTCGCAGCGTGTATTTCGGTTGAAGTGACACCGAACCGTCCCGGCTCCTATATGTGTCTCACACAGACACACACACACACACACACACACACACACACACACACACAGAGCCAGCGTTACGCGTTCACGTCCCCACGTCCCGTGCGCGGAGCCCGCCGCCTGTGCGCAAAAGCCAAAATGGCCCTTGGACGCTTGAGCGCGGTCCTACACCAAGTGTAGAACATAGAGACACGTTCAATGCCGAGTGGCTGCAGATCGCAATGGGCGAACTGACAATACGCGCCGTCGTGGACATGGCAGCGACAATAGCCATTTTAGTTTCTCTCGAGTGGCGAATAGGGAGTCGCTTTTACGCGCGCGCACACACACACACACACACACACACACACACACACACACACGGCTCGGCCTTAATTTGAACTTCTCCTTTCAACGGCGTGAAAACGAGATCGTCTTAATTGGATTTTGACAATCTGTTTATCTCGATCACGGGGTGTAGTTGTAAGCGGCCACAGAAGCCGTGCGCGCCTCCGCCGCGCCGCGCCGCGCTCCGGGGGCTCCTCCGGCCCGGCGAGCGGACACGCCGGGGCACCGGTCGGCTCATCGTCGTGAGGGGGTTAAAGTAGAAGGGCTGCTTTTTGTGTGTGTGTGTGTGTGTGTTATTGAGCGGGAGACATTTCGGGGAAAAAGGGGCTGGTTGAGCGACGAGCCGGACGCGGCTGGCAGGAAGTCGAGCCGAGCGCCTCCGCCTGCAGCCGAAGTTCAGTGATCGGCGGTGTTCGGGGATTTTGCAGGAAAAAAAGATCTGATCGCATCCGATCGCCGGTCGTTGTCGGTCAAACTCGCCGTGTCTCTACAGAGAAAAAGAAGAACTATTTGTATTTACTGGCTCACAGAGATGAATTCATTTCGCCAGCGCGCCGCCCCCCCCCCCCTCTCGAATGAATGGGTTCCTGTATTCAGGGCCCGAGCAGCTGCAATGAACAAGATGGCGTTCAAAGCCTTTTTCACGACCGAGGCAGAGACAGCTGCTGAGCATCGGATGGGTTCGGGCTTGGCAGCAGAGGTGTCTTTGACCCCCCCCCGTCGAGAAAGATATTATGTAGACAATGTGTTGGTATTGAATGGCCTCAGAGCCGACGTGTTCCTGGGCCTGAGCTACAGGACAACATGGTGGGGAAGCCTATGATCCCGAATACGACCAGACAACTACGATCGATTGTGCGATTTATAGTAAATAAGCATTTTCCTCACATGCTATCACATTATACTGAATGTCTGATTTATAGCATCTGTGACCACGCCTCAAGAAATTGGGGCATATATTTCTCTCCTCCTTCTCATTCCTGGCTAGAAGTCACAGTGACGGTGTTCTTGAATAGATTTATTCAAACGTTGTCCAAATTGAAAAGAATCCAATCCCGACAAAGGACTTTAGCTTCCACCCTCGTATCGCTCCCAGTGACTGTAGTCCGGGTCTCCTCCGAACTGTCATTTAATGTTTGGCTGTGATTTATCGGATTATTTCTTTGACTGAACTGGTCCAGTTATTTAGGCGTGTAGCCCCACTGCTCACAGTCTTGTAATCCACTGCACCGAGCTTGTTTAAAGTGCGTACCGGTAATGTTTTTTTTGCTGTGAGAAAGACCTGTAATCCTGGCCCAACCGCATCCAGTTATCAAACCAAGCATAAAACACTGTTCCATAATATTAGGCTGATTATGTGATCTGGATGTGACCCACAATATCCTGACACCAGGGGTGTGTATGGCGCCCTGTCCCTGATGCCTATGCAATGATACGTGTGATGAGGTTGTTGTCTGAAGCTGAAGGCAGTGATGTGTGTCGCTGGGTTTGTACTCAGCAAAGCTTGGCAATAGGATGTGTGTCACCCCCATAATGACCATGTGTTTTAAACTTCCAGCATAAGTCTTCTGTGTATTTCATGCACTCTGTTGTTTTTAAATAAGGATTTTCATCGCGATCATGTATTTTTTATTTTTTTATTTAATCTGCGAGTGCAGGGCATGGATGGGATTAAATTCTTAGTCTGTGGATTTCATCCCGTTGGGATTATATGGCTTTGGTCAGTGATAGAGCTGATTTTTCTTCACCTCTGAAATGATCCTGCCTTTAACTGTACAGTATATCCACCAGCAGTCTGTAAAAGACAGAAAAGTGCCAAGTGCCTTTGTGATCGAATACCTGAATAAACATCTACAGACACAGGGTAAAATGTACCAAGGTTTCCTGTTGAGGATCCAGCTCTGTTACTGTAAAAATGTTGTAAATATTAAGACCATTCCACCGGTAACTCAGCTGTTAATGTACATTTATCTCCAACTTCTATATAATACGCGCCGTCTTGTACACTGTACTATACACAATATGCATAGTGTCAAAATCGCTGCCTTATTATATTTCTACTCATTTAACAGAGTCAAAAGAAGAAATTTTTTTTATCTTTTCTTGGTTCTTACTATATATAGCATGTTGGCTATATAACAAGTCTCGAATATACAGTGCTGCAATAGATTCACATGAGCCTCAGCTACTGAAAGTGTTAGAGATGTGGCTATCTGGACAAAATAAATGGTAGGTTGTCCAAACAAAGGCATTTAAAGCAACGTATTTACAATCTAACATTAGATCAGTTTGTTAATCTTTACATCCAGGTAGCTCATGTCCTGGGTCAGACGCACTTGCTGGCTAAAATCCCTATTTTTTGCCGTTCCTGTCTTTTGCCATTGAACATGTGATGCTTTTTCCAGCGGATGGGTGTAACTTCTGATGTTGGAAGACTTTTGTGTGTCTTCACACCTTGTGAGTTATTGGATGGTTCGGCTTCAGGTTGCCCTCCCCATAGCTAACTGTATATGCCACCAGTCTGTGTTGTGTTGGCCTGTCAGTACCATAGTCCCATTTAGGAAGGTCGGATCAATTGTATGGCCAAGTAGCCACCACACAATTGACGTCCTGTTTATTAGTTTATTCAGAAAGGCGCTTTCTGTTTAAGGTTGTCATTTGAGATGATGACAATGAACAGCTAATTGAAACAGCTTCACTGTCCCAATTTAGGGAAGTGGGCTGTCGATTCCAAAGAAGACTGCCATATGATTGGTTTGAAACAACCTCCTCTTCTGGACACGAGGGGATGTTAGTACATTGTCCAGTAATGTAACTTTGACAGAATATTATCTTACTGAGGATGTTTTACTGTATTAGCAACACAGTTTACTTCCATTCCAAAATTTTCTTCTGTCATTATTGTATAATACTATGTCTCCGGGAAATACTGCAGTTATCTAATATCCAGGCACATCACCCAAAGGTGTCTGTTACCACTGGAAAGCATAAGCAGGCACTGATGTGCAAGTATGTGATTGTAACAAGTTGTAGAGCCCAGTACCTCTCTTTTGATTTTAAGTCTGACCCTATCCAAGCTTTCAGATGCAGTAACACACAAGGCGGGGTGCTCTACAATGTGTGTTGTTGATCATAAGCCTAGGCTTATCCGTCGTTCTGTGCTCTTGAAGACTTGACCTCTCCTCATCCACTGGGGCGTATCCATCAACTATCTTATTCTTGAATTTTAATTGAAATGGACCATTAGTGGTGGCCTCTGCATTATGTCTTCCATTACTCTACTCTCAGGTCTGGTGCGTTGTGGTTTAGCAATCTGAATCCTTTTTTCCTCTTCACTCGCGAAGCTTCCTGCTGAACACAACTGAAATGGTTTCATCAGGGCGTGTTGCACATCCATGTGTAACTGTGGGGCTAATGATTGTGTAATTGTTGCTCTCTGTCACCGAGTTGCAGTGACGATGCCCCAAAAGAACTGTATACACAGGTACAAGTGGGACTAAATGGGAATTGTTAAAATACATATTAAGACTATATCTTGCTGCCACCCTGCTGTGTGATAGTTTCCAGCTGTTGCAACTGGAATGTGTCCTGTCCAACACAAGCTTTCATCGCATTATAGTTAAATCTAATCATACAGTAAGAAGAAGTTTATAGCTTGTTCTATTCACAAGAACATTTCCTGGAACCGTGGAACCTTTTTAGTAACCAGGGGACTAGATTTTTGTATCTGAGCCACTCTTCAGTCTAACAAAGTGCACAGGTAGTACTTTCTTATGGCCCTAATCTTGTATTGAGTGTCTGTGATTGGTCAAGCGTGAACCTCAAAGCAGGTACAACGTGTACAGTATTCATTCATGTAGTAAGCAAGCAGTTGATGCCAACAGTATTTAATTTTTGAGCCATGGAGTGGAAACGTGTCTCAGTGTTTATTTACATTAAAAAAACAGCCCTAACCCAGGGTAAGATTAAAAAAAAAGAGTGTGAAAAATGTACTCACATGCAGAATTAATTTCATGTCATTTATTGCATGAGAAATGTGTTGAAGACACATTTGTATATTGGCAGGTTGCTGACCACGACAGTTATTATTCTTTAATTAATGGGGTGGTGAATGAATTTCTGGAAAGTGGTCGAACCGAATGTGGCGACTGAAATTCAAAGCAGTTCTATTTACCTGTGAAAACGGGGCAGTTATGATTTTGAATGCAGTATACTTGTCGGCATTTCTGTGAAGGCTACCCTGCCCACAAACCCACCAACAAAAAGTTGTATCTTCAGCACAAATGCCTTGTAGCACGGACCACGTGACCAGATGTGTGCACTTTCTCGTCCCACGTCAAGGACGTAAGGCAAAACACAGACAATAAGTTCTTAAACTTTCACTCATTAACAGAGGTCGCATCTGAGAAAAATTGAAGGACTCTGATAGGAGTTATTACATATTCCGTTTAGTTAGCTAGTACACATGGTAGTTTATATAACAAGTTTATACTTCACTCAGATTCCGGTCAAATGCCTGTGTCTGAATGGGTCCTCGCAAACGTCCTTTTACAAGCCTCCTCCTGACCAGGGTTTAAGGAGGCTGTGATTGAGGTCAACTTTTGCTTTAATGCCATCTTTGGCACAGGATGCCATCTTGTTACTATCACTCTAAATATAATAAATTTGTATTAATTTGATGGTATTGGTTTTAGCCGCAGAGAGAACCTTAAAAAATGAGCACACATGGGCAAGTGAGGGAGAAGGGATGTCCATATATGGACAAGAGGACAGAGGTGAAATGTAATTCTACTCCACAGACTGGCGTCTAGAGATTAACCTGTCTCACATGAATGGGCCCAGTTTGAAACCATTGTTGCACGCCTTGTGTATGATCAATATAGATTTTTCGGCATCGATATTGGGAAGTAAAAAAATTCCAATACCGGTATATCATCCGATAAATGTATGAAAAAAAAAAGGTCAGTGATTCTTAAGAAGACGTTACTGAACCTGACAAAGAAATGTAATTAAGGTTTGACATTTTTACAGTCTAACCATAGACGTTAATATAAATGACTAAAAACAACAAATGTATAGTACATCATTTTTAATGTAAACATATATATCTATTCGGTCAAATGTTTTCATATTGACTCATATCAGCAAATGTAAACTATCTGTGAAAGGCTTGGTCGGTAGTGCAGTATGAAGTTGTGAAATCAAGCCCTTGCCATTTTAATTCCTTGTTGAAATTATTGGCAAATCATAGGAATAAACAATGTTTGACATAGACTGTGTTTAAGTTGCAACACTGCACATATTTTTCTGTCACCTGGACTGGTTATGAACAAGGTGTTTGCACATTAGCACATTAAATACACACTAAAATTTTGTGTTTGAATCTGTTTGCTTAGTATGCTCCCCCCCTTCTGCTATCACTAGGGTCGACATTACAATGGAAATTCGGACTAATATGGTCAGAGTGTAGATTTGTGTGTAGTTTGACTGGGGGTGCTGTTATGTGTCCAAAGCTTGTCAGCATTGGCCAAAAGGTCTGTTTTGAATAGTCAAAGTAAGTGGTACCAGGGCAGCTTAGTGACCCACACACAACCCTGTCAGCACTCAGACACCGTGTAACCCTGCAGAAAGCCCAGCACAAGCCTGAGCAGCGCTTTGCATGTGCATATCATCGTCCTCTCTGCTTTGAATACAGACCACCTCTCTGTGTATTTACATTCCGGCCCTTTACATTGGACCGCCACTGGGAAAACGTAACGCAGTCCGAAACCCGAGCTCACGGGGGGGGGGGGGGGGGGGCTGCCATTATTCGTGAGATTTTCTTCCTCTTTAAAGCAAGAAAAGGCCATAGTCACTTGAGCAAAAAGAGTGGGCCGGCTGTCATGTGACTCTTCACACACACTTGTTCTTCTCTTGGAGGCTTGCAGAGAAAGCATGGGGGAGGGGTATGATTATTAATGCAATCAAAGGAGTGTATTTTATGTTTTAAATAAAGTCATGCTTTTGGCTTTGGGCTAGCCTGACCTTCCTTTCCTTTTTTTCCCCCCCTCTCCTTTTTTTAATCTAACTCATTCACTTCCTTGTATGAAAAGCTGGTTGTGCAGTTTTCCAACGCACAAAACATACCTTTGTTAATGTATGTGACCATTTAAAATATATTTTATTAATTTTGTTGGCCAACACAACTGCTGGCCTGTGGAATTTGTTTGGCTTGAGCAGGCCAGCTCAAGGGAGTTTCTTTGTTCTGATGTTTTTCCTTCGGTGTGATGTTCAGAGGCTTGTGTCACAGACCAGCTTACAGCGATTCACATTATCAGATGGTTGTTGTTTTCATTCAGCTAGTTCTGTTCTCTCACTCTCTCTTTACTTTTTGCCCTCCCCTAGTTTATAGTCACTTAAAAAATACTCAGTATCTTCCTTTCCTACCAACAATGCACTGTGTTTGCACTGCATCATGGAATGTTTTACTAATCAATCAATTAAACTCCACTGTCGGTCCCATTGATGTTATGTCCTCTATCATTAGACATCACCCGCTGAGAGAGCACACACAGGAAACTGTGCCCACTTTAAGTGGACAGTTCATCCAAATCCACATCTAATTTAAATAATGTTTTGTAGGTTGGTCCAAGCTTATTGTGGTCGTGGAACGGCTATGTTTTAACAGATATATTTTGGGGGTTTGAGAAGAAGTGCTTCTCGGAACCATATTTTTTCTAAACATAAAGGTCTTCTTCATAAAGGTCTGCATTAAAACGCACGGTACACATACAAAAAAAACACTTCCTTGGCATATTTTCTCAACAGAAAGATATGAGGAGGGCAACAGGAAGTAACCTTTTGGCACCTCAGCCTTTGTGTTATGGATCTTGAAACAGGACGTTTTTGAAGAAGCTTAGTTCAGCTCTACAGTCATTTTTTTAGACTAGAAATGTTAAATAGCTGTAATATTCTACCTTGACTATATAATTATGATGTACAAGGCAGCAATACTAAAATTCACTAGGTTCTTAACCTGTGCAGGGTCAAAAGGGGCTGGAGCCCAACCCAGCTCACATGAGGAAGTAGGTGGGAAACACACAGGAAGTGTCAGTCTGTATCATGGGTAACACTTCATATTCATATAACATTTACTTATGCGGGCAAGTTAGTTGTCAATATGCCTTATTGATGGGGCTCAGAGCCTTCAGTCATTCTGCCTCTCGTCTTCCGACTGGCCCTTCCCACTTGACTCCACCCGTCATGAAATTCATGGACTTATTTTAAAGTGTATGTTTTAACTATATTTGCCGGATTTAAACTGTATTTTGCTTGTGTTAACTGTAAGGTGTCGTTGAGTGTTTAAAAGGTGCCCATAAAGAAAATGAATTACCTTGAGCCAATGGAAAAAATAAATGAATAGGCCAAATAAGAGGGTTTCACAGTCATTGGTTAGCCTACTTTCAGTAACAGGCAAGGTAACTGTTTTGTTATTGGTGGTATGTTGCTTCTCTTAAGCTTTTAGGTAGAGTGTCTATTGTCCAGGAAATGCAAGGGGGTTCACAATACACTTATTGCCGCTGGCTCCATGTCCGCTGATGTGGAAAGGTTTTTGTGTCACACATACAGCTCCAGTGTGCCCTGGAAAAATTATTTTGCTTTTTAAAGCCAACCCCTCCCTCCTGATCCATGAGGCGTCCGCAGACTTGCATGATATCAAAAGCATATATATATTTATTTATGGTTTATTTTATTTTATTATATTTAGGGACAGATGCAGTACACATCCGTAAATGTGCGCCAGGTAGTTTGCCATTCATCTGAGCACGCTTGTCTGGTATGGATGTTTTAAGAATGAAACCCATGTTACAGTTTCACTCGGTAGCCTCTGCAAGTTAGAAGGATTGCGTCCATAAACTGAGCAGAGCATCGCGATCAGAAATGTTTCAGCTTATGCATACTCATTTGTAGCCTCAGGATTTTGCTCCACTTTCAATGAAGCAATATGGGTTACGTAGCCTGAGGCTCTTCATTTTCAGTTCAGCCATTCTTCTTGGGAACCATAAGGATTTGAAACCCACCTACTCTGTAGACATTGATTGAAAAAAAAAAAATAATATCCCATTTTGTCAACATTTGCTCATCACCTACTGTATGTCATTTTGGAGAAGAGGCTGGTTGTCCACACAGCACAGTGCTCTTACCTTTTATGATAACATACCTGTAAAGACACAAAGAGAATGCCACCATTCTCCCCATGGCTGCTAGAGGCAAAGCTGGCGTTGTTGGTATTCCTTTCACATGGTTATATTTTTGGCTGGACCGACCATAGTCCAGCGCTACATCAGAGTGAGTGAAAGAGTTGAGTTCATGATCAAGTGTCAACCTTGGTCGGCTGACTCCTGCGCGACTGACGGTAGTTACACCGTTGGCTGGCCGACTGAGCTTTGGGAGTTTCCGATCAAAAGGAATTGGACTGAACCATTTTTATTATTGGATAAATGCATTGACATTTTGGACAAACCGTAGCTACTTTTCGTGGTGGGGTCACCAGTGGCGGTAACGCCCTGCAAGCAAGAGGCACACTTGTGTCTGCTCTGTTCAGTGAGGGGCAGAGCAGCAGTTTGTTACAGAGGCTGCTGTCAGACATGTACTGCAGCCCGGCACTTTTCTAGACATCACCCAGAAGAGCTGCATGCATGTCCAAATAAGTTGACCCGGACTTTAAACTGACCTTATGCTCCCAGCCTACCAGTGACCGCCCACTGGTATTTGCCAAATGGCCAGGCTGCAGCTGCACTTGCTCACCTTGACGGAGTGCCACAACGTAGCTCCACTTCCTTTATCTGTCGTTTCTAGGGCAGTAACCTTTTCCAAATCCGACAGTGAACACTGCAATCTCAAGATTATTGTCAATCACAGCCAATTTAACATTTACAGCAGGTGTGCTCACTCTATCAAGTTTGGACCAAAACAGTCACATGGCATCAAATGGATGTAATGTGTAATATTTACAAAAATACTGTCCTCCCTAACTTAAACCCTTATATTAGTATAGTAATGAGAGCTCAACAGGCTCTGGTTTGGGGTATTGTGGTTCTGTCGTCCTGTATCATGATACAAGATTGTGGAATTTTTTTTTTTGCAGTTTCCCGCTCCATTTTAGTATCCTTACATCCCAAGCTGTTTAACCTCAAAAGCTCTCTGCGGGATCATGTTTTTCATGAGCAATGAAAGTTTGTGTTATGTCCAGTTGAGGCGATGTGCACACAGATAAAGGGCTGACACATGTCAGAATGCAAATACTATGCAGTGATGTCATGAATATGTAAATCATTGTGTTGTATTTACAGTTTTGACTGCGTCCGGAATTTTGCACATTGACCAAACATGGTTTTGAACCAGGCTGGTTTGCTCTGCCTCTACTCAGAGAGTAGGTTGTTTGTGTTCAACATTCCACCATATTAGCCCTGTGACTTTTCCTAGTGACTCTGTTTTTGCGACTCTTAAGACTGGGGTTAGCCACCGATTTCGCAAATTGATTCAATTCTAATTCCATTCAAATCAATATCAAATCTGTTATATCTCACATAGTATGAGAACTACTATGAATTGTACAGTTGCCCCTTTACCCTGATGCATTATTAAAAGAAAATATATTAATGTTTACATTCAGAGCTGACCACAAATCAATCACATTAATGTACTCACCTTTTTTTTAACTTGACCATTAAGTCCGCTAGTGCAGAGGGTGTGATGCAGAGACTGTGCATGTCATGTTAACCCTAAATTGGTGAACAAATCAATCCAATATACTAACCATGTAGACATGATGTTTATATCTTGAGTGTATCTAAAACAACAACAAAAAAAAAATTTTTTTTTTGAATTCTTTAAGTCGGGTTATCTAGACCATTATTTCAAGATATAGCTGTAATTACCCATGAATATCAATAACTTGAGCTTTAGCTTCTAACTTTCTCTCTCACTTATGTCCTCTCGCTGTCTCTGTTCTTAACAGGGTTGGGTTTTTTTCCGATACCGGTGCTAAATTGACATTTTTTAAAATGGTACCGGTGCCTAAACGGTGCCAAACAGATACTGGCCAACGCAGCAAAATGTACAAAGCGGAAACCCTGCACTAGGCAGCCAGTGTAAATAAGACATACCTATTGTAAACATCACTACGATACCTCAGGACAACAACTGCTGAGATTTTCTTACAAAGCTTTTGTGCAATCAATGGCAATAGTTGGGCTTTACATTAGATCAGTACAGTAAGTATCAGATAAGAGATGACAGTGTTAGTGACGCTATGTTTGTTGTGGTTTCTAGTGTATAAATAAGGCTTCAGGAGTCAATCTTTTCCATCTTTCATCACCATCCACAGCATTTCACTTTAGTTTTGCATATATATATCTTGTATATAGTTTTGCTTTTGCTCTGTCTTCGTCTTTGTAAATCCAAAATGCAACCAGAGAAGCCTGTAGGCTTGGCACGGCCCTCAGTGGAGCATCTCTGGCCATTGAATCAGAATTTTTTTTTTTACCAAGCCCTGGTGACTGATGCAGTAAAACTTGTCTGACTGGAATGTTGAACAAAACAAGAAATCGAAACAATGATGGCAGCTTTTCACTGTTGTCTTTTTACCGACTAAATGATAGGTGAACATTATTAGTCGGTCATCAAAGGGATCGCTAGTTGAAGCCCTACACAGTTTACATATTGATTAAGGTGTTTATAGGCTTAATCACAGAAAAAATGGGGGGAAATTGTGTGGCAGTTTTTTTTTCTAGTGCTCATTCCCTTTTGTCTTTCTCAGCAAAATTGTATCACACGACCAAACTCGTATCTGAGCATTTAACTTTGATGAAATTGAATGAGGTTGTCCGATTTGTGTCCAACTCTGGGGTTGTGCAATGTCTATTGAATTTACATATGGCGATGTGTACAGTGAATGGACAATGACATTTAGGTCTAATTATTATTAGCCATGGTAATAAGAATCATTTGTAAATACTTCAAAAGCATTTTTATACTCATCCAATCAAATCCAGTGAATTTGTTTTATATTGGCATTAAATCTCTGGTATTCGCCAACACCAGCATAAAACCATTTCACATTGTATTCTTTCCCATTATGCTAGCCAGATGGGGGGAGTAAGGATTCAAGCCATAGAGAGGATGTATATTTTGAAGAGAATGACAAAGTGAGTGAGATTGGATGGGGGCTTTTAAGAAATGTCCAGGAGCAATCCTCTTCTGTCCTCTCTTACTGCATCACCAGCCCCCTTGTTCCTGCCGTCTTTGTGACCTGGTTGTGTTTCAGCTACACTTAACATGCATCGCTTCCCCGCAGCACTTAGATGGACCCTCACCCACCAACCAGACCAAAAAAAGGGGAGGAAAAAACATCTGCCAGTACTCAATATGATCTGATTGTTGTATTTTTTTTTCAGCATCAAGCTCCACAATGACCATTTAGCTAAAGTAGGGGCTGTAAAGTACTAAAGCGAAGTGATGTGGCAGTAAGGTCTGTGCACAGGCTTTGGGCGTAATTTTTCATCCCCAGCATGAACTTTGAATGCATTTCTTTTGACCCAAGAGCAAATATTGTGAGGTGTTGTCTACCTCAGAAAGTGGGCAACTGAAAGGAAATCCTCCCCATCAGCCAACGGAATTAATCAAAGATGCCTTGAGATTTGGTTCATGGGCAGCTTACTGTTATAAACTTCCAGGTTTGATGTTTGAAATTACTCCAACTATATTTTTGCCATTTTGATAGTTGGAGATAGTGGTTAAGTTGTCAGTAATGGTTAGACCGGAGGTCTGCTAAACTCAGTGACTTGAGGGAGAAGAGAGGTAGTAGAACGCTTTGTAAATATTGCAACGAGTTGCCTTCACTGGATGGATGGTTCGATGGATGGATGGATGGATGGATGGACAGAGAGAATAAAAATGAGGTGGCTTGTCTACAGACAGAGTGCTCCTCTAAAAGCCGTTGTAGTTGTATGAAGACCTGTAAGTGTAGACCCATTGTTAGCTAGGAATAGGGGCTTTACAGCCATTTCACCATTCTGGCATTGACCTAGGTGCAACATGTGACCATTTCAATAAAAGATGACATTCGAAAAACAACGCAGACAGACCGGTTTCTTGCACCAACAACGGGGTTCTGTGCACAGAACTGACTGGATGATTTTTTTAAATAATTTCCCCACTATTCTTGGTAAACTATGGAGACCCCTGTGCGTGAAAATTAAACTTAAATTTGAAACTTGTCTCTTAACACTTCAGATACCATCCTTAATCCCAGGAAAATCATCAGTTCTGTATCGTATAATGATAAATTACGTTTGACTTTTTATTGTTTACCTGTTTGTTCCCTCCGTCCTTCAGTAATGTACACCCACTAGTCAACAAATTCACCCGTCTCATGGCGTCCTCGGTACATTCAGCTGCTTCTTGTGATCAGTCGTGAATATTTGTTTCCCTGCCTGGGCCAGGCCCTACTGTGAGTTAGACAGACCTAATTTTGTGTGATGCTCGGGCCCCGTCTCTGTCGCTTCACTTCTTCTCCCTCCATTTGTCTGCTAACGGGAGCCGGCCTGTCAGGACGTCCTGTCTTAATTGTTTTTTTGTTGTAATGCAGCTGATGGCATAGCTCAAAGCCTGGATGGACTCTGGTAAGTGCAATGGTTGTAGCAGAAACCACAGAGCAAGTGTATTTGTAAAGTGTGTGCTCTGTCGCCACATCCGCTGAATGTTTTGACAACGGGAAGAGAGAAAGACGAGCAGAGCTATGGGAAACACCCTGAAAAAGGAAACGCCTGCTTAGAGAGGCAGCGCGCTCGCGTTAAGGCGGAGGCACCATGCTGACACAGATGATCGATAGTCAAGTCACAGCCAGCTCCTGGTCGACTTGCCACAAAGACCAGTCCTTGCTGTTGCCCTCGTGCTATACTTTCCGGCGGTGTTGACCACGACCTTAATGGCACCGAAGCATAACAATATAAGGTCCCCACAGAGGAGTGCGTTAGGGGGATGCAATCCCTCATGAAGAAGAGGGGTGTGGCAGGATGGTGTAAATTATTAACTCTCCCATCTCTACCCCAGCTTTCAAACACCAACTTGTGCTTAATGCATGACTGTCTGTGTCCCACAGCTGGGCAATATATATGACATGGTTTTCTCTTCCATTAAAAAGGCAAAAATCGCCGTAGCCCGATTAAAAGTAAGATAAACTATGCCGAGAGAGCTTTGTACCAAGCTTCTTTGCCCCCCCCTCCTCTGCCTCTTCGTCACAGTGCGGGGCTCAGCTCCTGACGTCACGCACACGGGGCGGTTAACAGCGAAGAGGGGGGCGTCCTCTCCAGAGAGACGGTGAACAGTGGGAGTCAAGGTAGCTTCTCATGTCAACGTCAACTCGCCAAATATAAAAAGGTGGAAAAGCAACATATCCACCTGCGTTGTCAAAAATCGGTCATGCAACACAAACCACAGCAGGTTTAAGCCAAAAGCACATTGCTTCGCGGAAGCTAAAACGAAAGCTGTCAGTACGTAGTTTGTTTGACTTTGTTGCAGTTCTTGTAAACTGGCAGAGACAAACCTGCCCTGCAGGCAGCGAATCGCAGCAGAGGGAAGAGGACAGAGTTCAGGAGGAAGGACTGATATTGGCAGATGTCTGTGTTTTTCCCATTAATTAAGTAGAGTGTGGCGGCCCGTCATAATTTCATAATTTCATAATTTCATAATAAGCTTTTTTTTTACACTTCTCATAACATAGTGTTTTGCACCGTTACTTCATTGTAGAGCTGTCTCCCATCGCGCACACGGGGGGGAATTGGGAGAAGTCGCTCTGAGTTGCTGGAATATCAAGAAATCCACGCCACTCGCGTCGGACGGCGAGACGCAATTAACGCAAAAAATTTGCATCATTCGCTCGCGCGGACATATTTGAGCTTGAGACAAATATAAGCATGAGAGCCAAAAAGCATTGAGGTTCTCCGTTCGTTACTGTCAGACGTCCTGACTTTGTATCAGAAATGTAGGATGTAACTATTGTCGCTGTAGACAAGATGCTATTTGCATTTTTTTGTGTGGGTTTTGTTTTCAGAGGAGGGTTGTCAGAGAAAGTGGAAGGAACAACGGGCACATATTTGCGGGTTGTGTTTATCCATTCTAGTGTTTATGGTTTGACAAACCCTACGTGTGGGCCTAACTAAAACATACAGCACAACAGCTTTGGAGTGGAAAAAAGGACATGGTGCTCCGAGGGGAATATGCGAGTGAAAACTCCACCACGGACAATTGTGTTATCATTTGATTTTGTTTGCTGGGCTTGTCAGTCATGCCACCAAGATAATCACTGAAGTGTTGCCACAGGGGTGGGGCATTTATTATATTGTGCCTTGTGCATGTAAAATGAAAATGACAAATAGACCTGACAATGTAATGCAAAGACAACACGACCTGATAAACACATTTTGTTTCCAACAGCAAAAAAAGGAGCATTACACGTTTGACAAAGGTGGTGATTTATCGCAGCGTTTGCATTTTACTGGATCACACTATGCTGCGTACATTTTCTGAGCAGGACCTCACCTATAATATTTGTAGTACTCAGTATTGTACATGCACATTTGTACAGCTTGTGTGTGAAAACCTTTTGTTTTGAGAAGGCCAAGAAACCCAGGGCGAAGTGAGCGTCGGCCGCCTCTGCGCAGTGTTAAATGCTGGAAAGCTTACAGCGCCTTGCTCCCTTTCACCAGGGGGTTAATTAGCAGCTCCCCTCCCAATTGTCCTCTGCTTGTTCACTCTCATTAGTTTAATCTGGCTCTGTCCTCCAGCTTGCCTCTATCCTCTTGTGCACCAGAACATCTCACTACCTCTCTACTTATGTCATCGGGGTGGAGTCTCTCCCCTACCCCAAAAGTCTGCTGCCAAACCCCACGGGACCCCCCTGTGATTTAACACACCTGATGCCCTACAGCTTTTGTTTAGCCCTTAATTTTGTCTTTCAGTATTTAAAAAAGGATTAGAAAAATCAAACTGTATTTTGTTAGTCTTATCAGAGGTCCACTTTCGATTATTTGTGCCAATAAGGTTAATGGTACAGGGTTGGGTTTTTTTGAAGAAAAAAAAAAATGTTTAAAAATATATTTTATTTAACAAGTTAGTAGTTAAAAGGGCTTAAAAAAAATCTCCGGCCACCAAAAATATATCTCTTCTCATTTATTAATATTTTTTTTTTATTGAATGTATCCCCACTCACATCATTTTATCACGTGCCCTGCATTAAGAAACATCCATTGAAGTATTTTCTGATTAAGAATCTCATCTAGTCCACGTATGAAAATGAGGGGTGCATGCATGATCATTGCCTTGTAAGAAGGAAAAAATACCAGTGAAGCTTGTGTGTGTATGTATGTGTTTATGTGTGTGGAGAGTCGAATTTCACTTCCTCTCTCCTCACTGTGTTGTGCTCGAGATGTCGGCGCTGATAGGAGTGGCTGGAAAATGTGAAGTCTGCTTCCCTCCTCCTCTTTCTCCTCCTCCTCCTCCTCCTCCCCCACCACCTCTCTAAAAATAGCTGGCAGAAAGAGAAGGCAGTGGAGTCCAGGCTCTATCTGTAGAGCTGCCAGTGGTTTCAACACTCCCACCCCCAGCACGGGAAAAATAGTCTTCTGAATCACACCTCTAATACTAATCACCAGTGGAATGCACTGCCTTAGTTATGTTTTTGCCTGCAATTATTTCAAATCTCATCTATTTACGTTTTAGAGGCAGTTGTTTTTGCGCAGAGGGGCCAATGAGTAAAAGACAAAGATTGGTAATTCATTTAGACAAAGCAGTTTGAAAAGAGAATTTGGGTATTTTTTGGGGAAAACAATAAACAGCGGAACGTTCCTGATACGCTGCATTGATCACCTGACCTCATATCGGTTATGTGTTTCAGTAGTTTGAGCCAAGGTGACAACAAAAAGTCCCTCGAACGAGAGAAGGGTGGATGACTGCAGTAGCTGCAGTACAGGCATGGAGAGATGCCAAGCCGTTGCTGATGTAAATGGATTATAGACTGATTGGAGTTTTTGCTTTGGAACTAAATATGACTTTATTTAACTTGACACATTAGTTTGGTCCACTAAAATTGGTTTCAAACGGACCCAATATATTTATAGACCCTCAAATAAAAAAATGAGCCGTGTAACTATACAGTCATTTTTCACTTCTGACTTCTGTTTTATATTCTAACAAACTGTATTTTAAAAGCCTAATTAGGTTGCTTTTATTTACATTTAAACCAGCAGTCGGCCAATATGTGTTTATTTTTATTTCAGGGCCCATACAGATTATTAGTTATCTAGGAGACCAATACACCAAGAATACTAACAATGACTTTCACATGGGAGCAATTTTTTGAATATGATTTGTTACCATAATACAAATGATAACTATCTCTAGTTGCATTTGGACCAATGTCACATTTTCTTTTTCTAAGTTGATATGGAGATATATAACTGCATAAACTCGATGCAAGCATTATTTGTCTATTTACTCTAAAAAGTTATGCTTGGACGTGGTCATAGGAGAGATGATTTCATATCCACTGAATGCAATCTTAAAATGCACCCACCCACTTTATTTCAGTTCCACTCAGATTCTGATACCTGAGTCTGAATATTTTGAAAAAAAATAAATGTAACAAATAGCAGTAGCCATAATGGAATCGATCACCTTGATCAATTCAAGGTGGTGGTGGTTGGTGGTATGTGGTTGCAGACGGAATGGAAGCTGGTCGCATGTTCTGGCAGCCACAAGGCTTGTGACCAGTCAGCAATGTGTAGCACTGCAGACTCCACCCCATCATTCCTGGACACATGGTAAAGGTTTAAAAAGAACACACCAAAAAATGTACAGTACAGTACAAGACAAATACATACTACGACTCACTGTCAACAATCCATACGGTGGCCTAAATAGTGTCAGCGCTGCAGCATGCAATAATGCCTTTCAGTAACATTTCAAGAAATTATTCAAATGAGATAAAAACATGGAATTGGAAAGAAATTCGGGAAAAAACACTGAAGCTCTTCAAGATGTGAAGCCGGACAGATTGCTGAATTTGACACAATCTTTTCGCTGTTTGACATTCATCAATTTAAGCATTTTCAAACAAGCATTTGAACAAACAATCACAATTGAGATTTTGGTTTGTGTCCACTGTTGGGGTTGCTTAGATGTTACACAGAGGGCTTTTACAGAGGACAAGAGTTAGCCAGCGATATTACCATGAGACATTTTTTCATCACCAAGATTATAGGGTTAAGGCGCCTTGCTGAGATGCAGACCCATTTATCAGCACCGGCCAATCAGGTGACAGGTAGCTACAGCGATGTCAGGCGCTTGAAGGATAAGGTATTCATTCAGAAGGTGTCGACACTCCCCAGGACAAAGGACCAATACCGAATCCCCAGAGAAACAGGGAGGTAAGGTTTGTTTGGAGTAGAATTGGTACTGAAGTATTTTTTGCAACAAAATGTAGTTTTTAAAAATTGTGATGGTAAAGGGTAATTGGTCCTTGCACGTGTGCAAGTATAAAAGGAAGTTCCTTGATTTACTTAGCCAGATGTGGTCACTGAAATTGTGAATCATCCTGGGGTGAACTGTTTGAATAGAATGTTTTATCTGCTGACTTGCTGTGACGTATTTGGACACTTAAATGATAATGGTAATGATTGTACAACCTACAACTTCCATTAGTGTCAAGGATGCCTCAAAGCCTGAAGGCCAGACCTCGTAATTGTTGGGACAAGATTTTTTATTTTTAACAGAATTCTTCTTTGGATGAAGAGTGAAAGTGTCGGGGCTAAGGGCTTCAACCAGAGGATTGGGGTCAGTGGGATAGCCACTGCTTTCAGGATCATCAGCAGGTTTTGTCTTAACCGGATTGTGTCGGAGGAGCTGAATCAACTGTGTCCCAGGATTACAGGGATGACATTGGAGGAGAGTTTAGAGTCCAGAGGCCAGTGCATTGACGGCTTCGGCAGACCCATGCCAGAGTGAGCTCCTCGGGGTTCAACGAGGAGTACAACGAAACCAAAGCTGGCCCTTTGGTTTGCTTTTCTGCTTTCTTGATATCTGGACTCTTAATCCTTGATTGTATTTGAGTCCATAGAGGGGTATGTTATGGTCCCTTATGTTCGTGTGGATTTAAAAAAATAAACTTTTTTTTTTTACTATTTTTCTTTGGTTGTTGAGGAATGGTTATCAGTTGCTTGGTGTGGCAAGTTGTTACCCAAGGGTTTGCTGCTGTTAGGGAGAGAACAGATTCAACATCTTCCTCAAAATTGTTTCATAAGCCTAAAGTAGCAGCCTAGTGCTTGTTGCTAGGTAACAGTTTCAAGCTGGCAAGGACAAGTCTTGAGCTGTCGAGAAAGTGTTGGGCTCTTGTGAGTCTCTGCGACGTAGTCTTGGGCTTTACATATTAGATTAAAGAGACACTATGTGATCCTCAGCTTTTGTTGAAGTAACCGTGTCCATAACATCAATGGGGAAGATGTTGCCCATAATAGATTTACAATATATCCAATGGCTTACATGTGATCCGGTGCACTATAATTCATCGTAAATATGTCACTGTGTCTATTACCACAAACATGAAACGAGCCAGGTGTGATGTCTGTGTTGAGCATTTCATTTCTTGTCTCCAGATCAACAAGAGTCTCGGCGGCGGAGCGAAGCACACCATTAGCAGAGGAAAATGAGTGAACTGGATCAGCTACGCCAGGAGGCTGAGCAGCTCAAGAACCAGATCAGAGTAAGTCGCTCACTGTCCTCAGGTCTGCATGTGCCCCCCCCCCCCCCCATTGGTTTACATATTGACTTTTTGTCAAAAGAAGTTTGGTTCAATTTCACAAACTGACATTTCATTGAAAAGCATCCTATTGTTATACTTATAATAATATGACGATTTAGCACAAATTAGAGCCTTTTGTCAGACGGCGCCTGCTGGGTAAAATGGATTTTGTTCTTCAAAACGCAGGTTCTCTTGGGTTAAATGTTTGGAGATGGAACCCCCTTTACAGGTTTTATATCCAGTGACATTATTAGTAAATTATCATATCCACTGAAACCATTGCCTACCAGTGTGACTCATCCACCAAAGACGAAGACAGGCCATGGGATTCCATCACCAGCCACTGTACTGTATTTTACAAATGATTGCTGTGGCTTTAAGTCCATGTCATCTGCTAATGCCTGTACAGGATTCCCATTAACATCACTATAATGAGATGCCATCATATACGAGTCATTAGTTATGTTGAGGGATGCAAAGAATATATGCTGAAATTTTTTCCACCTGTATTGTTCCACAAGTGCATAAAGCCATTTAAAAAATGGTTACTATCATTACACAATACTGTTAAGTTGATTAATGTAAAGAATATCATTTTTGACAAATTTCTTTGATGGTTAAAGAGCCCAAGACCTAATTGTTATTGATGTAAAACTGCTATAATGGTGTTTTAACATAATGCAGACCCCCCACTGGCCTTTGAACTACAATACCAAAACAATTAGGTTTGTTGATTGATCCTCAAGAGTTTTCAGGTTTGTGAGGCCCCATTGATTCACAGATGTTGAGGTCAGATTTGACTGTTGTTGTGTTTCAGGATGCCAGGAAAGCGTGTGCGGATGCTACCCTGTCTCAGGTGAGAAAAATGTCCATGTCACTGTACTCATCATTGTTTAATTGTTTAACTGGAATAAGATGAATGATAAAAAAGATCTAACCAGCTTTGATGTTTGGCTGGGTAGTTTTAACATGTAATTTGTTATCAGTCATAATTTTTTTCCCCCTGTTTAAATCGTTGTCAAATACATGAACCACCACTGTTTGTTTTCTAAGTGTCCTTTTTTCTGATTTTGATCGTGTTTAGATCACAGCTAACATCGACCCTGTTGGCCGAATTCAGATGCGCACTAGACGGACACTGAGGGGGCATCTGGCTAAAATCTATGCCATGCACTGGGGCACTGACTCGAGGTAATTTCATTCAACTCTATTCTGTCCCTTTCGTCCGGACAGCCCAGCCCCCCCACCCCCCTGCCCTGAATGTAGGATATTGATATGAAACTGGGCTCGGCGCTCTTTGTGCTTGTTATTTCTCCTGAGGGTCCTCATGTAATCATGACCCTTCCACAATAGTTCACTCGCATTCAAAAAGAGACAGTCTTCTTCACATCTGTCTAAACCGATCTGTCGCTTCAACATATAGTCAGTGTTCCAACAATTTAATAGTAGAATATTTGGACTCCTGCACAATAGGTAATATGTTGTAAAATGCACATTGGGCACTCACCAGTCACTCTATCTTTGAGTGTGTCTACTGTGTTGTGTGTCTGTGTCTGCTGTGTTTGTGTGCATTGGGGGTGGAGTATGTGGGTAGGGAAAATACTCAAAATGGAGTCAGCCTTTGTCAGAGCTGATGGCCAAGGCAGATGAAGCAACACTCTCTACTTCCTATCAAGCTTTTTTTTCTCTCCCTGGAGTTGTACACACCTCTCACCTCAAGCAAACCAACAACTTAATCACCGAGGTGCCGGTGTGTATCAGTCCACCGAGAGGCCATCGCAAACTGCTGTCACCTCACCATCCTCTCAGTCTATATACCTGAGAAGAGGTGTATGACTGTTTTTTTATCCACTGTCAGGTCTTCCTGTTTAATTCTTTCATCTGTTAACATTTCACCGCTCAGAGGGGTTGGGGTATTTATTAGACTACCTGCTGAGTTCCAGCCACCCGAAAGGCGGTCAATCGAAGACGTTTTCACCCTTCGTGTCATCTAGGTCAGATATTTTTAGCCATAGCAGAGACACGACTTCTATTGGACTGGGAAGTGTTTCATACAGTTTGAGAAAGAACCAAATCAAACAACTGTACACTTACCCTTAATGAGTCTAGCGCGTAGCAAGTTCACAGTACCTGAGGTTCATAACAATGAAAAGCAAAAGACAAGATGTTAGTTATGGCTAAATCTTAAGTTTTTCTTATTTTCTTTTGCTGCTATTCAATTCTGCGAAGCAAAGCGGCTGCCCAACACACTGAAAGAGACCTGATGAATGAGCAACGTTATTTCATTATAAATTCCAAATTGGACGTTTGATTTTGATTTATTTGATTTAATGTGTTTACTTTAAGGCCGGAAAAGATCACCCCATAATTTTCTTCTGTACTGGAATTCCCAGCGCAAACCTCTCCGACACTGGCCCATTATCTCCCGGAGTGTTCACGTGTCGGCGCGCTCCTGCATGCCTGGTAGTTAAGATTTGCATAGTCCCAGCAGGCTTTGGTTGGATCACTCTTTTCGCTTTGTGCATTGGGGCCATCACTGTGGTTACTCTTGTTTGATTCACCCAGATAGCGTAGCCACCTCAGCACCTGAGAGGCCTCTCTCAGAAGCAAAAACAAGGGGTTGTAACGCCTCCCGTAAGAATAACTGTACTCAAAGTGAAGGGCCAACGGGCTGCTTTTGAGGCCCATAAAATGTTGTAAATATGATGAGTTTTCATTGTATTAGAATTACATAGAAAAGGATCACGTGCCTCATCTTTCTGGATCATTTGTTTCTGTCCATCCTATGTGAAACTGTGATGTTGATGCACCTGCCGCTGATTACAGAAACATATCCATCTCAGAATAAGATGTAAAATGCCATTTGTTGTGAGTACAATTGGACATTAACCGGAACCAAAAAGTGACTTTTCTTGAGGTTTGAAGTTACGGGTCATTTGGAATTGTTCGATAGTTTGAGCCGTCTTCTCTTTCTTTTCATCAGGCTTTTGGTCAGCGCCTCCCAGGATGGCAAACTCATTATTTGGGACAGCTACACCACAAACAAGGTAACAAAAAGAACCCACATCCCAATGAACTTAAACAATCTCAGTGACCTGTAATGTTGTGTCCTTTTCCGTACACTTGAATGGGAGAAAAGAGTTGCACGCAATTTGCTGTTTTGTTGTTGTTGTTTGTTTTTTACAACCTTTGGTCGACTCTGTGAATAGCAATAATTCCAAGTTGTATTGATACAGCGATTGAGCAATAAAAGCAAATGTTGTCCATCAAAATGGAGTAAAATGATGACATCATGAAATATCATAAAATATTATTGAATTGGTTTAGTTGCCCAGTTGGAGCTCGTTCTAGAACTGAAAAGATGCCTACATGTTGACTCAATCTCAAACCTCACATATTTATATGCACCAGTACAAATAATGGATTTTAAAACCAACTGGAGAAATCAGAGGCTTGATTGATCCCAAACATAATGAGTTGAGGTTGTCTAAACATGAAAGGGGTGTGTGTGGTTGACTTTCACCAGATTTCCCAAATGACGTGGTTTGCGGAATTCTTCTCAGGTGAACCATCATTTTTAGCAGTTCATGAAGCTTGAATTTGAAGAAACCATTACTCCTGATTTCATAAATCCTGAGTTCTTTGTAAAACAATTGTCAAGTGTTTTAGTGAGCCAAGTATTGCTATTTATAGTGGACAATGTGGCATTGAAAGTTTAAGTTAATATTGCGGGACACACTTTGCCCCCCCCCCCCCCCATCCCTCTCTCTCTCTCTCTCTCTCTCTCTCTGTCTCTGTCTCTCATCTGTCACTGCATACCATCTCATATTATATCTTCCCCCTCTCCTCCAGGTCCACGCTATCCCATTGCGCTCCTCCTGGGTGATGACGTGCGCCTATGCCCCTTCTGGGAACTACGTCGCCTGCGGAGGCCTGGACAACATCTGCTCCATCTACAACCTGAAGACCCGCGAGGGAAATGTGCGCGTCAGCCGTGAGCTGGCTGGACACACAGGTAGGCCGGACACACTACACTTTACCTCTCCATCCATCAGACCCAGGCAAAAAAAACATTTTGAAGGTCACATCGATCTGTCAATAGTTCACACCGATGCACTCAATCACTGACATGTTTCCCTCAGAAGTCTCTAGTTCAAAAAGATTCTAGACTATAGGGCAGTAAAAGTTGTCTTTTGATTTTAATTCAAAGAATTAAAACACTGGTAGAATGTTTATAAGAATACATTTTTATAGTTGTCATTTCCTTTTGGTGGAGAAGAGTCCATATTTTTTATTTAGCGGTTGTCAGGTAGTAACCTTAGCCTGGACTGACTGAGCATTTTACATTTATTAATTCCTCCTCCTGACAACCAGTCAAATGTAAGCCGTTCTATTATTAGCTCATGTGCAGTATGTTCTTCTTTTCTTTTTGTTCTACGTCAACCCCGTGCACTTGTGTAACCGTAATAATTTTCACATCTAAAAGATGGCAGTCACATGGCGCGTCTGTGTTTCTAAAGTGTTGAGCTCGTAGACAAGGACCATTCATCTGACCAGTGTCACATGATGCAGGAAGTGTGTCAGCATTTTAGTTCTAGTTCCCTCACTAAAGGGAGGGGTACATGCACTCTGCCAGCTAGTAAAGGACGAACGATGGAAGCAAGTCATGACCCATTAGATGCATTACAGGTTATTTTTTTTCTGTTTCTGCCACCGAGTTAGTCGATTCATCCCCACCCACATTTAGAAAAAACTGCATTCTCAGAGCGTTTGATGTTGATTTGGAGTAAGATATCTTTCTCTGAGCAGATACTGAGGACCCATAGCCTGTTCCTCTTAACATTATGGGAAAGATGGTCCTTTATTAATGAGTTATTCAATCAATGTCCCTGATTCCTTGCAGGTTACCTGTCCTGCTGTCGCTTCCTGGACGACAACCAGATTGTCACCAGCTCTGGAGACACCACCTGGTGAGTTGTAGTACTGCAGACAGTGCATTTTGATAAACCAGCACCACCACAAATGTGGACGTCAAAATCTTTAAAACTGTAAACTTTAAATACTGGGCTCCAGAATTAGTTTTTACATAGATTGACCGTGTCTGCTGTTTTAATCTAGGTGCGCCCAAGATTTTTCACCACAGCCTTTTGCCACCATAGTAATATATTTTAGGCATTGCCCTTTTTGGCTACATAGAAAGGGACAAGCCATTCTTTGCACACAAAAAAAACATGCAGTATTCTGGATTTTTTTTTTTAGGTTGTAGACTTGGAGTCAGATGAGGCCAAAGATGTTGAGTTATGATTAGGCATCCTACCCAGTGTTAAGTTACATTTACTTAAGCACAAATTTGAAGTACTTAACATTTAACTTGAGTATTTCCATTTTATTCTACTTAATACTTCCTGTCAACTACAATTCACAGGGAAATATGCTTTCTATTCCACTACGTCTAATTGAAATTTGAAAGTTTTCAGATGAAGATTTTACATAAAGGGTAATGTATCGAGATTTTGCATCACATTATTAAATATGTAACATATGATTTCTAACCCTAAAATAAAAAGCACTGTGTTGTATTTATGTTTTCCTTTTAACATTCACACATGGTTTAATTTCATTAAATGTTCGAATTGAATCTAAAAATGTTGTATTAACTAATACATAAGTCAGAGGGACCAAACCAGTAGTTTTACTTGTACACTTTAGCTACCAATACTTTTATTTAAGCTTTTTTTTCTCTTAAAGGACCTTAGAAGTGTCTTTTTTAATTGAGGAAAGGATCAGAACACTTCCTCCATCACTGATCTCACCAGGGACAGGGGGGACAGGTGGTGGGACAGTTTCCTCCACCATTGATGTCGGGCTGACCTTGGCCTTTCAGGGCCGGGAACAGATCTAATGTGCACTGCTGCATTTTGCATCTTGCTTAAAAAAGAATCAATACTTGGCTTCAATTTTTTTTAAAGCGGTTGGGAAAAGAAATAATGGCACACGCACAGGCGTGTTTAATATCAGCCACATTGGTGCGACCAATTAAAATGTTGAGCTGCAATTGACTGATTTTTAGTTGCATATGTAACTAACATGGTCGTAGTCTGGAGTGCTCAAATATAGTAGTAGTTGCACGGCTATCATATAATATTTATTTCTCCCCCCTGTAGGTTTTCATAGCTTTATGGAAACATAATGGCAATATCAGATCCCCAGATCAACATTTCAATTCCCAGCCAACATTGTCCACTAGAGAGCTTCCTTTTTAAAACAAAGTAAACTTTAAACCCAAATGTTGGATCTTCCTGGTCTAGACTGACTAGACCAGGTAGAACCACCAGCATCATGTCACAAGTCCACCACTTGCCTTCTTGAATGACTCAAGTGTAATTTGACAATGTTCCTTCTTCTTTCCCGCAGTGCTCTGTGGGACATTGAGACTGGTCAGCAGACAACTACATTTGCTGGTCACACCGGTGACGTCATGAGTCTCTCTCTGGCACCCGACACCAGGCTGTTTGTGTCTGGAGCTTGCGATGCCTCGGCCAAGCTCTGGGACGTCAGAGAAGGAATGTGCCGACAGACCTTCACTGGCCACGAGTCAGACATCAACGCCATTTGCGTAAGGACTCTCACACACACTCACTCACACACACACACACACACACACACACACACACACACACACACACACACACACACACACACACACCATACACACGCACTCCTTAGTTCGCGACATTTCCAATTCAAGTCTGTCAGCGCAAATAGGTCCTTAAAGGCAAAACCAAATAAAGTCACAACTGTTATAAGCAAATTGCTAAATGAAAATACAGATAGTTTTGAGTCTGGTGTTGGTGACCGTTACACTGCATCAGAATGTTTTTCTTTCAAAGCTGTGTTTATAGTGTTTCTTGCACAGCTGAGACCCAAGTCATTGTATGTGGTAGTTGTCAGGATTACTGAAAAAGCTATGGACAGATTTGCATGACAATTTACCATAGATAGGTCTCATGCATGGTAACTGGTGGATTTTTGGAGGGCTACTTGCTGCTACACAACTTCAGCACAATTTTTAACACCAAACAAAGGCCTGTGTACAACTTGTTACAATCCCTCTGAAGTAAAGGATGCATGTGCAGAAGTACTGACAACTGAAATATCTCCCTTGATGTTTGTTGCAGTTCTTCCCCAATGGCAACGCCTTTGCCACAGGCTCAGACGATGCGACCTGCCGGCTGTTTGACCTGCGCGCCGACCAGGAGCTGATGGTTTACTCGCACGACAACATCATCTGCGGTATCACCTCCGTGGCGTTCTCCAAGAGCGGCCGCCTACTGCTGGCTGGCTATGACGATTTCAACTGCAACGTCTGGGACACTTTGAAGGCCGACCGTGCAGGTAATCCGCCCGTAAAGGTCCGAGGAGTCGTGCTCGAAGAAATAGGCTAAAATATGCAGGCGATGTCAACACACCTCCACCACATAACACATTTCTGATAGACAGTGAATGCAATACCTGTTTTAGATGAATTAGCAACAGCTCAAGCAAAAATCCACCATCTCATAAACCGTCTCATTTGTGTCGGTGATGGCACTTTGAGCTATGTGATCCAGCAGCAGCAAAACGTCATGGTAGAGGTGTGGGTTTGATTTGCCTTTCAGCGCAGTCGCGTTTCACTAAGACACTATTTGCTTCACTGTGGGGTGAGGCAGAGTTTAAAGTTAGCAAATAGAAGAGCTGTAATGGACGTCATCAAAAGGCCACATTAAAACTAAGGTTACATTAATGCATCAACTTGGACTTCTTTTCAGAGGTGGACTATATGACAGAACTAAACTTCATTTTGAATAATGGTTGTACTGCAACAGATGGAAAATCCCAACAACCTTTTATCACATTTTGACACAAGTTATTGTCCTTGAAGTATGTCTAATACCATTTACACTGCGGATGCCAGTTGCAACTTATAAATTTGTAAAGCAGATCAACAAGTGTTGACATTTTAGACTGATTCAAGTCTGGGTAATGGGGCAGAGCTAAAACATAGTTATGTGCATTTGTTTTCTGTTGAAAAAAGTATTAATAACTGAGTTTATTGTCATGAAGCGCGTTGCACAGTTGCCTTTCCCTGGACCTTAACACGTGACCATAGACTTTTGGTTTTACTCATCTGCGTTTGGAAGGTTAAACAGTTGGTTCCTCGATTTCCTGTTAGAAACTACATCATGAGGGCAACTGAACATTTCCAAACAAAGTTGTGAACAGTTAACTGAGTAGTACCCATCAGAAAAAGGATATCATAAACCCATTGAAGACACCGAATATGCTGGAAACCGCCGACCAGCAGGACGTCTGTGGACACCGAAGGAGCTGCAGGGCTCCGCGGCTGCGATGGGAGAGACTGATCATACAACAAGTCCTGCCTGGCGGCTCCACAAGTCGCAGCTTTATGCCCGTTTAAAAAACTCACATGACATGTGGACTACTGTTTGCTGGAAGGCAACTATGAAAAAAACACTGGGAAAGGAAATGGTGGAAATTTTTGTGGTACGATTACACACAAGTTTAGTTTCTCGGTCATTCGGAGTGGAGTTTTCAAACATGGCACATTAATCAAAAATGAAACAATTCCAGCACTGTGCAGTCGGATTTCTTCTCAGCCCCAGGACCTGCAAGGCTTCTGACAGTAGAGGGTAACATGTCT
Source organism: Scophthalmus maximus (assembly GCF_022379125.1). Classification (NCBI taxonomy): domain Eukaryota; kingdom Metazoa; phylum Chordata; class Actinopteri; order Pleuronectiformes; family Scophthalmidae; genus Scophthalmus; species Scophthalmus maximus. Next base: position 17,666,558 of record NC_061517.1, on the reverse strand, counting down.
GAGTTCAGACCTCAGTCCAATCCAGAATATGGGGCTGGACTTGAACATTCCCTGTTCCCCTGAGATTTATGCAAAAAAAAAATTGGAAGAAAAACAATTTGGTTAAAAATGTCCTGTCACAGACCTCTCCACTCAAGGCTGTTGAATTTATTCTTTTCTGTTGATCAGTGTTGGCAGTTCCCCTTTTCTTAGTCTCGATACATACCTCATCTATTTACTACTGAGACCCTAAAGTTCTGATATGTGATTTTCTTTTTCCTGTGCGCACACGATAAATATCTTGCGGAAACACAGTAAAGACGTCATTGGCTGATGCGTTGAAAACCACTGTAGCTTTTAAGACGTCGTTCTTGTCGCTAATAATTTAGAAGCATTGCAGCATTCATTGCTTAATTTGCACAGTTTGCCATGTTGTTGGTGGGTGAGCTGGAAGATGGAAGATCATTTTAAGGGTTAGTTAGTTACAAATTATTTATTCTTTGTGCACAAGATATTTATGATGTGCAAACAAGTTGTATATATTGTGCGCACAAGCTAAAGGAATATCACCTGTCAGGACTTCAGGGGCTCTGTCATTTACAGGGTGTAGTTAGGAAAAAGAATAACTGACAGTGTGTTCTATAGACTTTAAATTGGCACCAATTTGCCAAAGCGATGTTGACTTAATTTTACACAGGAAGAGGCTTTGTGTATTTGCCATTTTAGCCATATTTCCATGCAGTGCCCCTTGTTGACATTACAGCAAACCTCTTAATGTGGCGCACTCACACAACCCCACAAACATTACTCACATTGGCCTTTACCAAGGAGCAGCAGGTCAGACATTGCGGTTGTTTTTACGATTGTGTGTTTGATGCGTTGTATAATCATTGATGGCAGAAGCACTGATAAGTGCCTGCAGATGGGATTGTGCAAAATACAGCAGACTAGAGGAGGACTGCCCCCTGCAGAGAGGTTAACAAACGATTGAGCACAAAGTATTTTGACCCAAAACATTTTTTTGGTTTGTTTGTTTGATTATTCACAGTATAAGAGGCTTGAATGTACATCTGGTAGAGCAGCAAGCGTCACCTGCTCCAGCAGGGAGCAGCCCCTGTGGAGCCATGAATACTTTACAGCTATCGACTGCATAGTGGGTTGGGGGATCAGAGGAGGCCCACATCTGAGCACGCTATTTCAAATATACACACACACACACACACACACACACACACGTTTTTGATCCATTGGTGGGTAGATATTGATTATCAGGATATTGGGTAAGTACAAGCCCGTCATAATTGTCATTTGGAATCTATGTGGTTTAAAACATGTCAGGACCCCAAATGTCCTGGAACCCTTTCACCTCATCTGTTTCCCACTAAGTGCTCGTGTTTCACTTTGTAGGAATCAGCTTGTTATGGATGTAGAATACACTATTTAGTCAGTGATACCCAGTCATCCGGTCTTCACAGCCACGTCCAACCCAGCATGTGATATCCACCAGACAGAGCAGGGTTGTTGCGGCGTCTCACACTCCGCTTTCTCTCCGTAGGTGTCCTGGCCGGTCACGATAACCGGGTGAGCTGCTTGGGTGTGACCGACGACGGCATGGCAGTGGCGACAGGGTCCTGGGACAGCTTCCTCAAGATCTGGAACTAGAGTCTGAAGGTGAACAAAGCGAGAGGAACGCTTCTCTTGTGAGCAAATAGTGGATGACTGTCAAGGGTGACGGTTTAGCAACATCTAGAGTTTGCATTTACTGCCATCTGGGGGCCGGGAATGAAAGTGCAACATATGGATCATGAGGGGAAAACAAACCTCCAGCATCATATCACATCTGTTAAATATATTTTATAAGTGACAGTTTCTGTCTGATCTCGCCTTCAAAATTCTTCTCAAATCTGAAAGTAACTTTATATTGAGATAGTATTTGAAACTACATCTTAAACATGAGTATAATACATTTTTGAGCATTTTCTGAATATTTGTAACTGTAAATCGAGTGTGGATAAAGGTGATGTGCGCTAATGATAAATGCATGTTACTGTACGGTTGTCTGGCAAATTATTTATACGTTGTTTTTGTCTGTTTGTTTCCCAGACGGCACCCGGACTCCAAAGTTGAGTGGAAGACCATTCCAACATCACAATGTTCAATTTTATTGCATATCCAATCTATTCAAACACACCATGATACTGACTCCAAACACCCCCCAAAATAACTATCAAGGGCAAAAATTCTCTCTCTCTCTATCTCTCTCTCTCTCTCCTTCTCATTTAAAAGAGCACAATTGTCTGTCACTCATTCAGCTAAAAAGTAAAAAGATTTTAGAAAAAGCTCGAGGAATTAAGTTGTTTCTAAATGGAACGGAGGGGAAAATTGTGCATTCCTCCCATGACCATGGTCTGGTATTGTAGTAAGTGAAAAAACAAGCCCCGCTGCCGCCGCCGCCGCCGCCGCCGCCTCCACCACGCAAACATGCCCTGCGACCTCATGCTACACAGGTCCGGTCTGAGCGAAGGTTATTACGTGACAGTGATCTAACTCTTTATAGCTTTTTGGCCATGTTTATTGTTGTTTCTGTTCTTTTCATTATTATTATTATTATTTTTTGTTGTTGTTGAAGAAGAGTAGTAGATCGGTGAACTGTCGGCTAATGAGGATCAAAGCTTTGTTTTATTTCCTAGTCTTTACACATTTTAGAGAATGTTTTTAAGTTGAGAACTAAAAGGAACCTCCGGATCACGTCATTTTAAATCCATCTCTATCCCCACTGGAGAACAAAGCGAGAGAATTGAGCTTCGAAAGGGAGTCCTCAAGCCACTTCTGGCCCTTCTGTATATTTAGTCCCAAAATACTTTTACCCTTTTCTTTTTTCCAGTGTAGTCCACAAATCTTTGTTTGCACAAAAATTAAACTTTGCATATATAGAATAATGTCTAAAGAAAAAAAAAGTTAATTAACCAAGCACATGCTGTTTATGATGATGAATGCTCGTTTTTAAAACGAAAAACTACAAAAAAAAGAAACATTTTAACCATTCTTACACCTTTTTGTCTGGCGACAGTGTAGAATAATTAAATGAAGATTAACCCATCGGATCATAATGCACCCTGCCCCCTTTTTCTTCTTTTTTTTCTTCTTCTCCCCCTCCTTTGATTTAGTTTTGTTTTCTCTGGTTTCTGTTGCCCGTGGTTGGGACCGATGATGTGATTTGGTCGGGTCGGGAGAACCTCCACTTTCGCCCGGTTACAATCCGGACGTCTCTCTTTTAACAGAGGTGCCCATTCCGTGCTTGGAAATGCAGTTACTACTCTGTGAATGACATGTTGTATAAATCAATGTTTGAAAATAATGATATTGAAACTTTTTAAGTTAAAAACGAAAAAAAAAAGATTTTGGTTGTCTGCCATGGGTGGGTTATCTCTTAGAATCGCATGCTGTAGAATTGCTTAAAAAGGTGCATATGGAATTAAGTCCTTTGATGTTTTTCTTTAAGAAAATAACCTGTTGAATATATCAATACAATGGTATTTATATTTTTCTTTTTCTTTTCTTTAATTTTTTTTGTTTTGTTTTGTTTTTTTTCTTCTTTTTTGTTTTTGGCTACTCTGTGCATACATGATTCAACTGAAATGTCAAAGCTATGCACTTGAGAAGCAAACCCTGCAACATAAACGGTTACTTGGTCCATACTTGGGAGGGATTCCACAAATTAAGAAGTAACGTAAATGTTTAAATTGTACACATGCATACGTACATCCATTCACCTAAACATACACAATCTCAAATGGAACAAATAAATTTTCATTCCTACTGTAGCAAAACAAAATTCCACTTACAAGAAAAACATTTTATAACAGGTTTTTTTCTGTCCTTTAATAAAAAATGAAAAAAAAAGATCTTGCAGCATCTGAATGGCAGAACTTTCTGTTGTTCCCTTCTCCTTGTAAACAGAGACGCTCTTTCTTTAGCAGTAGTGACATTTTTTTCCATTCTGTTTTTTCTCTGCGACATTCTGTACAAAAAAATGTGCTGTAATTGTGCGTTAGGCCTGGAGTTGGCAAAAGATAAAATGAAATAAAAAATATTAAAATTTATTAAATTCCCTTTCCTTTTCTCTCTTTCTCCATCAAATAACTGTAGAGCTCTGCACCCCCACTGTCCCCTTTTCACCTTTTGTATTTAATTTTAAAGTCAGTGTACAACCGAAAGCTGGATGCAAGATAGAAACTATATTAAAATGTACTGTTATTTAAGATGTAATAAAAAGCAGTTTGAGATGACCTCCTGTGTTGAGTGTGATTCACTTAGAGCGGCTCCCACTGAAGCTAGATTGTTGAAGACTGTTTGGTTTCCTTGTAATTATGTTCCAAGTCAAATAAACAATTTCTTATCCACTGTTGAATCAGCCTGACTCCTCTGTGCAGTCATTTACACATACAAATATAAAGAAAGATAAAAAAATTGTTTGACCCAGTAGGTGTAAAAAAATATTCAATATCGTTTTATGATTGAATGTGATATCTTATTATCCCATACTTACTGAATCAAAGCTTAGTCTTAAAAGGGCTTTACAGTACAAGTTATACAGTGCTTTTCTATCACAACGTTCTTACACTGTTTTAGGGTTAAGTGCCTTTTCCAAGAAAAGCCGGGGATCGAACCATCGACGTGGTTCATGGGCGACCCTCCCTTCTGAGCCACATTCCTTTAAACTTAAAAGCAGTCAGTGCAGTGTCTGGTGGTCACGGTTGTGTTCCTCATCTGATTGAGGTGCACACATTATAGCTCAGTATTACTTCAAAAAGTCATGTATTCTTGTATTAAATTGAATCATACAGCCCAATGTTCAGGAGCCTACTTTAGAATTTGAGAGCAAAATGATATCTAAGACAAGAAAAGAATTGCCGTCTCTTTGTTAGATCCTGCACACAGCTGAAGTCCAACTATGACAGGACCCGTGGTTTAATGGCAGATACTGTACATTTTACATAGTTCTACCATATATATATATATATCTCAACATGTCCACAGAAAGAACTGATTCATCAACATCCACATTTCTGGAGTTTATATAAAACCATCACTGGATGTATGTTATATGAAAAGGGATTTGAAAGGAACAATTTCTTCTTAACGTGTGTTCCAATAAAAAGAAACTGACCAGATTCCTTAAATAAACTTTTTTTTTCTTCATAAAACAAAGGTTTGTCTAATAAGTTTATCAAACAGTCTGTGACCTGTTTGTTTTGGCCAGTTTGGCCGAGGTCGTCCTACATGACGTCAGCGGGCAGGGAGCCTGCGATTGGTCGCTGCGCGTCAGGAAGCGATGAGCCGACTGTTGACAGCTCTCCGGTGAAGTAAGGCGGAGTGAAGCCTGGTGATCTGTTGACTGGATGGCGAGGCGCTGATCCCACGGAGGGTTTGCTCCAGTTCCGCGTCGTCTCCCCCTGTGTCGTTGTGGGTAACTGACACTGGTCGCAGCGGATGATATTAACTCGGCTTGGCGCGGAAGGCGACTAACTAGCATTAACTAGTAAATTAGCCCTTTTAGCTAGCTGAGCGCGGTTCGGTCTCTGTGGATGTTCTGCCATTCGGACCAGTCGCTGTTCGTCCACTGTACAGCCGGCGAAGGTCTCGTTGTAGCCAACGCTTGTCATTTAAAAGATTTTTTTGTGGAGTTTATATATATATATATTTATATATTTACAAAGTTACGTAACTTAAGGCATGCTAGCCTCGCCTAGCCGTAACATGATTCCATCACAGCACGTAGCTAGGTCACAGGTGGTACTGTATCGGGTTGGTTCACCTGTGATTACCTCGGCACTAGTTGAAACATGAATTCATTAATACAGATTATTTTTTTCATAGAACTCTGTGGGGATATACGATACTTCGTGTCATAGTAGTGCATACTTGTTGAATGGTTCCCAGCGCACACCGGTGCATGTCTGTGCTGTGGCGAAGTCGTCGCACGGATGTCATCGTGTGCAATGTGCAGCCCGGTGGATTGCATGAGACACCTCATGATCAGTGTGTGCTATATGTCAAATAATGTTCTGCAACGTGTTCATATGTTTGTGAAGCGTCAAGCAAATGTCTGTTTTTCTCTCTCTCAACAGAGTTCGGTACAGCTGCTCCTGCCTGCAAAGTGGATTGGGGTTTGTGTAAGTACAGTGACTGATGGTTGTTCTGCCTCTTCTCCGCGTTCAACGCGAGCTCCGTGAATGATCGACGTTGCTGTTCACCTGCAGCCTGGCGCGGCGGGTGAGATGGACGGTGCCGGAGAGGAGGTGAGAGTGGAGGCCGCCCCGTACTCCTGCTCCACCTGCGATGGAGGGGAGGTGGCCCGCCGCAGCCTGGCCCGCCGCAACAGGAAGGCCCGCAGCCTGAGCACGTCCTCGGCCAGCTGCGCCGAGTACAGGTAGGTGTGGACCAGGGGCCCTGCGCGTGGTGGCAAACCATGTTGTCGTGTTTGGAGTTAGAGGCCGGAACCAGAACCAGCTTGTATTCTGCCCAAAATTTGTACAAAATGGACCTTTTATACTGATGACTATTGTCTCACCTGTAGATTTGGAATAAGCCCTCAACCAGAACCTCGTCGATATTTACCACCCTACTTGTTTGAACTAATGTTAAGGCACACACACGCCTGGGTTCGCATTTCAGTGCCACTGTTTTGGATCCAATTCCAAGTTGTCTTGTAAGTTTTCACATCACGTGTTCACAGAAGGATTCAAATTGTTGTTACATCTACGACTTCAGATGTGATTGGCGATCCAGAGGCCGGACGCCAACATTCATTCCACTGCTCAACCCGACCGCATGGTCCTCCTGATGGATAACGATTTTTAATTTGATTTAATAGAGCACATTGCCACAGTACAACAACCTGACAATGTTTTTTACCAGAAAAAGCTGCTGTTGCGCAAGGTCGCTTGAGAAATGCTTGAAAAAAAGCCTTGTAACATGATCTGTGTTACACCACTTAAAAAATGTACAGAAGTCTAGTGAGAACAACGTCATCAAGGCGCCACTTTGGTTTCTCCCATCACCTATGAGGAAATTAGAAAACCACTCAGAAAATTTCACTCGTCCAAGATTTTGAAACACAACATCCTCATTTGTTAACAACACTTCTCATTTTTGTGACATTTGACAGAAAGGTGTTGTGATGGGAAAAAAACAGGGAAGTGGGTTCCCTCAGCCGCAAGGTAAAAAGTCTGGTGAAAAGCATGAAACAAAGTGAAAGATTAAGAGAAGCTGAAGATTAATATTAATATTTTAAGTTTAACAATGGCAACAATAGATTTCTTCTCTTTATTAACATATTATTTTATGTTTTCTGTCATGTAATTAGATGTAAATAATCAATTTTATTAAAAATTATAAGAATAATCATGCTAGAACTACTGAGCGTATTTCCAATAATAGAAATCATTATTGACAAAAATGTCTGTTGTGAGTTTAAAGGCTGAAAAACATTTGCAGAATCGGTGTTCATTTTCTCTATTATTAAAAAGGTTTTAATTTTTTGTTACCATTAGCTCACATTACACACATCCATTTCCTTCAGAGTTTGAAGGAAATATGTGTGTGAAAATATTGACTCATGCAGCTTTCGGGACCAGTAAACGGCAGATGGTGAATTCACAGAATCAGACGGCTAAGAGGATTTGTTGGCCAAGGGAATCTGGAAAACAACGCTTCTATTTGCCATCATTTGCGAAACACAGTCTTGTACAGTCTTGAAATAAACCAGGATTTGATGTGTCCCAATCATTTTCTCTTCGCTTGTCTCTTTTTTTCTTAAAAGGCAGAGAAATGAAAATGAAATGAATTTGATCAGAAACTTTTCGCAAATATTTTTTTTTAGCAATGTTGGAATTTTAGAGACGGCCATCAGCAGCCAAAGATGCACAGCACTGTCTGTGCTTGAGCTCAGCTCAGTGTTCTGTGGATTATAATCTCACACACTGCACCTGAAATAAGATGAAACTCCTAATTCTTTCTTTTTTAATCTTTTAAAATATCTTGCACTTTTATCTCTTTTTTTTTGTTGCTTTTCTTTACAAATAATGGTCCATATTTGCATACTTGTCCAGCACCTTCTGTAATTAAACCTGTCATGTCACTTCTCTTTTAGGAGGACTCAGTCGCTTCATGGACCAAGCCCTGTCACTACATTTGGCCCAAAGGCTTGCATGCTCCAGAATCCACACGCAGTGATGTAAGTTGGACAAAGACTATGGTTTCTACAATATAAATATAAGGAGTGTTTGTTACAGTATAATGAATCATGCATACAAAAGACGTGTAAGGTTTTCCCGTCACAGCATGGTCAGACTGTTGACCTTTTGACTACTATTTAGTCAAATAAGTGTCTCCCGGCACTGTTTGTCTTGAGCTCACGGTTATTGAAGGATTAGCTTCCTCAAAGCTGCTAGACAGGTTAAAAGTAGTAAAACCAGGCTATTTTTATTCCAAGTGAATGGCCAGGTTCTTGTGCTTGATGGAAGATCTCTCGTTCCACAAGGAAATACTTTGCAATTATACTTATGTTACCTAATGGAAGAGGTGATATGGCACCAAATATATTAATATAGTAAAGTAGTTTCTGTTTCAACTCCATCCACCTTCCAGAGTAGATACTGACACGGACACGTTATTGTTGGAAAGCACAGAGAGAGTTTCCGCCTTTCATGTTGGCCACCGACGCCCTGAACACACCCTGATCACAAGAGAAACAAACAGTCGCTGTTCGTAAACTATGTCCCACACTTAGTCCTTTTTTTATTTTTGATCTCATTCACAAACAAATGCTCTGTCAGACAGAGTTGTGCTGACAGACAATCAGCACAGTGATTGACGATGATCAGAAGTGTACACACACACACACACACACACACACTACTCTTAACTGCGACTGATACCGGGAGCTGCAAGCCGTAAACAGCTCTTCTTCACATACTGTTCCTCCCCCCGCTTCCAGAGACGGAATGAGAGACAAGTTTTGCTCAGCACAAACCACTCCCTCACCATTAAATATCAAGAGGGTGCTCTGCAAGGATTTTGACAACAGCTAGTGACTCAAGAGGCTTCTATTAATTCTGGACATGTACTGCATCTTCTTCCCTTTGCACTTGGTCAGCTACACAACGCAATTGTCATAATTTCACCTTTAAAAGAAAATCCCCGCCTCGGTTTTCCACATTCGTTCACATATTCAATTATGAATGCAATTTTCTCCCAATCAAATAATCACGTCATGACAGTGTGTGACGTTGTGTTGGAAGACATGCTTGGTGATTAGAAGGTTTCAGTGTTTTATGAACAAGCAGCGAGAGTCTTTTTTTTAAGATATGAGGGTAACGAATAGGATACCAGAGAGGATCCCAGTGATAGCAGTTTTTTTTCTTGGAGACCTCTGAAACCCCTGAACTGTTTTAATCCTACACCGTGCATTGTAAATTACACTTTTTACCACAATGCAAGATACAGTAAGTGAAAAGTCACACTGTTGCTCCGTTCCTTTTATGCGGCTGCTACTACACTGAATGTCCTCAGATCTCAAGATAAGGAGAAATATCATACACACGTGCGTGAGTTTCTTCTCAGAAATGTTTTATACATCTACAATAAACAGAACTGGTTGTGTTTAGGAAGTTATGGCGAGTCCAGTGTAACATCAGGAAGCTCATTTACACCCTGTTGTATTCTTACTATACAGCACAGTTACAGGAATGAGCCACACATACCTGTTGATATGTCACTATTTTGGAAAGCGTGACATACAAATACAGCCAGGCGGTTTATTCATTTACAATGGGTTGACGTTATGATGTAAGTGGCAGATACTGAACTTTAGAATATTTTTGGAACAGTACTCAGCTCACTGAGCAATAATTCCTGTCATTACAATGGACAAACTAGTTCTTGCCACAGCCGTGCCATTGTTGTTGTGTCAAGGTATCACTTCCGTCCAATAAGGAGAGCCCTTCCCTGGAGAGGGCGTGTTCAGCCCAGCAGAGTGGGCGGGGGCTGAGATGAAGTCAACCTTAAGACGAGTGTGAGCTTTAATTCAGCAGCAGAATGCACTGGCAAGGTTTAGTGTCTAGTCCTGACTGCAGCGGACATATCCACGGTGAATCCAGCTCGAGGGGCTGTTAGCTGACACTGGAGCCTCGCTTAGCCTGTCAGACCGGTGGCTGACTCGCAGCTTGAATGCAAGACGTGAAGGGACTCTTGTTTGCTGCAGCTGCATCGCAACGGGTAGCGCGCAAGGAATTTGTGGGATGAGTTGTTGAGCAGCGCCTCGTTCTCTCCAACTGAGTCGACCTGGAGCGGCATCCTTGTTTCATGTGTGCGGTCATGAAGTTCAACCAGTGCCTTCTGCAGGACATTGCCGGGACAAACAACGACAACACAGTGTGGAAATGGTGAGACAAGTGTCTTTTGTTTTCCCTAAATATTTCTCAACAGAGAGAACATGTTTCACAGGTGAAATAATGACTGCCACCCGCAGACGTTGACGTGGTGGTGTTTGCATGTTGTCACGTTGTCGCTGTTGTAACAGTGTGGCACTGAGATGTGGACAGAGCAGGGTTGTCGACTGAAAGCAGATGATCCAGCTGTGGATGCTTTGAGGTGGACAGAGGAGAAACTGTCCATTAATAGATCAGAGCAGCCCGTTGCCGCTTCAAATGCTAATGACGTTCTGCTTTGTCTCCCGTATTTGAATTTGAAACCCGGCTTCGTTTCAGTTTTTTCTTGTTTTGTGTATTTTGTCCATGTTTGATCCATTCAGGTTCAGTTACTCGAGGAGGTGTTTACGGTTAGATGCCACACGGATGGCCACTGTAACTTCTGCATACAATACAATCGGATACTAGTAATGACTGCTTTTGTAAACCATCTATAGCAACGTTAAGCCTTTAGTTTGTGGCGACTTTTTTGATTGGGTAAAAAATAGAACAGGAACAGGATATGTTATAATGGTTCTTCTTTCTTATGTTATTTGTTTGTTGGGACTTAAAGGTTGTGTGTGTGTGTGTGTGGTGTTTATTTGATTCACTATGTTCGGTGTCACAGAGGGTTTTCTGGAGCTTCTGCGAGAGAATAGACTCACTCGTCAGGTGGAGAGGAAACCTGCACGGTCTTGTCATCATGCTGCAGGACACGTTACTTTCTGTTGCTGAAAAACGAATCACCATGACGTTCATTGATAAGAGTTTGTCTGAAATGTTGAATATTTATCTTGGACTACAACTAACGAGAGTAGACTGATTGCTGCACAGGCGGGCCGGTGTTGACACGCGACTGCAATATGTCAGAGCGTGTGCAAAAAAATGACATGTTTATCATCTCACAGAGCAGTTGGGTATAATTAAGTGGACTGACATGACACGAATGCACAGCACATTGTTTATCCCAGGTGGCAGGCACGACAAGGACAAATCAGGTGTGGAGAAGAATCCTTTATAGATAGTTTCTTTAAACTAACACACTGCACATGTGAATGCCATAAATGTCACAGCGTCGTACTGATGCTAATGTCCAAGCTATTAAAAGCACAAAGGAGATATGTACAGTATGTTCAGTTCCTTTTGGTTTTTTTGGCATACCGTGAAACCTTTTGACAAGTGCCTGAGGCACTTATTAACGTATTCTGCATTAATGGGAAAATGCACAGCGCTACCTACTTTCCAGTTGCACTTGCCACTGCTTTATTACCTCTTCAAATGATTTCACTTTAAACTCAGAGAGTCGAGAAGCTGCTTGTAACCCCAAGAGTTTGACTCTCAGCTCTGATGGATTTTTGGGGCCAATGCCGATATATAGATATATATCGGCGATAGTTGGGTGTTGGTATATTTGTAATGGAGATGGTTTTTCCTCTGTATTATATTGTTTCTTTAAACCTACAAATTAAAATAAGCAGGTATCAAAATTTGGTACAAAGCATTTTATCATCTTTGACATTAATCTATTATATTATCACCATTTCTAAATGACACCAAGCTTTTTTTTCAGCATTATGTTCTGTAGTTATCATATCTGTGAATATAATATCTACTATCTGCAAATATTACTAATGTATCTATGTTTGGCCAATATTGTATGTCCTGCTATATTGGCTGACCAATATACTGGTGAGGCTCTAGTAATGTGTACCACAAAGACCAAATCACACAGCCGCTTCTATCACTGAGTTCCATTACCTGTTTTCTCCTCATCTCCACGAATTGTTTGTCACTTTTTAAAATGCACCTGCGCATATTTGCACAGCCTCCAATGCAGTTCATCTCTTTTTGCGTGCCAGCCATGACTGCCGCTCCATCTGTGGCAAGGCCACTTAACTTTTTAAATGGTAGTAAAACAACTTGATCAAACAAATCCTAACCTCTGGCGTTGCCATGCATGATGACTTGAGCAGGCAGTTATTCCTAACTCGTCTCAAACTCGGCAATGACCTCACACACTGAAACGGGTGGCCGGGTGGTATTTGTTATGCCTGTTGTTTCATCACAGGCCACTAAAGTTCTCTTGTCTTTCAGGCTTTTTTTTCAGTATCAGGTGCCATGTCAGTAATACGCTCTGCAACGCCTCTACGAGACAAACTGACACTTTGGATCAAACTAACAAACTTTGCCTGGTGCTTAGCCTCAACAAATCACTCCTTCACAATTTTTGTGTTTCAGGGTTCAGCGTATCACCTCGCTCACCACAAAACATTTCTGCGTAACATTGTCGTCTGTCAGAATGCGGTCTTGTGAAAGCTGCTCGTCAGGCACTTGCACCGTCGAGCATTAACTTAACTCATCCAGCTTAGCTGCTTGTTTTCAGCTGTAAGGACACTTGAGATTAACCCTTTTCATCAGGGTCCCCGCAAACAAGAGGCACCTGCTTGTCTTGTACTGCAAAAAAAATGTATAATTGCTGGTACATTTCTCTTTAAAAATGCAGGATTTTGCATCTGCTTTTCCTTTTTTTACACCTGACCATGACATGACAAGACATATAGCCAGAAGAGACCACCCAGAAAGGACATGTTATTCAACTGTGTTATGTAATTTTCTTTAATTGCAGAAAAAATCAATTGCTGTCATGAGAACTTTTTTTTATAAATGTATGAACTGACCTCGCAGGCCGGATCAAATTGTCTTGTGGATTATAAACGCCCCAGAGGCCATGATGTCCCCCACGCCTGTTCTAATGACTTTTTTTCTGCAAATCTAGACAAACCTGTTCGTTATTGTTACATATGCAGTTAATAATACTGACACTGGGTCAATACAAATAAGTATGAATGCTCACTTCCGTTGATTTAGGAAATGGCTCCTTCCAAGCTACACTCATACATCACACAAAATAAAACCTTGTATTAGAACAGGCTCGCCCTGTTGTACAATCAGTGACTTCCTGAACTGTAACTAACTCGAGTCAACAGACTTTGGTTTTTGTGGTGTCTCGATTTCTCTATGAGAACCTTTGGCCTCATTACGTGTGGCTCCTTGTTTGTCATCCCAGAATGAATGGTGGCTTTAAGAGCTGACTTTTGAGCTTTTTGCCCCCCCCCCCCCTCACATAACATGGATCTGGCAGTTTTATCTTGCCTTTTTTTAAGGATGTCTTTTTTTTAAACATTTCACTCTGTGCTATTGATATACAACAGAGGAGATTTGAGGTGAAGGCCCTTGCAGACGACACGTGGGGGTCCAGTACAGTACAGTATGTAGCAACGCAGCCAGACTTTAATCCGATGTGTCTAATTGGATAACTGCTAAGCAGCCCTGGTTATGACACATCTTACATCAGCCGAGATTTGAGGCTCAATGCTCAGGTTCTAGCCGTTCTAAGATCTTATTATGAATTCGATGTTTTTTGGGGGGTGGTGGTTTTCTGGGGAATCCTTGACAAGTGACTGATGAGTCGGTCTGCCCTTCAGAAGTTAAAGTTGTGTTTTTGTGTTCAGGCACATTCAGGACCCCGCCAGCCAGAGACTTACGTGGAACAAGCCTCCAAAAAGTGTCCTTGTCATCAAGAAGATCCGAGATGCCAGTCTGCTTCAGCCTTTCAAAGAGCTCTGCATGTTTCTCACAGAGGTATGGCGACGTACTGGAATGCAAGTGTCAGTGTTTGTGGGTGGAGAGCGGGTGAGGGATCAAGCTGAAGAACCTCATGTTGTAATCAGGCCTGATGTTCTTTTTTTCTATTGGCCATATCTCCTGAGAAACATTTTCTTTTCCTATTCGCATCACTAAGACTTATATTACGATTGCCCGTGACATCACAGAAGATGACAGTATCGTCTAACCAGTTGTTAAAAATTTAACCATTAAGCCAAGTGAAAACTTTATTCTTGGCGTGGATGTGGTCTGTTGAAATATTTAGTTTAAATTGCTCCAGTGTTGATCCTAATCCTGTGTCCTTTTGTGTTGCTCAAGGTAAAAAACATGATTGTCTATGTGGAAAAGAAAGTTCTGGAAGACCCAGCCATTTCAGGAGATGAAAACTTCGGGGCCATCACCAAGAAATTCTGCACTTTCAGAGAAGGTATGCAAACACAACACTGTGTATTTAAAAAAAAACATTTTTTGTAGTATTACAAAATATATTTAAGGAAATTTTGTGTTGATCTCATCTTATTTTTATTTTATTTTATTTACATTTTTTAGATCTTGATGACATCTCAAATTGCGTAGACTTCATCATCTGTCTTGGTGGAGATGGAACGTTGCTGTATGCGTCTTCGCTCTTCCAGGTATCCAGCAACCGTCACTTTTAAAGATGTAATTTTTTACATTGACCCGTATCAGGCAACAAACCTCTTTTTCCTTTGTCATTTGAAGGAGAGCGTCCCACCGGTCATGGCCTTCCACCTGGGCTCCCTCGGCTTCCTGACACCGTTTAAATTTGACAGCTACCAATCTCAGGTCAACCAGATTATTGAAGGTAGCCAATCTTCTCTAACCTGTCTCTCGGCCACCGTCTTTCTTCAGCATTAAACCCTCCCGTTCAGTTTGCAGAGCCACATGGTGTGCTCCACAGTTATCGTTTACAGAATGCCGTATTGTTTATAGGTAATGCTGCCATTGTCCTGCGAAGTCGCTTGAAAGTCCGCGTGCTTAAAGAGAACTGGGAGAAGAAAGCCAGAGTTGACGAAAAGGGTATCCTGACCAATGGGGACTCTGAAAGTAGCCGCAAATCCATGTACTATCAGGTAGTGTCCGCAACTTAAACCAGTAATCTACTATGTCTGGTAATTATATATAAAAAAAAATGTATGCAAGGACATTTTGTTGCCTCTTTGCTTGACACTGAATTTAAAAGATTGCTCTGTTCATCAGTTCACGTTGGAGGGTTTGCACACCAACCCTGGGAGATGATTGGCTCTGGTTCTCCTGTGACTTTAGCAAACACTTTGTTGAGTGATTGGAGGCAGAAAATATCCTGGGTAGAACTTCTTAAAGGTGACATATTATGCCTATACTCAGCTTCATACTTTTAATTTGGGTTAGCACAAAACTGAAAAATAGATTTTTGCATAATATGTCACCTTTAAACAACAAAAGTAAATCATAAAAAGCATGAATATTACCTATTACCACCATGACAGAGGGAAAGCTGTCATGGAGTAAAACAAAACACCAAAACAGACATGTGATGTCACCATAATGACACAATGTCTGTCTACAATCTTATGACTGTGGGTTTCGAACCTGTTATTCAAGACCTACAAGGGCGTCAGATGTTTCTGCGATGTTTTTCAGTGTGATTGAGTGCGACCTGAACTCTCCTCCGAGGGTTTTGCTCTGTCCATGCACGTGTACGTGTAGAATCACAGTAATAATAGTAATGTAGACGCAGGAGTTTATGACAGAATGTTAACCTCTGTGTGTTTCAGGTACTAAATGAGGTGGTCTTGGACAGAGGACCCTCCTCCTATCTGTCCAATGTTGACCTCTTCCTGGACGGACACCTCATTACCACGGTGCAGGCAGATGGTGAGGGGGCAGATAAATCGGTCTTACAGTTCAGTGGTGTGGGAAAACGTCAATACTTACATATGCTCTCCAACTAGTTTTATAACAAGCCCAGAGACGGAGAGTGCCGACACATAAAACACATCAGTGTAGTGTGTTATGAAAGATATCAAGCATGTACTTAATCTGACAGCCTGAAGCAGATATGGATATGCAGCACATGGACTGGCCTTCACCTCCCAGTAAATAGAACTTTCTAGACATCACTGTTGTGTTGGAGAGGACATTCCATAAATATACGAAATTTGACCAGAAACTACTCTACTTTGATATTTGAGCAAAAATATTTAAAGAACAAAAGATTCACATCATAAAAATAGAGAAACTGCAGGTTGTATGCAGCGTAGCAAGTCAACTTTATACACATATTATTAAATTGCCCTGCTCCCCCTTTCACCAGTCACCACAGCCCACACTCCAATAAGAATGGTTAATGTTAAAGCACGTCAACAAGGAAGTAATGTTAAATGAAACAGCATGCACATGACATACTCCCACATCAATACTTCCTCTGTTTGCTTAAAATGTGGCACGTTGGTAAAAGTCATCTAAGCTCTGCGTAAAAAAGTCGCTCATACACTGTACAGTACAGTGGTGATATTTAGCCTTAAATATCCATCTGTCTGTGTGTGTGTGTGTGTGTGTGTGTGTGTGTGTGTGTGTGTGTGTGTGTGTGTGTGTGTGTGTGTGTGTGTGTGTGTGTGTGTGTGTGTGTGTGTGTGTGTGTGTGTGTGTGTGTGTGTGTGTGTGTGTGTGTGTGTGTGTGTGTGTGTGTGTGTGCGTAAACACACCTGTTACACCAGAAACCCTGCGTCTAAACATCATTTGAATACAGTCAATGGGCCTGCACGGCTATGCTTAAGATGCTAGCTGTTCTGACTAGCTGTTAGCTGGCACACATGTCTGCTGAGAGTGTGCGGCACTTTTAAAAACAGAACTGAGCCTTCATACAGTTTGTGTGTGTGTGTGTGTGTGTGTGTGTGTGTGTGTGTGTGTGTGTGTGTGTGTGTGTGTCTCTCTGCAGGTGTGATAGTATCTACACCGACGGGAAGTACAGCGTACGCTGTGGCAGCGGGAGCTTCCATGATCCATCCCAATGTCCCAGCCATCATGATCACCCCCATCTGCCCACACTCGCTCTCCTTCAGACCAATCGTGGTGCCTGCCGGAGTGGAGCTCAAGGTATTTGAGTGCTGACGTCAGATGTCAAGCCGCTCGGCATGTTCTTCCTTAACAATCCATTTGGTGCAAACTCCTACACTTCTTCAAGTCACATGTTGATGAAGATGCTACACATACATGTACTGTGTAAACTATTTTTGTTCAGCTGTATTTTGTACATTTCTGTAGTGTGATTTAAGAATGAGTAAATCTCATTTGAATTTAGATGTGAGGGCATAATAATGAGATTTCTACATTATTTCTTCCTTTTTCTCTGTAGATAATGCTGTCACGTGATGCCAGAAACACAGCCTGGGTGTCATTTGATGGAAGGAAGAGACAAGAGATCTGCCACGGAGACAGGTTAGTCCGCACCAAGCAGCCGTTGATCATCACATTTGGGGGGGGGGGGGGGAAGCAAAGTGAATAATGGATAACTGGCAATGGATAATGAGTTTAACTCCCTCAGCCGCTGCCTCAACACTCGCCGGCTTTGTTACGTAAACCTTATCAACCTGCTTAACAAGTGTTGCTTGTGCCAGATTCTGTTTCTTCCTTTGTGCAACTCATCCAAAGATAATCACCTTCCTGGTTCTCGAAATGAGGCTGCCTTTTATTCAGAGTTACTGAAGCGCCTTTCAACAAATGCCCAGTGTTGCTACAGGAGAAGGTGGTGTTACTGCCTCTGATGTCGACACACACACACACACAAACACACACACACACCTCCTCTATTGCTCGAATGATTGCGAATACCTGTACTTTTCTTGGCTCATACGACCTTTAACCTTTTGAAACACAAAACCTTCTCAGACTTCT
The DNA here is from genome assembly GCF_022379125.1 of Scophthalmus maximus. Lineage (NCBI taxonomy): Eukaryota > Metazoa > Chordata > Actinopteri > Pleuronectiformes > Scophthalmidae > Scophthalmus > Scophthalmus maximus. Next base: position 17,648,544 of record NC_061517.1, on the reverse strand, counting down.
ATTGTCTTTTTTCCCCCCTTTTCTAGCATTACCATCACTACTTCCTGCTTCCCCGTTCCTTCCATCTGTTTCCGGGACCCAGTCAACGACTGGTTCGAGAGCCTGGCCCAGTGTCTGCACTGGAACGTGAGGAAGAAGCAGAACTACCTCAGCTCGGAGGACGAGGAGTTCTGAGGCCTATTCCATGATCTTCAAGGTCTTTTCCAAGGTCTCTGCGACCCAACGTCTTGGTTAAAACATGACCGTGCTTCTGTGCCGTTTTGTCTTTTTATGGATTGAAAAGTTTGACCAAGCTCGGTTCAAAAAAGTCCAAGTCACAGTGACGTATTAACACGATCCCACAGAAAACTTTGTCAATGATTGGGCCAGATAGCACTTTGACTGTGGTTTGTGAAAAGTGAGGGAAAATGAGGAAAAACTACGAAACCCACAAAGTCTTCAAAATTTAATTTCATAAGAGGCTTAAAATAAACTATCATATAAAAATATAAAAATATATAAATAAATAACATATATCTTTTAAGAAATTACTAAAACTCAAATTGTCTTAAAATATTCTTTCAGGATTTGTGTTTTTATAGTAACAGATTAATTTCGTCTTTAATTCCATTTGTAAATTTTTTGCTGTTAGTTAATTAATGAATGGATTAATTGTGTTGTAACAGATGATCCTCAGAAGAAGACGCATAACTCCACTGTCCTCGGACAGTTTTAGCCATCAGGAGTTAGCTGTTGGCTAACTAGCCAGCAAAAATTGAAATGAAAAAAAAAAAACTCTTCTTACGAAAAAAGAAATGTCGGTTAAAAATGATGTTGGGTTTTATTACTTTTTATTGACTTTGTCCTTTAATTATTCCACAATTTGTCGAACACTTTGGGGATCCACAGTGAACAAAATCTGAACGTTGGGCCTGATGAGTCAGTCATGATCCTCAGAGACCCAGGGAGTCACAAGTAACCACCTACCGAAGTTGTATGTCAGATAATAGGCAGCATTAAAGAGGAGCCTGTAAAATTCCAAGTTCAAACGTGTAAACTCGTTAAAATGGGTGGATTTTTTGAGATTGAGTTTGGCATCGCCGTTGGTCCAGGATTGTCCCAGTTTTCTGTGCGGATGCTGTGAAATACGGATTGTTGTCCAATGCAGTTTGTCAAACTGCAGCTTTTACACAAAGCTGTTTGACTCGTCGTCGAAAGTTTATGCAGCAGTTGGGATGATCTCAGACCAGAACGCGCAATTGTGGGTGGCAATACTGCCGGCGGGTGTTATCAAGTCTGCTCTTGCACTTTTTAATCTTTTGAGAACGATGGCAGGGACACATCTACCATTTTTTTTACAAAAAAACAACAGCCTGTTCTCTCAGTAAAGACGAGTAAACGTTTCGGATTTCTATTTATCAAATCAGAAAAAAAAAGAGGCGATGTAATGTCGTCTCTGAATGACAGCGGTCGTTTTGCAAAAACTTGAGGGTGAAAATCCTGGTGAAGAGCAGATTTACAGCGCGTCTCCTTGCCAACAGTGGCCCGACTGTACAGACTGTGCCTTAAACACTGGTATCATTAATGTACAGAAACATTATTTTTCAAGGTTTACATTGCGGTAAATTTTTTAATTCACACTTGCACAGATTGTTTGCTGTTTGTCAATTTTCACTACGACGCTTTCACGCCGCGTGCTGCCGTCTCTGCTTTGGTCCTCTGCTCCACGGTAGCTCCGTCCCTGCAGTCACGTGGCGAAGGCGTGGGACGAATAATGTCCCGAGCGCGACTCATTCCAGGCCGAGAGACGAGACAGCCTGGGGTGTCTTCAGCGTCTTTTAATACTATATTTTAAATTTTTTAAATGTCCTTTAAAGCCATAGCTGATCATTTGTGTAGTTTTTATAGACCAAATGTCTGAAGGGTTGTGGTTGAGTCGGTGGTCGGCGTGTGCATGTTGAGGGATCGAATGATCGTGAGTCTGCCACTGTGCAGCCGTTGCAGAATAGTTCGCGGTGGCCTACCTCACACGTCTGTTCAGGTGGAATGTGCACTTGACAAAGTGCGTCGGGGGGAAACGGTGGCGTCAGTCTGTTCTCCGGAGGACCAAGCGATCATTCCTCTAACTCTTGAGTATGTACATACATGTGACGCTTCCGTGCGATGTACATCTGTGTTTCTTAACCAGTTTACAATGTGTCATTGCTGAAAATAAACCGTGAATTTGGTACCCTTTTTTTGTTTTTACATCAATATCCTCTTTGGTGGTCGATTCTTTGTGGATGGGGAATAAACTACTCAGTTTTTCCAGCAGTTTGTGAATGGTCGGAACAGTTACTTGCTGTATAATGGAAGTACAGCCAAGTGCTAATCCAAGTTAATCCATGACACTGCCGACCAACAGTTTGTTTCCCAGTTCACCTTTCTACCCAGAGACTCAGACTTCTCTACAAAGTGCTTTTCACTCCGAGAGCCTCTCAGCTCTTTGACTTTTGTATCAGTCCGTTTGTCAGTGTCTCTAACATGAACTCTGTCGTTTTCCTCTCTCTCTCTCTCTCTCTCTCTCTCTCTCTCTCTCTCTCTCTCTCTCAGAGAGAGAGAGAGAGAGAGAGAGACTGACTCTTGGGCTCGTGTTTGCTGTACATGACGAGGATGCAGTGGTCGTCATTCAGTTTGTTCAAGTTGAGGAGGAAGTACGTTCTAAAAAAGAGTTATCAGGTGTAACAGAACTACGGTTCCAGCCCAGTGGCTTTCCTTTTGAACAACAAATCAAAACGACAATCTCCGAATTTATCTTTCTTTTTAATAAGAACCTTGAATAATAAAATAAAACTCAAGTAGGTCCATTAAGGTGCAGCAGAAAGTTTAGTAAAAAAAGAAAAACATCCGACAATACAAATATTCCAGTGTTGCCCAAAGAGGCGGTCAAGACAAGTTTCACAAGGATGAAGTTGCAATGTAGAAAAGTTGAACTTTGGTGTTAGCACACAGAGAGAAAAAAAATTACAAACCATTATAAACCCAAACTACAAAGGCATTTTTTGTGTACTTCCGTACGGAACAGTTTGAATGCGGTGCTTCACATCCTGTGCATACAACAAGAGAATTACATCTACAGCAGATTAGACAAAAAAAAAAAAAAAGTAAGACTTAAAATTACTGATCATTTAGCCGGAGTTGATGCTGACAAAAAAGCTCCATTTTCTTCTTGATGTCAGGCCCTCTGCGTGCAGCTGTGTCCTTGGTCCGCCAGGTTGTTTAATCACTTGCTGGGTGCAAACACTGCGAAAAACACAAAGTAGGATTAACAGCAACATTCTGGCCTTCCAGCCAACATGAGCAGCCTCTAAGGTCAGCACAGCCAGGAGAGCTCCGAGTGAGACCAAAGCAGCTGACGATTCTTCGTGGTGCCGTTAAGTTTAGAGATTCCCCTTTAATGCAGTGCTTGTTTCGTCTTCTGCCACGCTGAAGGAAAAGGAAAAGAAAGGTGGCGGCGGCAGACTCACTTCTCTCCCGCAGGCCTTGGCCGAAGCTGTGCACCAGCCTGATGAGGCCCCAGAACAAAACCACTTTAATCACCAGTGAAATCAACGCTCCGGTGACGGCGGCGGCCTCCAGGGTGTACGAGCTGTCATGGAACCACTTCAATCCCACCTGTAATTAGAAAGTTAAATTAAATTAATTTGAATTTCTGAATCTACAGCTTAAGAAAGTGGATCTGTTTCAAATCGCATCGTCGGTGTCTCTTGAAGCGGAAAATACCAAAAATGTGGGACTTTTTTGTGTATTTTAGTGGCAGTATTTGTGTTCAGTGTTAGACAGTAATAAAGTATATTTACTCTAGTAATGTACTTCAGTACAAGTTTGAGGTACTCGCAGTACAGTATTTTCCTTTTACACTTGTTTGCTGGATATGTTTAGTTGATAATATCCATGCTTTTATGTATTTATACCTTCAATTGACAGATATTAGCCTTCCTGCCAGGAATTACACTGGAAGACTGATAACGCAGCAAAATTAATGTGATTGGCTTAGCATAAAAAAAAAGAACGAAACAGCCTGGTTCTGCCCAAAGGAAACAAAAGTTGGAGGTTCAGGTCCTGAACAACCGCTCATCCACGGCACCTCGGTCGACCCCTTGACCGCCGCGGGTCCTCGGAAACAGCCCAGGTCTCTTCACTCTGCAGCACAGTGTGATCACGTGGACTCGGAGGAAGAATTGAATGAGGACAAAAATTAGGGAAAAGTCATGTCCAGCTCACCGTGTACATCAGGTACACGAAGAAGGCCACTTGAGGAAGGTTCTGCACCATGAAGACCCAAACCAGGACCTTTGCTTCCTTTAAAACCTGGAGAGGGAAAAAAAAAAAAAAAAGGGGTTTACATCTACTGTCTGTTTGTTTGTTTTCTTCAAATTTACAATGTCGGCTCTTGACTGTTAACAATCGCTTGGTTGTCTCATCCTGTGAACAGACATCGGATAAAGAGAAATTCTCACCGCGACGGCGCCGACGGCGGCGGTCAGGCAGGCCCAGACCACTCCGACGCCCAGGATGATGCTGTTGCGAGCGGACATGGCCGAGTCCAACGTCGTGATCAGGATACACAGGCACAACTGTAACACACCGACGGCAACATCAGCGGGGAAGCCAGTGAGCGGCTCTCCGAAGGGACGATACTGGTTTTTCTGTCCTCTCACAGTCACACAGCCAAGGCTTTTTTACGTGGGCCGGCAATTTTTGTGCCAAGAGAGGCGTGTCGTAGACGAGACCAGTTCCTCCACCACCAGCAGCATCAACAGACCAGAGCTGAATGCAACGACACAACACGCGCTGTGCTGCAAGTGTGCAGCATCGGACTTGACCAGAAAAAAATTATTTTTTTACTCTCTTCATGATCATGACAATTCCAGCTACGTGCAGCAGCAGGTCCCGGGGGTCAAAGTCCTTCTAGGACAAATGAGATCATCTCTGACTGAGGCTGGATGAGCGGGAAAACGGGCTCAATGAAAACTGTTAAGCGTGTCTGACGGTGGAGCATTTTTTTTAAATTTATGACCTTGTTTGACCAGGTAAGTACCAGTGAGGTTAGTGTTTGGGGCGAGCGTGCATGTACCTGGGCCTGCAGGTCAAAGGTCACCATGGAGAAGCAGAGGTTGAGCAGGAAGTACTGCTCCTGGAGGCTCTCCAAGGCCCCGCCCACACGGAACGCCATCATGTTGGGCCGCTGGATGAGCAGCGACGTGCAGAGTACGTGCACCACGCCCAGACACATGGTGCACACAAAACGAACCTGTGACGCAAACGCAAAAAAAAATAAGTCAAGTTACGTAATGATTCCAGTAAAACCGTCAACAACAGTGACATCAAGTGATGGAACCACGACTTCCTTCATGAGGAATGAGGCTGTTTCACTCGAAAGGTTTTGCCAACGTCTCTGCATCTTTTTAGGGTACAAACACGTTATAAAAATGTGTCTTTATGAAGTTTACATGTTTAAGTATCACGTCTCTCTGTCAAGGAATCTAAACATGACCACGGGCTCGGCCACCTACCAGCAGCTCCTGCTTGCCCTTCGACCCCAGCACGGAGAAGTTGACCACCGATCGAACCATGACCACCAACACGCTGAGCACGAACGCCACCAGCTCCTGCCGGTTCTCCTGCAGCACGCCGCGGCCGATGTAGTAGATGCAGAACACTGCAGGGAGACAAGAGACCGGACAAGGCTCACACACACAGCGGACTTTTAGTCGTAGTACAGACTCCAGGCTTTCTCCCGATTATCAGATGGATGCTCGAGCACATGACGCATGGAACAAAAGAGATTTTGAAGGCATCAGAACTTGTTTTTCCATTTTTCAACAGTTTATAGACGAGGCGATTAATCTAGAAAAGCCATCTAGAAATTATTGAGATGGTTGTGAGCCAGCCTCACTCTCTGATTACAGAGGTTTAACTACAGAATGCTGGAAATCCATCATGAAGCAAAGTAACCTGATCACCTGATGTTTTTTCTTCAACTTTGAATGAGTTAAACATAGTTACATGAGGGGGACCCGACTTCCGTGTAAGTCTCCATGTTTGCTATGTCGTGTTGAATACAGTTGTTGCACAAAATGTTCCAGAATACGTCGCATTCCCGTTGAATTTTCAGACGCTGCCGGAAACCAGAAATGGAGTCAGCGGCGCGCTGCCACAAAGTGTCCCCTGTCGGTCGCGGGTTTGGAACTTTACCACCAGATGCCGCCAGAAAATTACAAAAATGACACACTCGGGCTTTAACAAACTACAGCAGACAGCTGTTTCACGTTTGTAGAATATGAGGAAGTACAGCCATCAGGGGGGAAAATAAATCACCGCTGCGTGCATCATGGGATCATTTCATCAGAGAGGGGTGTGGTTGAGCCATCGCATTCTTTTCCTCCATTTGCAGTTCTTCGTCACATGATTGCTGGAGGAGACCTTGTGTGACCTTTACTCACGTATGCCCACCAGCTGGATGAGAGACACGGTGAAGTTGTCCTCATCAGACACGTCCGTTTCCATGCGCTGCTTGTAGACGCTGGTCAGGGTGAGGCCGAGCAGCGCCAGCAGAGACGCGACGGCGAAGCAGAAGTAGAGCTTCAGCAGACACGACAGCTCCGACCACGGCTTGATCTGCAAGAGGGGGGAGATGCGGAGGACAGGTTAAGGAAAAAAACTGGTTAAAGACTTATTTCCAAACTGAAAACGGCAGAAGTGCGAAAATATAGACACAGCAGGGCTGAGGGGACGATTGTTTAGATTATATTCGTTTGTTTTCCTTTGCGTCATCGCAGAGTGCAAATAAAACTTGACTTTTATTGATACTATTGTTTCGTTTTGGTTTCTTCGCAAGCGTCTCACCGGTCCACATGGCGTCGGGATCAGTTCCTGGTGCCTTGGCCTCAGGTTCGGAGACAGAGGGTTGGGCCTCTCTTGGGGTTGGTTGCCCAACAAAGGACTGTAATGTTAACAATAATAATATATAATAATAATTACACACATGCAGTTTTTTTTTAATGTTATACATTCTGGACTGAGCGATACAGCAGTTGAATATATTCAGTTTTGTCCACACACCAACGATATTTAGTTTACTGTCATAAACCAGAAAATATTCACATTGAAGAAGCTGAAATCAGAGAATTTTGACTTTTCTTCTTGAACCGATTAATCGATTATCAAAATAGTCGGTGATGAATTTTGCAATCGATTAACTGTTGCGGCTCTACAGTTAAATGATTGTATACTTTTGAAAAAGCATGGATCAAATGATGACCTCTATCTTAAAGTAAAGTAAGTAAGTCATCGACTCTTCATAGCATCTGTCAGCAGCGGTTCAGTCTCTCGGGTCAATAAAGCAAAGAGCACGAGACAGACATTCAACAAAACGTCAATGAATGCTCTGTCTGCACAAGAAGGACGTCAGGTTGAAACAGTCCACATAATGAGAATTGACCCTGTTGTCTATGGGAGGGACTAACTGAGCCCGGGGGGCAACAACATGAAAGAAAGACACGGTCAGCAGAGGCCCTGAAACTGATCCCACTGTGGGTGTGGACCTACGGCTGCTTTTTGCTTTTCCGGAGAGTATTTGTGCAGGCGAGTGAAGAGAGAAACAACGACAGACGAGCCAGGGGTGAGGAAACTCGGGGAACCGTCGAAAAGAAAACGTTCCAAGGTTGAAATTCCAAAAGATCTTTTCAAAATGGCAAAATCAAAAAGCGAGCACAGCACATTAAAACCCCCACATATTATGGCATTTATAGAGCTTTTGAGCACGTCGAGGCCGACCTCCCAAAAAGAATACACGTTCAGATTTGACCTGGATTAAGTGGATTAAGAAACTAGCAAGTCAATACATTTTTAAAAAAAAGGAGCCTTTCTCAAAGGTTAATGCGATTTGACTTTTGTATCTCGTTAACTTAATGAATGAAATGAAAATGTGCAAAAATTCTGGCCTCTGTCCCCTGTTACGTGCCAAGTCCCCCCCCCCCCCTCCTTTCTGTTTTCTCCCCAGGTGCTGGCGACCTGATTGGGTTCCACCTGATTGGGAGCCCACTGGATCCAATCGGATCCAGTGGGCTCCATTTTAAAAAGGGCCCATTCTCAGGATCCCGTCTCTCTCTGCCATTTTGTTTTTCATCGTGTTCCGTCTTGTGAGACCATGTGTTTCTGTGTGCGTTAAACTCTGTTAATGTGTCTCTGTGGTGAGCTGTGGACTGTGAGGTGAGTTTGGGGTACCCTTACATTTTTACATAGTATCATGGGCTGGTGACACGTGTACTTCTTTCTAAAATCTTTTGAGACAAGTCAGTTAGGTCTTTGTTTTGTTTTCTTAATTTCAACTATTTGGCACCAGCACCTCGTCCCATCCCCTCCACTCTTTTGTTAACCTGTGGCACACTTTTTTGGCCTGTTGACGATAAAACTAAGTTTATTTACACGTTCACTTTGACTCCTGCAAATCTTTTGGTTGTTTCGTTGCACTCCTTCCTTCCCTTTTTTTAAAGAGGGAACGTAACCGTACTTTTGAAAACACTCTTCTTCGAGCCGCTGGGTCAAGACCTGGCTCCTCAAGGCCTTCGAAGCAAATTCAAATAATCCTTCTTTCAGGATAATATACAGTCGAAAAAATATCATTAAAAAGTGTGTTTTTAGCTCTGAAACTATATTTATCATGAGCCGTGGCGCTCTACTTTTGTTCGCAGGATCACATAACTTCCAACATGTGACGGAACTGTGGTAATGGTGTGCAAAATCAAACTGGAGCTGGCTGCAGGGAGGTGAAAACTAGTGGAGGCGAAGATTCTTCATCCGGTTACTGTAAACTAATTTGGATTGTTGTAAACATCCGGCGGCAACTGTTTACATGAATGCGCACGGTCGTGCATCATCCTCAGGGTGTCGTGGATGTTCCGACCGCGTCTTCGTGCTGAACCGCCTTGGTGAGGCTTGGAATACACATCACATCACAATTTGATTATTATTATTATTTTTTTTAATTTTAAAGACCTAAAGTTCTAAAGATCATAAGGTGAATTGGCTGGTTGAGTCTCCTGAGCATTTGACAGATGATGAAAGTGAAACTACTGTAACGGAGGCCTACAGTGCAGAGGAGGCTATTAAAAAAATGAATAAAAAGAAATTAAAAAAAAAATACAACTAAGAAGTTCTAGTGTTATAAATGACAGTGAGGGGAAAGTGGAGACGAGGGCTGAGATAAAACAAACCCCCTCGTGATGTGACTGAGCAGGCTCAACGAGCTACTGTACATTCTACAGTTCAATCAGATTCAAGACGAGAGGAACCCGAGGTCAGTAAAAAGGCTGCATGAATGCAACTATGAAAATCTATTTAAACGTCATCTCTTGTCTTTGAGCATGTCATCCATTTGAGTTCTCTCCACATGACGTCTTACTGTAGTTCTCAACGGCGGGTGTGACGAGGTGCGACGTGTCGACGACAGATTTCTGACACGAACAGAAACAACAACAACAACAACACCCAACCCGCTGATGTATAAAGTTTTTTCAAATGAAGCTGCCGACCTGATCTCGTCCATTTCCTCTCGGGCAACGAGAGCAGGAGCTCACATTCCTGCGACCTGTCAGAGTCCGCACTCCGCCAAACCTGCAGCTGACTCGAATTCACTTTCACATGACAACATAAACAGGAACTGAGCTTCTTCTTCTTCTGCTGCTGTTGCTGCTGCTGCGGCGGCGTCTTCTTCTTGAGTTTTTTTTAGGCGGTTGGCAAACAACAAATTGGCGCATTACCGCCACCAGCTGGTCGCGTTTATTTACTATATTCAAAATAAATACAATGGGGAAAGAACAGTAGGATTTGAGTTCTTTTATTGAACATCTATTAAACTGTAATTTCACTTTTACAAACAATTGGCTTCCATTTCATAGGAGTGCAATTAACCAACTGTGCATTATCTTTACTTATGTTTATTCTCCGTGTGCAGTTATTGCTACGGCTCTATAGGTTGTAATTTGTACATACCTATTGCTTTTTTAATTCATAAATTTAAAAAAATACATATTCTGCTGTCCACTTGCTGCTGTAACGCCCACATTTCCCCTTTGTGGGACGAAGAAATGATTCTCATCGCTTCTTCTGAATCAGATGCCTTCTTTCTCCCTCATATTTTTGACAGTGTAGCACAACATTCTCTATTGTTTCTTCTTGCCCCCAGAAGACACATACCTGTATTATGTTGAATTATTCTGCAGTAAAATCATCAACAACGAAGAGACAACCTTTCTCCAAAATTGCTTCTGCTCCTACAGCATTAACCTGAAGACTTTTTTTTTTTTCCAGACTGATCCTCTTCCTGGAACAAGTCATTGTCTCTACAGTTTGAAGATGGTTGGAACCAACATGTGGTCAAGTGTAAGAGCTGACAGGCCCTGTTGTTGAGATCAGAGCTCAAACTAGTCCCACATGGCGCAGGACTGGAAATTCATCTCTTGTTCCATCTGTCTGGATATACTGAAGGATCCGGTGACTATTCCCTGTGGAGACAGCTACTGTGGGAGCTGTATTAAAATCCAGTGGGACATCGTGAATGAAGGGATAATCCACAGCTTCCCTCAGTGTAGCCATACCTTAAGACCGAGGCCTGTCCTGTCGAAAAACATCATGTCAGCTGATTTAGTGGAGGAGCTGAAGAAGCCTCGACCTCCACCTACTCCTGCTGAGCCCTGCTATGCTGAACCTGAAGATGATGCCTGCGATGCTTGCACTGGGAGGAAACTGAAAGCTGACAAGTCCTGTTTCAATTGTTTGGTTTCTTATTGTGTAAAACACCTCCAGCATCATTATGAATCGACTGCCTTCGAGAAGCACAAGCTGGTGGACCCCGACGAGAAGGTCCAGGAGAGCATCTGCCCTCGTCACGATGAGGTGATGAAGATGCTCTGCCGCACTGATCAGCAGTGCATCTGTTATCTCTGCTCTCTGGATGAACGTAAAGGCCACGACATAGTCTCAGCTGCAGCAGAAAGGACTGAGAGGCAGAGAGAGACCTCGAGCTGAGTTGACAACAGATCCAGCAGAGGCTCCTGGACAGAGAGATTGATGCAAAGCTGTTTCAACTGGAGGAGGAGGAGGCTGTCAATGGCTCTGCTGATAAATCAGTGGAGGACAGCGAGAAGATCTTCACTGAGCTGATCCGTCTCGTGGAAACTTTTGTTCTCCACACGAGTTTTATACAAATCTTAATGTGACTCAAGGGTCATATGGGTTTTCTCTTGTTGATGTTTTTATGTGTAAAATTGCTTGGACACTGATCAATAAAACTTAATTCCGTCATGTGATGAGAGTTTAACACTAAAGTGTAGTTCCAGTAGTTTGGTGTAGATGTGATTGTTTTGGACATTGGGCGAGGGGCAGGGTACAGAACGAAGCTTGAACCTGCGCATACATGGGGGGGAACCATGCAATCTGTGAAATGATGAACGGTTTAAACAGAGATCCCTCTTGTTGTGAGGCTACAGCGCTAAGGACTACACCACCGTGCAGCCCTCCTGCTGTGTTCCTGTTATTTTAGTTTAGGTCCACACAGCTGACAAAGTCATGTAACAGGAGCCAGGTTCTCCTGCAGGATTTGTGACGCAGCTCCATCACTGGAACACTGATATATATTCTGGAAACACGCGCACACAACAAACTGCATCTTCTGTGTTGTCTGTCCACCAGGTGTCAGAATTCCCCCTCTCTTTAAGGGACAGTCAATGTGTGAATGAACCACAATGTGGCAACAAAGTTGATCTTTCTTCTACCTCAATCCAGTGGTGAGTAGTGGAAACTGCAGTCAGGGACAAGCTGGCTGGGACAGGTGAGTATGATGACCAGAAGGTCAATGGTTCGATCCCCGGCACCTACAGTCCGCATGCCCAAGTTTCCCTGGGCAATACACTTAACCCCAAGTTGCCTCTGAAGGCAGTACCGGCAGCAATGATATGTGACAGAATATGTACCAAATATGAATATGTGGATGAAGGTGATTTGTAGTGTAAATTGCTTGAGTGCTCTATATGATGTTTAACCAGATGTTCTTACCTGATAATTATGATTTGGCATTTTGAAATTAATCGATTGATTGATCGATCAAAGTCGTTTATTTTTTCAGTTTCATTCACTTTAGCAATCTTTCAATCGTTAAACAATCTCAATGTGAACGAGAAGTGTCATTTACATCGCGCTACTCAGTGTGCGTACGGATATAGACAATGGCAGCATTGTTGCCTTGACCCCATTTTTTTTTTCAAATGGACAGCACAATTATTAACACATTAGTTTGCATGTTTTTGTATAATGTACACTGGCGTGAGCATCTACATGTACAGTGCATGACTGCGTGTAAACAGGATTCTGTGTCCCACTGTGAGCCTGAATAGAGACCATTTTATCTTCTGTTCCACTGTGCTCTGTCTGTTCCTTCGTCCTCTCCTGCTCTTTTCCCATCCTTCCCTCTGTTCTCTTTTGTTCTCATCGCACCATCACAGTTGTTATGTAACGGTGGTCTGATGCAGCCTCAAACGACAGCAAATCATTACTGAAGATTGTGCTTTTCTTTGAGTGGTCACGTAGATTTTGCAGAGTTCTATGGACAAGGAAAAGTTGGCACTTACTGTAGTGCTTAGCCTTTGTTTCACTCTTTTGGGATCAACTGTCAAATGGTGAGGGAAATGGATCTATTTTCCCCTGGACTTGGTGACGTATTTTTTCTGCATGTGGGTTCTCTCTTTTTCCTTTGTACGGTGTCCAGTCAGAATTACTCCTTTCCCGCCTGGGCTTGATTACCAAATTAATGGTATATTAATTGCAAATAATTGCAATTAAATAAAAAAACAAAAATGCACCACTTCATAGAGACCCATGGACGCTTTTAGATTAGGACAACACATATTTGAAGCTTCATTAAGCTGTTTGTGTGCTGAATCATTATTGTTACATTTTGATGATGATAAAGGTGCAGTTATTTATTCACCCCAGGTGGACAAATCAACACACAGTGTTAATTAGATGACTCAAGAATGCACAGACATGGGCCACAGAAAGGCTAAGAGTGTGCTGGAGATAGCCATCTGTCAATGTAGACCATATGCCTAATTATTTGTCATGCCTATGCTACTCCTTTAGCAAGCAGGGATGTGTGACAAACACATCAGCGAGTGACTGGCTCCATTATTGATGAGGGAGATAATATACTCCAGCCAACCTGATGTTGCATAAACTGGCCTCAACCGTCCAAAGGCCAAAATTATAGCTGCTAAGAAGGGTTAAATATTCTGGCCATAAGTTAACAATTGTCTAAAAAATTTTTTTTGAAGAGCCTCATAGTTAGAATAACCTATTCAAAAATATAAAACAATCAAATATCCCCTCTAGGGGATAATGTCTTATATTTAGAAATGTACAGCACATTATGTACATATACACCCATCCCCTATTGGCATATTTTTCAAGTATATATTATTTATTTAATCCATCCTATAACATGTTTATTCAGTTTAAATTTTTTCTTGTTGTCCTTGTCCCTAGCTGAATGTCTATTTATATGAACGAACTGAGAACAATGTAAAACTTGAGTGAAATTCCTTGTATGTGTTCACAATACCTCACCGACAAAGCCGATTCTGATTCCGATTTATGCATTTTTACCATCATCATCTTCTGTTGACATGAAATGTTCTCAAAGCCATCTGGTGCGGAGACATACATTCCAGTCATTCTCATCATGGTCAGTTAATCTACTTAAGGAGATAATGAAGGGGCGTCTGGAGTTTGAAACCATCAGCGTGTGGTGTTTAGTGGGTATGTTGCAGTTTACATGTTACAAAATCCACCTGCAGTTCTGTTGGCCTCGCAAACATTTGGCACAAAGAAAGTTTCAGAATACCTGTGAGGGCAAAGAATTATAACTAAGCAAGCGGGATCATATGTTATGAATCTAGGCTTATATTTTACTTGACGGAATACTGATAATGCGGATAAATCTGAAAAAAAATATGGTGTGATTAATTATATAAAGATTGTATGGCATGATGTAAAACAAAAAAAAAGAAACGTGAAAAACCAAAGGTCGCATTGCATGTTGTCTGGCAGCCATTCTTTACAACCCGTATTGTATTGAGGCGTTCCCTTGCGTGACGGCCTGATTGGCCGAGGACCACGTCGGTCATTGCTCTAAACACGCCTCCTCTCTTGCCAGACACTTCCGCTTCTGTGTCAATCCAAAGCGAAGTGTAGTGAATCCCTGCCCAGCTGCCTGGACGCGGCTTAATAACATCCACACCAGCGCCTCGCACCGCCCAGGTAAGACCATCGACACGTCACTGCTCCGTCTGTCGGCTCCCGGTGGCTTTGCACGACCGCAAATATTGCTTTTGCCTTTTTCTTTTTTCTTGTTTTTTGCACAAGCAAGCTTTGCTAGCTGTGCTAGCTAGCCACCTTTTTTTTTGTAGCCCGCCCGCTAACAGTTAATGCTAGCTGTCAACACGGCTCCGTGTGTGTGTGTGTGTGTGTGTGTGTGTGTGTGTGTGTGTGTGTGTGTGTGTGTGTGTGTTCGTGTTCGTGTTCACGGTAGCATTGTTTTCGGCACCGAGCTAAGTTGTCAAGTGGATATTTCGTCAATAACACACACTGCTCGACAGCTGTGGACTAACCTGCTACGACAGTGTTACGACTGTTATTAGAAAAAAACGACTTTAGACTTTTTGCTTCACATCGGTCCACACTTGTGGAAAATAAAGCCGTTTCAGTTGTGCCAAAACAAATTATTATCTAAACACTGGACGGAGAACTGAAAGAATATCTATGAATTGATGATTTGAAGGCGACCGATCTCTTGAGTACTACACATTTCCTCGTTTCTTGAATCTAAGACACGGTTGCAGGAGAAGACAACCGGAGTCTCTGTAATCTTGGGTTTGTTTTGGTTATTTGTTTGTGATTATATTGATGCTTTTGTTAACTAAATTATCTATTGATGAGTTGCATTAGAGGTAAAGTTGCTCCATCCTGTGCATTACAACTTGTGGGATGCCGTATTCTACTTAGAGTCTACTTTATTTCTTCGCGAAAATAATTTTACATGTGACACAAAACATCATTTCAATCGGATTTAAAGAATAATGAGTAAAACGACTAAAGTAATCCCAGTTAGCCTTTTATTCCTCTCTCTCTAAATTATAGTTTGAAATGATGACTTTGAAGGAAGACACTTGCTGATTTAGAGACATTCTGCTCCGGGTCGTTTTGCTGCGTCTTCCTCCCTAAGGTGCTTAAATGACCCCGTTGGCAATAGTTGCTATGCTGATGGTCTCCATTTGAAAGAGAAGCATCACACTGTACCGTCGGGCTACATTCCTCCCAGCAGAACAGCGGAGGCAGTTAGTCGAGGAGAAGAGAAGAGATTCCCGTGTTTGTTAATTTAGTGGTTTAAAGTATATGAGGCCTTTAAATAGATGCACCAGTTGCTGCTTTTCATCTCCTGGCAGATTGGTGTACAATCAGGTACTGTGTGAAGCCTTTTAATAGGTTTGTCACTTTAATTGTGCGCTTGCACAGTTGATGTCATCTCTCTGTGTGTGTGTGTCTCATATTTGCCGTGTGTTGGTTGCCACATGGGGATCGGGCAAAGTTTGAGCTAACACTCGTCTAGGCAACCATCCAGGCAACAGAGAAACAATACTGTATATGTATTATTTATGAAAGAGAACAGGTAGCCAATCGTGAACCCAGTCTCATGCACGGCCTTTTGTGTTTGATTCACTTCGCTTTGATTGCCTCGCGGTCGTCCTCGTCGGTCAGCGACTGAGAACAAGCCTGCTGCAGATGCACCATTCTATCAGCATGACGTCGTTATCAGCCAATATTGATGGTTAATATGTAAGTGGTGAATATATTGATGAATTCCTGTTAGTGTTTGTCAGATTGTGCAACCAATTAGTGTATTAATAAATGCTGTTTGTTGTAATTTAAAAAAAAGTAATTCTCTGATACTTCTCTGAAGAAATGTTTGCCATATCGTGCAGGGTCATTTGGAGGATAATTTAGTCCTGGTTTTGTCTTTGTACATAAATTTGTAGAGCTGCAACTATGAAATGATTAGTAATCCACTACTAAACTAATCGCCAAATAATTTTTGATAATCGATGAATTGATTACATTTTCTGATTTCAGCTTCTTAAATCGGTTTCGACGATCGACATTTTCATCATTTTACCGGAGTCTATGGACCAAACAAGTAATCGATTAATCAAAAAATAATGTGTGACTTAATGTTCTAGTATGTCTGACCAATTTCATGACTACACAGTACTCGTCCTCTGCAGGACAAACAAAACCACCAGGGCACAGGAGCAAAAATCCAGCTAAACCAGATTTTCCCTGCTCAATCACTGACGAACAATGCTGATCAACTTGCTTTTGTGCGTTTGCGTGCGCGTGTTTAATACACAGGAGTGTCCCTGTGTTTGTGTTTGAGGGTGGACACGTGCAGAGAGGTTTCGAGTCAAGATGCTGCGCAGGGTTTCTATAAATAAACTTGTGTGAAGAATCGTCCTAGCAGGGGTTGCTGGTTAAATGCTGACTCACACTTGTCTGACTGGTGGTTTGTGAAAGCTTGAGACTGCTGCTGCTCAGCATCCTTCTCAGAATGAGACAGGGGTGGTTTTTTTCCCCTGTGCTCGAGCAGGAGGAACATGAAGACGACCTTTAACATGAAGAGTAACTTTAGGGGTTTAGCTGAGCTCTGGGGTAAACAAAATGCAAAAAATGTTGATCTAGTCTTAGTTTTTGCTTGGAATCCAGGTCTTTAGCTCTTGTTTTTTAATGTGGCGATGAAGGGTTTTATGGCTGCAACTAACGATTATTTAACGATTAATCTGTAGATTATTTTCTGGATTAATCAATTAGTTGTTTGGTCCATAAAATGTCATAAAATGGTGAAAAATGTCGATCGTGTTTCCCAAAACTCCAAGATGATGTTTTGTTTTGTCCACACAACAAAGATATTTAGTTTTACTGTCATGGAGGAGCAAAGAAACCAGAACATATTATTTGTGTCTGTTAGTTTGGGATGGTCAGTGTTTGTCAGTGATTTACTTGTCCTAGTTCAAGGCTGACTCACAAATGCAATGTAGATGTTGCACGAGTGCCGCTCACTGTCTGTGGTGGACCTACATATTTCACTGAGAGACATGGTGAAAATATTTGTGCTTGTGCTTATTTTGTCATTTGTCGTTTTGCATCCTCTCTTGTCTCTTTTCACCATAGGACGAAAAGAGGCATAATGGGATTTTCATCACAGTTATTCATTTAAGATCCAAACCCTCACATGCCTCATATAAGGAGATTTTCCTCACATATTCTCATTTATCAGCCAGTGTGTGATTGGATCCGGTGTATTGCTGTCGTTGTGTTTTATTTTAGTTTGCTGAGCAGTGGTTGATGTAGTTTGATGCGGTCCTCTCTCTCTGCAGACCAGGAGAGAAGCTGTTGATCTCAGCACTTCCTTTTTTCAGATCGCACCAGTCAGTGAATGTACAAGGTTGGTCTTGTGATTGAGGTCAAGTGAATTTGATTTCATACTCTAATAAAAAGTCAATTGTGGGCTATTGACACTCAAACTCTCCCTTGGCACTGATCATGTGATGTACTTTACTTCTATATCCCTCAGGCACTGCGGTTGTGTCATATTACACATGATGTACAGTAGATGATGTTTTAAAGTAGCAGCTCATGAAAATGGGTAGAGCTGAATATGCCTTTATGTACTTTTACCTTATTGCCAAGGTTATTATTTCATGATTACTCATTGTTTACCCTTATGGCTTGTATTTTATTGTTCAGCTGCACTCTACATGACAAACATCAGAGATAAGATGTACAGGACTACTCTGGGATTGCCTGTATATGCGTGGGTCAAAGGCCTCTCGCCCCCCCCCCCCCCCGACCCTTAATGGATATAGCAGTATAGATGATGGATGAATGGATAACTTCTTGGAATTTAACTGTGTTTCCTGAGAAATTGTTTCATCCCTTATCAAAAAGGCAGATTGGAAGAAAAAGTTGTTTCACCCCTAAAATCCCTGCCGTTGAAATGGATCAGATGTCTGCACTTAGAAGCCATTCATCTGGCCATGCAAGATTTTATTCAGCTGGGGCCCCAGCTAGTTTCTGAACTCAACCATGTCTACATTTGTTGCAGGCAATTTTCATGAATTGGTTCCCTTTCATCATCTTATACGCTGCCACTTAACTCAAAAAGTTGTCATTGTTGTTGGTGACATTAGAGCTGTGAAACGGTCTGTTTCACAGCTTCTACTCCAAGTTGTCATCTTCAATATGTGTGAGGAATTGTTGTGTGGTATGTCTCTCTCGCTCTGTGTCCCTGTGGCTTTTGATGTGTTTGACTGCCCTCAGAGGACTGCGCATAGAGCAGCTTGTAGCTGTACACTGGATTTATGAATGGAACAGTCACATTGGTAGGTTTGTCTTTAAACTTTTGACTGATTGTCAGCCATATTATCAGACTGGAAACAGTGGGGTTGTATCACTGGCTTGGTTTTGGTATAATCTGTTTTGGGAAGGCATAATGATTACGCGAGACCCATAGAGTTTGGTAGATTGGAGGCATTAATAATAATTTGGGGCGATAGAATTGCTGTCAGATATTTATTTTTTTATTCGGTTAACTAAATAAAAAAAAAAACTTGTTTTCAAAGTTTGTCTTCCAATATTGAATGTATATTATATTATATATTATATATTATATTAAAATGTGGCGGACTCCAGATTATTCTGAATGTAGCAACTTCATGTTTAGTCACTTTGTTTGTTCTTGGCTGAAGCAACAGTTTTATAACCACGGTTTCACGATGAGTCATGTTATTTTATTTGTCAACAGTAGATTAGCTCTATTAACAAAGTGGGGTTGTAGTTAGTCATTTTGCCACATTCACCCTGTCTTCCTTTAAAAACTCACCTTCATCTCTACACCTGACATGCCAGATATCTGTATTTCTCTGTGTTTGCATGTAGTTCATGGAATAAGCGAGTCTGAGATTGTGGAGTTATTTGCTCTGAGGCTTATGTCCAAGTATGGAGGAGTGTGTTTGTGGTGTGTGTGCATGGTGCCATGTCTGTCATGGCTACGTAACGGCTCCTGGGCGTCTCAGACGGAGAGAGCAATATGATCTGAGAGCCTGTTGCAGCCAATCAGAAGTCTCCCTCTTTCTCTCTCTCTCTCTCCCTCTCTCTCTCTGTGTATCTGTCTCTCCCTTAGTCTGTTTCTCTAGTTAAAAATTTGGATTGAAATTGCAAGACGGTGCAAAACAGTTTTTCGTTTGTACAAATCCAAATTTCTGTAATATATCACACATTAGAAAGTATTTCATTTCATTTTTAGAGAAAAAGATTCCCTCTACAAATCATAGAAGAGGACTTATTTAATTTAATAAAAAAGTACAGAATTCGTCCCATCCTGCTACTATAACTGCAGAGCAGTTTGTGTGTGTGTAACTGCTCCATCTAGAAAGCGGCAGGGAGCACAACATTTTGAATGAAGCTGTTTCTTAGGCTACATCCACATTACTACATTTTAAAACACATCACCACTGCTACGTTTACTCCTGTCGTCCACACTACGCCTGGAGTTTTTAAACGCCCAAAACGGAGACGTTTGCTTGGCCTGTTATGGGGCTGCGTTGTCGTGTGGACGGGCAACAACTGAGCCATTTGTATACAATGACGCAGTCTCTTCCTGATTGGTTCTTTTTCAGTCACGACTCGACTACTAACGTTACTGTCGGTTACAGTTCCACCTCTTCATCAGTCCAAGAGAACAAATCCCTTTTTTTCACCATTGTTGTCTCTTGTTCATAGTATTTTCTGTAACCAAGCGACCAACCGCAAAGTAGACAGATAGATTTGCTTCCTGTTTACACCGGTATACGCACTTGATCAGTGTAAGTGAATGGTGTTGTGATATATTTTTTTCAGCTGTGTTAGTATGGACAAGCGACGGCCAAAATGTTGTGTGGACAGGGAGGCCCTTTAAAATGATGCCATGTTTGCCCGCTTTGGTCGATCCGAGTTGATCTGTCCTTTCCCCCCCCCCCCCTTGCACGCAATACTGTGTGATTTGTGGTAATGTGAAAAAGCTTCTAGTCCAGGTCTGTTCTGCTACTAATCTTTATTGGAATCTACTCCCTACTGCTTCAACATCTGCCAAAATATTTCTAATGAGTGAGGCAATGGATTCTGGGGAAATTCGAGGAAACTGGGAGCAAAAGCAATACAAAGTACAATGGTACAGGTTCAAAGATCTTGCAACCCAGCAAGGTCGAAGTCAAGTTACAACATGCAGGGGGCATTTTGCTCTACACTACCTTGAGTCTCTCCGTGCTTGCCTCTCGTCCCTAACCACAGATGTTGCACAAATTCTTAGTTCCTCTTATTCAAACATGCCAACCTAATTATTGAGGTCTTCGTGTCGAGTGTGCCTCCACAACCATGCTTCAGAAACACTAAGGGGCAGAATCTGTTTAAGATAATAGAAAGGCCAACTGTGACCCGAGGAGCTGAAGTGGCTGTCATACTTATTTTCAAGTGTCGTCACATAATCAAAAGGAATTTTCTTATGATCTGCAGACCGACTTTAACAATGGCTCCATTTTTAAACTCAAGAGCAGTGTAAGCATTTGCTTTCTGGGTAGCTTGTTGCATTATGGTGGTTTACTCCCAGACATGATTTTGGCTGGTAGCTGGAAGCGGAATGTGGGTGATATTAGGTTAAAACCTGCTTTACCACAGTCAGATGCAGGTATCCCACTAGAATATTAGTTTGAAAGCAGCAGGACTGTAGCCAGTTGTGCTTTCTTTTGGAGTACACTGTCAATCTGACATTCAACTGTCGCCAGGCCTGTCGCGATAATTACGTTATTGACTTATCGTACAATACATACAGATGAACTCAATGATTTTTTATGGACCTCAATAATAGCCATTTTGTCTACATGCGTGTTTGTTGACAGAAGAACGAATGTCGACAAGTCTCGCCGCTACTATTCTCTCATTTGTTCCTGTCTATAAAATGTCAGAAAATAAGGATTTCTTAGTATTTTTCAAAAGGAACCATGTTTCCTAATAGATTGTTTTGTCTGAGGCCTAAATGCAAGTCTAAACTTTGGATAACATTTTTCTCAGCACGACACCAATCGTGTAGGACTTGCGTGTGCAACGACCAACAGGCTTATACTGTAAGCTCACATGATTCAGTATCAAAAAATGGTCTTACAATGACGATAATATTGTTTATCACAATCGTTTCTGGGACAATATATCGCTCAACAAAAAGTATTTATTGTGACAGGCCTAGCTGTCACATCTTCTGGTTGAGCTATACTACAGGATATTCAAGGCCTAACTGTCTTGTTTATGACGTACAATGCTCGTTGTATGTGAGTTTATGCAACAAACCCAATTAATGAAATAATATTGATGTCTCAGTCACCATAGTTCTTGCTCACCGTGTAATCATTTTTCTTTTTCAGTGTTGATGTTAGCGCCGCCTACAACAGCTCTTTAAATGAGATGGAAGGTTCGGTAAATCATCATCGTGCCATCAATGGCTCCAACAGTTCTACGACAATAGGCATGTAAAGTGTTGCCTAAGTGACGAGCAAAGTGGCGAGCCTGTAATAAGCCATGCAAATGAGATTTTTTCTGCCATGTTCTCTGTGTTCACAGCCTTAAAAGTCGGCATAGCTTGCTATTCTGTCACACAGAGCTGTTTCTTAGCAAAGTCTAAAAAAGACTTACATAATTGACTTGGCACAACTAAAAATACCATTTTGTTTTGACCTTACCCTGATATGATACAAGATCTTAACTATCAGTCCTACTATCAGCAGAGTGGTTCACCGAACATGTAGGACATCAAGTACTAAAGCACTGATGCGCGGAAACATGCATGATAAGGCTCATAAGAGTTGTAGATTTGAATACGAGTCACAGACTCTCTCTCTCTTCAGAAGCGGTCAGTAATTGGGATAGCCGTCTGTTTCCTCACTAAGGAGAGCCATTTTTATCTTAAAAATTTCGGAATTGTCATTACCTTCAATCTGGATTAGAAATGCACTACTGAATGTTATAAATTGTTGGGAGTGCCCTGGTTTATGTGATTATAGAGGCCACAGGAAATATCAGGCTTTGTCATGTTGATCTATTGGCTGGATCCTTTGCCGATAAGCAGTCGACTGCCTTTTTTAAATGGGATCTCTTCTCTCTGTTTGATTGCTGTTTAAAATGCGTGAGTGTAAAAGCTTGTGACATAGAAAGAAATATATATATATTGAATAAAGGTGGATTACTGAATTCTAACAATTGAATACCAGCTAGTCATACATTCTGTTCACCTTATCGATCGCGGACGCTGAGGACAAAGTTCATTTGTGTGCAGAAGGCGTAACCTATTTCTGGCAAAGGTAAAACCCAACCACTGCTTAGAAAAAGGCAGAACGAGGGGAAGAAAAATAGAGAGAGAGCATTTTCCCTCAGATTCCGAATTTCACGTTCAGAAATGAGGAAATTTGTTAATCGTGTCTTTTGGGATTTAATCAAACTGCAGGTATGTAAAATAAATTATCATTCAGTATTTTAAAAACATTTCATGAAGCAGCAGCCTTTCATTAAGCACTAAAACCTTTTTGTATTGAAGAGCAGATGATGTTCAGTGATCTCCAATGAACATTTATTCCATAAATTGTTTTTTCATGGCTCCATGACGCTAAACATAGAGAGAAACATTTAATGGTTGATTTTTGTACTAGTCGTAGAAATTCTGAAGGTGCCAGAGGATAAAAGTTTAGACAAAAATTTCCATTTCAGACATTAACGTTTTTACTCCTGGCTTCTGTCACAAAATGCAAACTCAGTTACTAAGGTTGGGTCTGCAGATTATAGCAGTGAGAGGAACAAGTGGATATATTATGTGTCATCATGGAAAGTTTGAGTGTGATGAATGTGGTGGTGAAGTGGGCTGAAGTGTGACTGAGCAAAACGATCCCTAATTGACATACTCATTAACCCGTTACTGTCACTTCACCCTGTGTAATGTGTCATGGGGAAAAACCTCAAATGACCGCCTGAAGCTTTCCCAGATCCACCCTCACTGATTGATCCTTTCACCTTTACTCATTGACATTCAGCAGGAGGGAGAAAGAGCCACGCCCACATCCCACTATCACACACAAATTGTTCACACATGAACGCTGGAAAATGTCTGGAAAATTGGGTCTGCTTTTCTGGACTTTGCACGAAGAACGCAGCAGGAGATATAGTCCAAATCAGACGTATTCACTGCAGCAGGAACTTTTCTAAATGTCCTATTTTAAAAACTAATTTAGCCAAATACTAATTGTGTAAGTGTACATCCCTTGCTCGGTTGCTAAGAGCACTGGATCAGTAATTTGCTTGATCTTCGGTATCATTTTTCAATATGCTGACTTATCTCGCAAAAAGAACCACATATAAAAATGTTAACTTGCTGTGTTGGGATCTGATGAGTCAGCGGGGATTCGGGAGGGCGAGTTTAAAACTTTGAAAAGCCAGCGTACCAAACAGAAGTTAACAAAGACCCAGAATGCCTGTGACAGTGGTGTCCCCATTATGTAACTGCTGGACTAGAAAACGCTCTGTTTGCACTCAGTGGGCCATGACAGACGAACCTGTGGCCCAGCCAGACTAAGCAGATTTCCAGTTGGTAGCCAAGGTGGCATGGGATGAGCCTCAGCATTTTTGTGTCATCTGAATTCTTTCAACTGCTGCCTATGAAGGGGCCAGTGTCGAGAGCACTGCAGTTGTCGAGATGAGGCATACAAACTTTTCTCAGAATGATTTCCTTATTAAGTCCTCACCTCATCTTGTTTTTGTTGACCAATTCATATTAATTGAGTATTAATGACCGGAATGTAAAATAAAACTCAGGCTAGTAGTTGCGACTTTCAGGCTTAGTCTCTAAACTAGGCATATGTAGAATTTCAGTCTTAGTTTTGCTTGAAGGTGCAGTGTTTTTGCTAAAATGTGGACTAATAATGAGAAGAATAACGATTACAGACGCTGTGTGAAAAATCACTGCTTAGATGTGAAGATACAGCTCACGATCGTTTTCACAATCTTCCCTAAAAGATGGACTCGATATGTACAAAAATATTGTTCTCAGTTTCAAATCATGCTGACGTTTCCCAACACCCTGAGTGGGGCCGATGTTTTCTCCAAGTCATTGTGTAGACTTAGTTTTTATTGTCAGTCTTGACTTAGCTCTCGTTATCGCTGAAAATATGAATTTAAGACTAAAGTGTTGTTTTTTCTCTCTCTACAGGTTACTCGTTTGCTTCAAGCAACAAAGAAACCGAACTTGGACTCTGAAGTTACAGCAGCCGTCCACCTGCTCTCTGTTAACTAAGTAGCTGACATCTCCGCCGTGGTCAAACTATCCATAATCGGCCTCAGATTGTTCGGGACCTTATCTGGACATTGACAGTCTGGATATTGTGCTGTTGCCGTGGTGACACTCCAGAGGAACTGCGAGGGGTCGCCACCAAAAGGATCATGTGCTAAAAATTGACCATCTTTCCTGAACGACTGGTCAGCTTTGACTCTGGAAAATGAACAATGAGGATGAGTTCTTTGACGCCGTCACAGGTAGGTACTCAGTGGGAGAGTGTGGGTTTTCATGTCAGTGGGAATAAATCTATTTTCCCCAATTAACATATGTTGCATTAGCATTTAATGTTTTGGGAATAACACTCATTACGACAAATTCTTCCGTGCTAGTTGAAAAAATGGTTAGGTCCTCACCACATCAAGTTAGAAATGTTGAGTCTATAAAACAAATAAACAAAAAAAACTAACTAGTGAGACTCGGCTGTCACCGTCTCTCAAGGCCTGAGTCAATGTCATCAAATTCTTTGTCCAGTCCAAAATATAAAAGTTATTGAATTTACTACCACATAAGAAAAGTTGCAGATCATCACAAATTAAAAGGAAATGTTTGTCTTTTTTGTCTTTAATCAATGACTGAAATGACATTTTAACAACAATTAGCAGTTTAATAATCGACAAACGTTGATTGTAGACCAAATGCTCCTTTGGATTTTAATACTTTTTTTTTCTCTTGCATTTTATGTCCATCAGTAGGATTCTTATGTCACCATTGTCTCCTAATGTTTAGGGTCTTATCTTATCTTTCTAATTAAACGGCCTGTTTTGCCTCCATCATACCTTGAAAGCATGATATCGTCTAATGGAACCTAACACGCTGATGATTAGTTAAATAATTCAGAGGTCCGCTGTTTTGTTTTCGTGATAGCAGTGTCTACAACACCCGGAATTACGTGAGTGTGGTTGTTATTCCACCCTAAATTACAGTGGAAATTTGTTGTATTTCAATTATTTTTAGTTTCACTCTGTCCCCCCCAAAATTGGATTTTGTTTATGATTGATTTTTCTGCTGCTGTGGAGAGATCAGACAAGTAGTCCTCCAAGTCAACACATGAATGGACTGATATCCTTGCATAAGCCAATTACAAACAAGTGCGATTTAAAGCAAATCCTTTCAGAGCTTCTTTGACTTTTGAAGATGTAGTTTAAACAGACTGCGGAAAGACAAATTTGAACAGAACAGATTTTAAGGATGTTTTTTTGAGTTTGCTTAAACACCCTCAAGTCGAAGTGGCTCCACTCATTCTGAGAAATGCTGGAAGAACTTTTTTACTCCAACAGAAAGATCACAGTCACCAGCCGCTTCTGTCCATTTGATGGCCTGGGTGTTCCTGTTTAGTGCAGGTTTGCAGAGCAGGGTGTTGCTCTGTGCTCAGAGAGCAACGCCTTTAATGCCACATTCAGTCTCTGTTGTGTCACTATTATGTTGTTTCCATGCACATATATACAAATAGTTCAAATGTTTATGGGTGTGTGTGTGCGTGTGTGTTATTATGATCATCTTACTAATCTGAGACAGATGCATACCAGGGCAGATGTATTATTCATCAGCGATCAGCATCAGGTGGCATCCAGCTTTTTCCTCCACCAATTTTAGATAATATCCGCTAAATAGGGGTTGGGTAAATTATATCAGTACTCTTCTTGGTGATTATATTTTTTCCCAATAAATATTGATCCTCATTTTTTTTTTTTTAGACCGCAATGCTAAATTTGTTTTACATCACATAAGTCTGGTGCTAGGTGGCCAAATGACAGCTACAGAGGCATGGAGGATGTTTTCAAATTACTGTAGGGCCGCAGCTAACGATTATTTTTACAATCGATTAATCTGTTGATTATTTTCTCGATTAATCGATTAGTTGTTTTTGTCCATATGCTGTCATAAAATGTTGAAAAATGTCGATCCTGTTTCTTAAACCACAAATGATGTTTTGTTTTGTCCACAAACCAAAGATATGTAGTTTACTGTCTTAGAGGAGCAAAGAAACCAGAAAATATTAATATATAAGAACCTGAAATCAGATAATTTTCACTTTTTTAAAATAAAAACTACTTGAACCAAATAATCAATTATCAAAATAGTTGGCGATTAATTTAGTAATCGATTACTAATCGATTAACTGTTGCAGCTCTAAATTATTGTTTTGTACTCAGTGTTTTATAGGCAGTATTTTCTAATAAGACTCACCTGATATGGTAAGAATACACACCTGGTACCTTTTGACATAATACTGACAGCTGAGAAAGCCTTTTTGCTGAATGATAATAAGGCATTTGGTCTTTTTTAAGGTGTAGTTAAGGCCCCACCTTGAGTTCACCAACCACCAGGACACTCAGCTGCCACTCTCACATTCTGACTGTTGCCCAGCTGTAGGTCAGCACCAGCATATTTTTACCGTATACCCCCTGAATCCTACTCGGTCATATGCCGGTTTACTCTTGGTGTCAGCCCCAGTAATCCAGCTTTATTTACAGCAAATATATAAGTTGTATTCAAACATTAGTAGATGAATTTAAACGCCACGCTGTTTGTAAACCTTCCAGTCCGATCTCTGGGTGTGTCTTTTGTTACCTACTGATTGCTCAGCCTGCGTGAATCCAGCTTGCAGCTTTCTTGACCAAACGTCACACTCCACACATCACTTTCTTGGTCCTGATCAAATACAGCCGCCACGATATAGATGTCATCCCCAGCAGTTAAATTCATGCCTTTCTGAAAACCCGGGCGAGTGTCTGCTGTAAATCGTAGTGTAGTGTCACTCTTTGTCTTCACGTCAAGTAGGGCTGCAACTAACGATTATTTTCATTACCGATAAATCTGTTGATTATTTTGTCGATTAATCGATTAATTGTTTGGTCCAAAACATGTCATAAAATGGTGAAGAATGTAGAAGATCATGTTTCACAAACCCTCAAGATGATGTTTTGTTTTGTCCACACACCAAGGATATTCAGTTTACTGTCGTAGAGGAGCAAAGAAAGCAGGAAATATTCACATTTAAGAAGCTGAAATCAGAGAATTTTCACTCTTTTCTTTCATAAAAACTACTTGAATTGCCGCCTGGTACACAGAGATTCCTCTGTTTTGAAATTCACTCTTATTAACCCCTGAATGTGTTGTATCTCTGAACTTTGGAATCACAAGCATACATTAAAAAGTTTAAAGAGTTTAGACACTCACTGACAATGTTAACTGTCTCAGGCAATCGACAAAATTTGCCAGGCAAAAAACCCAGGCAAACGTTTCCTGATGCGATGTGCTATTCAAATTCAATGTCATTGTCTGTGACTGACCAATGTTGCACAGTACCGTTAAATGTTGTTATCTTGTGTCTTGTGTGTCTAAACTTGCAAACACTAGAAAGTCACTAATATGTGACCCAACATCAACTGTCAGCGAAATCAAAGACTGGCTGTATTTAGTCAGAAGATGAGTTTTGAACATTTGGTGAATACAGGTATTCCTGGGTGAATGACTGGCTGTTGTGAGGTATATTGTACTTATTATACCTCATGTCACCTTTTTGTCTCCCACAGGCCTGGATTCAGACGAGTCGTACGAAGGGGTGTCAGAGGCCAGTTTCAAAGATGCACTGGTGTTTGACGGCAGCAGTAAGAAGAACAATGGATCTGTGCCACAGGAGAACGGCATCAAGAAACACAGGTACTGCTGCGTTCCTGCACCACATTCCAATCTGCATTGTTTGTATTCATCTGCTTGTAGCTGCTCAATGTCTTGTCCAAAGATGATCTGAAGCCGCCCACTAAAACCAGTACTGGGCAGGGTCACAAGTCAAAGTTTTTGGCACACAACTGAATTGTGCACTGCATTTTTTTTACCATGGGAACTAACTTGAAAACATGGCTGCAGACTGAAAGGTTGAGTACTTTGTATTGCCATAACGACTGCCTATCGAAGGCATTTTTAATATTCAGTGAAACAGCTCTTTTACAAAAAAAAGGTACATCATGCAAACTGGTTCTCAAAGAGTAGGTGCATATTTCATCAAGACATCATGCCATGCTTTAAGGGTGGTGTGACCTGATCTAGATATATAAAAAAGTTTGCGACAAAGAGAAACCGGTCAGAGCCCTTTTACATGACTGTCAGATAGGGACTGACATTTTTTTGACTCGTACGGATAGATTTGGCCTTTTTTTTGCTGCCAAATTACTTGAAAAATTCTTTGAAAAAGTACAAAACATGTTGGAAGATCTGGCTTTCGTTTTTTTTGTGGACAGATCTGTTCACAATCATCAGAACAACATGTCACTTTGTTTTTTTTTCTTCTTCCTGATTCTTTCTAATCTACATGTAGCATTTAATGGTTTTCAATGTGATCTGTTTGTTAGATCAGATACTGGTCTATGTTGGTACTGATCTTCCTCCAGATGAACTGTAGATCACTGTTGGGTACTGATCTACATGACAGTGATACTGGTGGCAGGTGGCAAGGAATGGAATGGCTTTCTTTCCCCGCATCTGTGTTGGATGCCAAAGACTTGGAAACTATGGCAACACGACTGAAACCTTTTGAAGCTTGAAGCACTGATTGGAATGTAACAGACGATGGAAACCTGGGTGGCCGATGAAAATGATCCCATGTGTTTTCACTTGAAGGAAGTTGTTCTTTTGTGGCTGAAAAATACTGTTAGGTCATTGAAACGGTATTTTCTTGGAAGGATCAGACTTGACATCTCTGGATGAACCGAATACCAAGTGTGGAAGCTGTGTTTGTGCTTGCTCCTCATTCTTGCTCAATACTTTCTTTCTTTCTTCAGGGCGTCATTACCTGTGCCCATGTTTCCCAGAAACACCATTAGTGTCTGGAGTATCCTGAAAAAATGCATCGGACTGGTAAGGACCCCAAGATCAGATGCCACCTTTCTACACGTGTACAATGTATTACTACCCCAGTGACGAGTGTCCTGTACGGACGGAAACTTCCAAATTGTGTAGTTAGATGTTTTCATAGGGGACAGAGTCTGTATGACCAATGAATATTTTGGCATGTGTAGAGCTTAGTGTGATTTTAGGATTGTGTAATTTAAGCAAATTCACCTCGTACATGTCAAACTTGATTAACTTCAATGATTCAGTATTTGTGGCCAGCAGTTGTTTCTACATCTGTCTGCAGATATCATCACAATGTCCTGTTTATGACACCAGTAGTTTTGACTCCTGCATTGGCCAGATTCAATGGGACCATGATGCCTTTAGAGAATTCAAATTATTTTTAACAACATATTCTAATGCACACTCAATGTTTTGTACTTTTCACAGGAACTGTCCAAGATCACAATGCCCATTGTCTTCAATGAGCCTCTGAGCTTCCTGCAGAGGATCACGGAATACATGGAACACACTTACCTCATCAACAGAGCCTGCTCGCTGTCCGACTCCATCGAGCGCATGCAGGTCAGAGACTCAAACCCCCATCATTGACATAGTGCACTCCGTAGCTCCTTACACTTACATTAATTACCTTAACCACTGAACCAGAAATCAACTATTGCCCAGTTGACTGTTTTAAGTCTGAAACAAGTGGCAACCCACCGTGACGTCAGCTGTTGGTTGGTGAACTGACATTTGGAGGCCTCTTTTTTTTCCCTCTTTTTAAATTTTCACCAGCGCCATGTTGTTGTTTTTTTTTGCCACGGACATATAATCAGGGGGGTGTGTCTGACTGAGAGCTTGCACGTATCCACGTGTATACGGTGCTTTGTAGTCTATTTTACTCTAAATGAGACCACTGAGAAAATGTTTACTGACGTTATTGATCGAGAGGTAGGGTCATTTTCTCATGAACGGATTTCTTTATGGAACCAGTGGAGTCGCCCTCTGCTGGTGATTCTAGAGAATACAGGCTTTGTGCACTTCAGCATTGGCTTTATTTTCCATTTTTATATACAGTCCATGGTGTGAACACGCACGCGAGCACGCACGCACAGATTAACACGGTGATCTGTGATTGTTCGTTATCAGGCAGTAGCTGCTTTTGCTGTGTCAGCAGTTGCGTCTCAGTGGGACAGGACTGGAAAACCCTTCAACCCTCTGCTGGGAGAGACCTTTGAGCTCACCAGGTACACGCACACACGCACACACACACACACACACACACACACACACACACACACACACACACACACACACACACACACACACACACACACACACACACACACACACACACACACACACACACACACACACACACACACACACACACACACACACACACACACACACACACACACACACACACACACACACACACACACACACACACACACACACACACACACACACACACACACACACACACACACACACACACACACACACACACACACACACACACACACACACACACACACACACACACACACACACACACACACACACACACACACACACACACACACACACACACACACACACGGCCACTGGTTTAATCGCTGTATTTATCCTTATTTTTTGTTTTGTTTATGTCGCTCCTGCCTTCTACAGAGAGGACCAGGGTTTCCGGCTGGTATCGGAGCAGGTATCCCATCATCCCCCGGTCAGTGCCTTCCACGCAGAGAGCCTGGCCGGGGACTTTGTCTTCCATGGCTCCATCTACCCAAAACTAAGATTCTGGGGCAAG
This sequence comes from Scophthalmus maximus, assembly GCF_022379125.1. Lineage (NCBI taxonomy): Eukaryota > Metazoa > Chordata > Actinopteri > Pleuronectiformes > Scophthalmidae > Scophthalmus > Scophthalmus maximus. The sequence goes on along the minus strand of NC_061517.1, from coordinate 17,617,366 downwards.
AGTGTCGAGGCAGAGCCCAAAGGGACTATCACACTAGAGCTGCTCAAGTGAGTCTGAAAGGGTGGCTGGCCAACAAAAAATCGGTGTGTTGTGACAATTCTGTCCTGTTCTCTTCTGCTCTCTGTCTTGTTTTTTTTATCTTTTGTTTGGGTTCTTTTTCTGTAGTTCTTTTACCATTGTTTCCCTTTCCCACCGTTCCTCTCGTCTGCTTCTTCTTGCAGGCACAACGAAGCGTACACATGGAGCAACCCGTACTGCTGTGTAAACAACATCATCCTTGGCAAACTGTGGATAGAGCAGTACGGCACAGTGGAAATAGTCAACCACAGGTGCTTCACACATTTCTTCTTCCCATTTGCAAAGCTAGAATCATCACATTTATAATTTGTATTGAAAGAACCTCATCTTGCTATAATGTCCCCGGAGGTGCTTGATTCATTTTCCTGCTGTCACCACTTGAAAAACTGGCTTTTTTAGATATTGCCAGTAGCAGTAGAATTTGTTGGCGTAGAGGGTGCTATGTTAGCACTCCTCCAAGCAACACACACAGGTCTGCTGCAGCACCGCTAATTTCTGACGATATCCGATATTGCTTTGATACTACTTTTTGTAGTTTGATGACACAATTGCAATGACAGTGCCTTGGCGTAGAGGTGAGAAATCTTGATAGGATTCAGACCAGCAACCTGTCGTCACAATACCACACCTCTCGGGGAGGGTTTATATTTGTTTAAATACATTATGCTATTAATTATAATTCGTAACAGTATGATCCTCTCATGAAGACCACACACACTCCTGTTAAGGAGACTTTAGCCTCAGTCTTTAATGTTGATAATGGAATATACATTTTTTATGATAAAGCATAGTTGAAGCGTAATTCACTAAAGCTTAGCCAGCGAAGAGACATTGACTGGTTCTTCTTCTCTCCTCTCATCTCCCGCAGCACTGGCGACAAGTGTGTGTTGAATTTCAAGTCGCGTGGGATGTTTGGGAAAGAGTTGCACAAAGTGGAGGGATACATCCTGGACAAGAGGTACATCAATGACATTTCAAAGTAAATTAAAAAAAAAGTTTCAAAAATGTGTTTTACTGATGTTTTGTCTTCCTTTTCCCTCTTATTTATTATAACCTGCTTGGACACACACATTTTCTCTTTTCCATTTTCTTCTCTGATTGTTTGATTTGTTCATTTCCTCTGTGGGCCTCTTCTTCTCCTCTCTTTGTCTGTCCCTGATCTTGCTTCTCCTTCTTTCTTTTTTTTCTTTTTTTTTACATTTTTCTAATATGTACTGCGTCCTCATTCTTCTCCACCCCTTTTCACCTCTTTCGTTTATCGGCCCGTCTCTCTCTTCCTCCTGGTCCACCTCTCTTCTTCTTCTTCTTCTTCTTCTTCTTCTTCCCCTTTCTCCGTGCTGTCCCTAACCCTAACCCAGTAAAAAGAAGCACTGTGTCATCTATGGGAAGTGGACCGAGTGCATGTGGAGCGTCGACCCTCAGGCCTACGAGACCCACAAGAAGTCAGAGAAGAAAGGAGACAACAAGAAGCACAAAAATGTGAGAGCAAGTTCAAACGTGTATTTACACTTGTCCGTCCTTTAATGTCAAACTGCTTACTTTATTATTATGAGATTGAAAAGTCTATGCCTGGTGTTAAACTTTAAATACATATATGAATTATTAAAAGTCACTATTTTGTCTTGCCTCTATTTCACCCGTATTCTGAATATTGTTGCTTTGTTCTTTGTTTTCTATTTCCACTGTATAATGATTTCTTTTAGTTCCAATTATTTGTTTTCTTTTCGTCCGAATTTCTGGTTGGTGTCCACAGTGCTCTGTGTGGTCCCATCCAGGTAAAGCAGCAGATGACAGCTTGAACGTCGGTGTTGATGCTGTTAACTGTCCAGCTTTAGTCTGTTTGTTTTTTGTAATGAAGCGTAAAGACCGATGTGTTTAGATTCCCTGGTGGTCTTGGAATCACGTCTGTAAAGCAACATAGATCATGAAAGAAGTCGATATAGATGGTAACTGTGTGTAGACACAGAGGAAATGTGGTTCGTAACATATAGCATGAGATGTCATTTGCAACTGCCCTGAAATGTTTTTAATATAGCACCGCTATAATTATAATGAAGGCATTTTATTTCCAGGAGGAGCAGGAGGGGGCGGAGAACGATGACGCAGATGACATGCCTGAAGTCCAGGAGACGGTGTGCGTCGTACCAGGAAGCACTCTGCTGTGGAGGATAGACTCCAGACCAGCACACTCAACCATGGTATTAATATAAAAAACACAGACGGGCAAATTAAGGAAGAGACGTATGTTGGTCATTCATTCGCTTGATTAGGTTCTTTTCATGTCACAAACGCAGCCCAGCGAACAAAACTACAGACAATAAGCTGTTGTTATCGATGCATTTGCTTAACTTTATGAAGCTGATACATGATTTTGAGCAAAATGTGCCTGAATTAACAGCAAACACACTCAACGTCCCTCTCTCCTTCCCCCAGATGTACAATTTCACCAACTTTGCGATGTCTCTCAATGAACTGGAGCCTGGCATGGAGGCCGTCCTGGCTTCCACCGACTGTCGCTTCAGGCCCGACATCAGAGCCATGGAGAATGGCAACATGGGTAATTTGATTTGCCAGAAGTGGCCTCTGCAGAAACCTTGGTTCCTCTTAAACAAATAAATTTAAAGTACAATGTGAAGTTATAATTGATATTTAGATTATTCTCTTAAGACTTTTGTGTGATGCTCCATTTTTGTTGCTAAATGATAAATGTGAATGTGTGGTGTGGCAGCCTGAATGAAAATAATGATGATGAGACGATGCTGCCACCAGCTGGATGTGTGTGTCACAGTCCTGTGTTGATATTTGTAGGTGATAAATATGTTTCCAACTTAATTAACCTGAAATTAAAATATATATTTGTTCTAGCAAATGCCTCTTTTCCGTGATCCACGAGCTACACGGTGCAAACTGAAGGAGGTTGTGATTTTGTTGCGTTCGTTCAGATGAAGCCAGTCGGGAGAAGGAGAGACTGGAGGAGAAACAGAGACTGGCCAGAACGGAGAGAGCCAAGAGTGAAGACGAGTGGTCGACCAGGTAGGAAACATGTGCACACGCATCATTCAGTGCTCTCCAGTGTTTAGTTAAATTTAGGGCTGAAAACAACGATTTTTTTAAAAATCGATTAATCTGTCGATTATTTTCTCGATTAATCGACAAACGATTAATCATGAAAAATAAAGATTGTGTTTTCCAAATCCTCGTTTTGTCCACACACCAAAGATATTTAGTTTACTGTCATAGAGGAGCAAAGAAACCAGAAAATATTCACATTTAAGAAGCTGAAATCAGAGAATTTTTACCTTTTCTCCATAAAAACTACTTGAACCAATTAATCGATTATTAAAATAGTTGGCGATTAATTTAGTAATGGATTACTAATTGATTAATGGATTAACTGTTGCAGCTCTAGTTAAATTAAATAAAACCCATGAATGGTACAAACATGACGTAACTTAGTGTAATAAAAAGCAATACACGTTTTGTAAAAATCACCATATATTCCTCATGGTCCACGATCTGTCGCTTTTATGTGTGCGCTGATAAAAAATCTGGGTTTCCGGTTCAGCCCTGGCTCTGTGTTTGATTAATTAGAGCAGTAAAACCAGCAACAACAACAAAGAGAGAAACAAGCTTTCTCCAAAATGCCTACTGCCCCTTTTAGGGTTGATGTGACATTCTGCAGGCCCAAATACAAACCCTCCTCTCTCTTCCTCTTCCACATCTTCTTTCTTTAAGTAATTATTGATTAGTATTTTATGTAGTAAATATTCAAATGAAATTTGAACAAGAAGTGACCAATTTTTGCCACTGGAGATCTGCAAGACGTGTCATCCCCAACTTCTGCAATTATGCAAAACGTGAAACAATAAACATAAAAATACAAATTAGTTAATCAATGACACAATCACACAGCATGAATTATAACCAGAAGATTGCCAAACAAAATCAAACAGAAGAGTAAAAAGAAACTGAAGTGGTTTCAGGAAATTAAAGGGAGAACAATATAAATTATACATTAAATATCCAGCTGAAAGAAAAGTATATAAAGAAGATTTAAAAATTACAAAAATACAAAAGTAAGTCAAGTAAAATCCGTGCAGACATTGAATCTGTGTTTGTGACTGTTCCAGGTGGTTCCAGATGGGGACCAACCCGTACACTGGCTGCCAGGACTGGATCTACTCCGGAGGCTACTTCAGTAGGAACTACCAAGACCTGCCTGACATCTACTGATAGCTAGCAAAACTTCATCTTCCTCCTCCACCTCCTCTTCCTTCTCCGTAACCCGCAACGATCTGCTTGCCAAGAAATTGGAGAGAAACGCTAAGAATCCACACACACACACATACACCATCCTTTACTACCATCTTCATCTCACTGCCTTCGTCCTCCTCATCTGCCCCTCTCTTCGAACTGAACGACACACCCAGCACAGATCGGAAGCCAGATGCCTTCACTCCTCCTAAAACTGTGGCCTGCCTGATGTCTCCTGAGTCTTCAGGTGTCATTGTTCCTTTCATCCTCTTCACCACAGACTTGTTCCCATTGTTGCCTAATGACCAGCAGACGTTTCTTGTCTCCCCTCTCCCCCCCCCTTGACAATGTTCAGACAGTAACCCTTTTTATTCCTGAAACCAATCCCAGTGGCAGAGAGTCCAATCTGGATGTTAAACGACTTTTCCAGTCGAACCCGCTCCTGCGAGGGACCACTGGGTCACATGACAATATTATGAGTTAAAGCAACATGAAGTACGTGAGCAATCACACTGATGGTAAATGGACATGGTCGGACACTCGGTCAACGGGGAAATCAGGGATGTGAATGCTCCTTTGACTGAAGATGGATTTTGAGGATGACATTTTTTTAATTTTTTGGAAACGTTCAAAAAAATAAATGTAGGTGACTTAGAACCCTTTAAAGGACAAAATGATAAAGTCAAATTGAATGCAAGCATGAGTTTCTCACTGTCCATGCGTCATACCCCTAAAACATTGAATAACCACTATTACTCCCCCCATTTACCCTCTTTACTTAAGGTGTATGCATCAAAATAAAAACCAGAACAGCCGGTCAGGAAGTGGATGTTTCCCTCGACAGCCTGGTGGAATGTGCTGCTTGAAAGGGACCAGAAAAGAAAAACACAACTCCCCCCGTTGAATGTCAGCACAACAAAGGACTGTCAACAGGACGAAACATCCTGGGCAAGACTGTACGCACAGAGAGTCAGAGAAACGTCGTGTGCACAGTTCATCTTTCCTTCTTTTAAATCATGAAACTCACCAAACACCAGAAACGAGCTCCGACGTCATGACTCCATGTTGCTCTCAGCCAATATTTGGACATTAGCTGCTCAGTAGCGTTATCTTAATGTTACATATACATGATATTTTACATAGTTGACTGTAAGTGTTTTTGCCTTTTATTCCAGCAGAGCAGGATGCACACATTTCCATGTCAAATTAAGGGTCGGATGTCAAGCCACATGCAGTCACCTGTGTTAGAGTGCAAAAGATTAGTTGAACCGATGGGAATTTAATTTTTTTGATAAAATATCAATGTTGATTTAGTTTGTGTGCTGAAATTATATTAACATATGTTTAAAAAAAAAGGCTTCAGGTACAGTCATAGATCGGAGCATGAATAGAATAAATATAATTAAAAAACCCTTCTATTTTTCGCCTTACTGGTGGAAACGCAGCCCTGAAACAGACGTGTTTTAATACGACCTACTCATATGAAAGCCTGCTGCCTATCCATTCACTTTGACAACAGTCGGCTCTCCACGTTCATCACACCATGACACACACACTCCTCACTTTGCCTGCTGCCCAGCTTCACTGGTGAAAATGGAACAAACAAGTATTTTATTGTTGGAGTCATTTAATCAACACTTGAGGATAGAGAATGTGACACAAATCTAACGAGATGATTTGAAAGCCTCTCTCCTACTTGTCCCGAATTGGTTGACAAACCAAGACGCCCAAGGAGATCTTCAGAAATATTTCTTTTGAACATTCTTCACTATCGGCGTGGCCTTTCTTTTCCTGCGATTTAAACGGCAGATGTTTAAAAATCACGTATAACATATTACACGCTACAGCTCTATGCAACTTTGACAGCTGAAAGTGAACAGTGGGTCTTTGTGGAGTCGCTTTTCATTCCCTAAAAAACACACACACACACACACACATTCTCTCACTGCGTCCGAGCTTTTAAGCTTGAATAACAATGACTTTGCATCCTTAGTCTTAATATATTATATTCCAAATAATAAAAATGATCACGACTTGTTGAACCACTTGGCACGACAACCGGCCTCGTATCACATCTTGGGTCAATTTAATTTCACACATTTCCACGTCACGTCTATGTTTCCATGTTTCCATGTTTCCATGTGATACTTAGTGCCTGGATTTTTGTTTGTTAGTTTCCCTCTTCTCTCTTTTTTTATTCATGTGTATTATTTATGATGTTTGAGGTTTTGTGAAAGAATAATTTTTTCTTCCTTTACTTAGATTTGCTAATCCGAAAAGCTCTGATTTCTCTTTCACTCAAACACTAAACTAAACATGTTTCTAGACGAGCGCAGTGTCTTGTCAGTTTTTTGTGGATAGAAGATCATTGACCAATTTAACACTTTGACGTTTGACTGTTGTCGTTACATCTGGAGACACGCTGTGCTCAGTCATCCTCTCCTGTTGGAAACTATTCTGGCTGCATAGATTCACAGTTAAAACCCTCGACTCCAGTTATTTTGATGCCCGGATAATGTTTTTTTTGTGTTTCATTAAAGATCAATTCTACAAACACTACTCTTAAGTTGCACTGCAACATATGAAATCAACGCTGATCAAATGCAACAGTTAGAAATTTATCTAAACTGGATCAAGTAAAGTAACTGCAGCTGGCAGATCACGTTACATTCATCAGTGCAGATTCAGACTCTACTTGTTACAAAACTAATGCTCTGTCTACATTAAACTACATCTAGGTTTTTTTTTATGTTGCTTTGAGTGTTGGTTTGTTCTGTTGAATTTTATTCTCCTCTCAGACTGTATGATGTGGTTGTCGATGTAAGCGCTGCACAAAGGTGATCGCAAGCAAAATGGCATATTGTTTTGTGCGATTGATTTATTTTTATAGTATTTAAGCCGTCGTTGGTGAGAACATTGCACCAGATGTTTTATTTTGAGGTGGGGGACTGTAAGGGGTCGTATCCATACAACTTGCTAGATTATTGAACGGGGGAAATGTCTACTAATAAAATCATAATTTCCAGTTTTTTGACCATGTTCATTCTTTTATGTTATAATTTTTGATAAATATTGAACATAGCATAGCACAGATTTAATCCCCTTGCACTCCTGTAGCCAGTGCACTAAATTAAAGGGCAGGGCATCAGAGTTGATGTGTAGCTGCATACTACTGTGCTGAATACTTGTAAGTTTATACTAAAATATATATATATATATATATAATTTTATTAATGTATAATCAGCAACCTGCCCACGATAACAGCAGGGTTAACGCAGGCTACAAACAACATGCCAGTAGCTGTAAGAGGTCAGTGAAGAAGCTGCGCTAGAGCTAAAAGCTAACAACAGCATGCTAACAGTACTCCTCTTTTTACAGCAGCCATTTTGACTCGTCATCGTAGGAGACGCACGGGTGTTAATATAATCAAACGGGGCATCTGCGGGTCCTTAAAAAAGTCTTAAAATGTCCTAAAGCTACAGTGTGTAATATTTGGCGGCATCTGGTGGTGAAGTTGCAAATCGCAACCAACTGAGCACACTGTAGCTTTAAATTCATTTTTACAAATGATGATGAATGAAATTCTCTTACATTCCATTTGCATGGGTCTTCATTTTTTTTTTTAGGTACCGAAGGTCAACATTAAAGTTTATGAGTATGGGGAAATGCAAGTTTAACAATAAGTGACTTGAGAATGATGCTTTTTTAAATTTCTATTGCGGCTATCGTCTTAAATATTATTTCTAGAGGTTTTAAAAGGGTCTTAAAAAGTGTTGCATTTAATATGTTTATATCTGGAGACATCCTGTGACAGTGGCTCCGTCATATTCACGTCAAGTCTCGACGTAGTGACAGTGAGCCAGCACGAACAACACCAGGGTCCTGAAACCTTAGCAGATCATTTGGTTATTAAGTTATTATTTACTTGCGTGCTTTTTCTGCTATGACACGTCAGAAAGGTTTTATGTGAAAGAGGCCTATGACAAATTGCTAACATGCTAATGTTTACTGTGTCAGCATATATGGACCTACGACGGTGTATTAGGGCCATTGTAAGAAAAGAAAAAAAATTAAGAACCCCGGGGAGGGGGTAATATTTCGAGAAAAACACTCAGAATTTCCGGGATTAAAGTGGTAAATTTATGAGAAAAAAAACTTGGGGATTCTCTGTGATTATAAAGTCATACATTTGTAAGAAATGTTTTTTTTTATGTTTATGATAATATGTTGATTCTGGGCTACAATCACGAGTATTTCATTGTTGTTAAATTACATTGCAAATTTTTTTTGATATTCTCTAGGATTAAAGTGGTAAATGTACGAGAAAAAAACTCAGATATTCTCTGACTTTAATGTCAACACATAAACCGCTCCTATTATTTCATATTGTGCATGTGACTTAAGTTACACACACAAAAAAAATCACAGAATCTCCTCCTTTTGATCTAGGAGGACAAATGCAAATCAGAGTTTTTTTTCTTGGAATATTACCGCCGCCCCCTCCCCCGGCATCGTCATTTTGTTTTTATTCCTACAATGGCCCCAATACGCCGTCGTATAGACCTGATGACTGCGCAGGTTGAAAAGAAATTGTGTAAATCTTCTTCTCAACACTTCTCTCCAGACACTTTACTCAAAATCACGCACGTACACACGTCAAGCCGGCAGTCAGGGAATAAGTGCTGACACAACTGCTTGGTTTTTATGCATTTGTCTTTTATTTATTTTTCCTGATTGAAAGGTAAGGTCATAATTTGTCATTCATCACATTACATGGCATGATGCACCAGGTCTACTACACCCATTTACAGGAGGAATACACGGAAACATACACAAGGTTTTACAATGGGGAAACAGGAAGTTTAGCTCATTGCACTTACAACAGTGAATGGAACAATTTGTAGTCATTTTCAGGCTCTCGAGCTTTTTCTGTATCATATTTTCATCATTCAGTAAAGTTTTTTTGTTTTTTTTACACATCTCCATTGCCCATTTTTCCCTCTCTCTCCATCTCCCCAGTAGAGTATCTGTCCAACCCCAAAATTACATGGAGGCCAGAATATTTCTCCCTTTTTTTCCCCTCTGTTTTCCATATCATCTCATTTTACAAACACAACATGTATAGAAACTCTACACAGACCAATGTTTTTAGGTTTTTTTTCTTTTTAAATATCCGAATACAACTTTATTTAATGAGCTTTAAACAGTCCGCACGAGCCAGCCACATACGTACACAATGCGACTTTTGTCATTTATTTCTCCAAATCAACAAGTGCTCTTGTTTGTTACGTAGGTTTTATTGTTTCCCTTTTTTTTTTTATACACAGGAAGCACAAGTGTGGGGCAGGGAGGTTGTCAGGCTTGCATACGCTCCAGCTTGAGACGGCGTGTGGTGTGCAACGGCCTCCCTCGCGCCCGTGTGCATGTGTCTGTCGCGGTGGGTTGGCGTGTTTGAGATTTACACATGTTGTTGCACAGAACATGTCCTTCATGGCATATTACATTTTGTTTGTTTGTTTGTTTGTTTGTTTGA